>NC_079288.1:23943329-24256107 GCF_023638135.1 Falco biarmicus | reverse complement strand
GCACAGAATCAGTGCCAGCAAATGATAACTCGGCATCCCCAAACAGTGCTGGCACTTCCACCACACTCTGGGGCTGGAATTTAGAAAATCCCCAGCTCGGCTACATGGTTTTTTTGTCCCTGTGGGCAAGCAAGTAAACCTCACTGTGCTCTAGTTTGCCTTCTACAAGCTGGAGTAAGGTTACAGCCTTTTTTCTCACCACTATTTTGACTTGTCTACTTACATTACAATCTTTTGGGAGAGGAGGCTGTACGTGCACGTCTACCAAATCTAATATAAGTGATCTAATCCTGGCAGATTTCTCTAGGTATTACTGTCATACAAATTCTGAGGGTTGTGTCTATATAGACAGCTTAACCCACTCTCAGGTGCCAGTAAGTGACTTATCTCAGCACTGTGCCCATGCACCAAGGTCTCCAGTTTGCTTTAAATTTGCATTTCAGAACCTCAGCTCCAGTTCTGCAGGATTACCAAGCCCAGAGACCTGATCCTGGCAGCCCACCCCACTCCTGTGGGTGTAAGCCATTGCCAACATTTGACTCCGGAGCAGGACCTTCCCATGCCATTCCGTGTCCGTGAGAAAAATCAGCCTCAGCAAATTAATTTATATAAACAAGTTAGGTCAATCACCATTTCCTACCGATTTTATTCATTCTAGTAAATGAGCCAAAGAGGGTTATTTCTTTCCTGTGCTTTGCTTGTTCTCTTTCAATCTTTGGGACATGACTTTCTTATTTTCCTACTTAATTAAGAGCAGGACTTAAACACTTGAAGTTATCAACTTCCATACCTGCCTCCCCAAGGATGACACCATCCCACCCACACTGACACCTGGCAGCATCTGCCACCCCAGCACTCGCCCGCCCACCCCAGGGCCAACAGGGACCCGTGGTCCTGGCAGCCAGGATGCTTCGCCGGGGGGGGTGGGGGGGTGGGGGGGGGGGAGCAGCACCTGCTCTGGTACCCTTTATAGCCATTTCTGCCCTCCATTTCTCAGCAGAGGTAGCACCGACTATCAGGACATGCTGTGACTCTGCTCAGGGCTCTGTGGTCCTTTCTTTCAAATCTAGCCCGGAGCATCTTGCCCAGGGTCAACCTTGCAAGGCCCCAGAAGGCAAGAGCTGCTACTGCTACGCATCTGTCCAAGGGCGACCACGCGCTCTGGCAGGAAAGCCGGGCTTTCAAAGGGATTCACGAGTGTCACAGCTCGGAGCAGTAAATAAACATGATACGCAGCTGGGGAGAAGCAAGAAGTCGCTCTCACCTCCATGTCCGCTACACAGCTCTGGTGGACCATCCCCTCCCCTCCATCCCACTCTCTCCTTTGGGATGGCACAGCCTGTTCTCTGCTTTTAATTGAGAGAAAGGAAAAAGAATGAAAGAAAAGGAGAAGCAGCAGCCTGCGCAGTAACCAGCTCCTTGGCTGCCTCCTGCACAGCTTCAGCACGATGCCATGTTTGTTCGAAGGTAAAGGGGAAGCATTGGGGATTATGGACACGGCTTTGATTTTATTTTAAAGGCTTTAATATTTGGAGCTGTATTGATTTATCTCAGCATGCCAGTGTACCGCTGGTAACTAAGCAACACCGATCCTCTCTGTATTCTGGGAGGCTCCCGGGATTTTGCCTATGAACGATATTACTTTGTGTATATGAAACTAAATGGACCATAGGCACCATTTGTAAGTGGAGGATATTTGAGTTTCATATTTTTTTTATTTCTTCTTGCTGGGGGATGGACATACTCGCTGGCACAGCGCTGCACCCACAGCCCAGGCTGTGGAGCAGGAGGACCCAGGCGCACATCCCTCCGGGAGAGGCCAACCAGAACAACCAAATACAAAGTCATGTAGATGCACCAAAAAAATGGGGAGTAAAGCAGCTGGTGTGGCGCTGCCATGCTCTTCTTTTTGGTCTAGCTAAAGAAAAAAAAATAAATTACCCCGAAACCCAAAGCCTAAAGCAGGGTCAACTACTGCAGCACTCAGAGTAGCACAGAGGGAAGCTCAGCCGCAGAGAGAACCGAGGAGAGCAGACTTTTTCAGTTGACAGGGACCTGCAGTGATCATCTAGTCCAACTGCCTGACCACTTCAGGGCTGGCCAAAGGTTAAAGCACATTAAGGGCATCGTTCAAATGTCTCTTAAGCACTGACAGGCTGGGGGCATCAACCATCTCTCTAGGAAGCCCGTTCCAGTGTTTGACCCCCCTCTTGGTAAAGAAATGCTTCCTCACATCCAGTCTAAACCTCCCTGGTGCAGCTTTGAACCATTCCCATGTGTCCTGTCACTGGATACCAGGAGAAGAGCTCAGCACCTCCCTCTGCACGTCCCCTCCTTGGGAAGCTGCAGAGCACAACGAGTTCACCCCTCAACCTCCTCTGCTCCCAACTGGAGCAACGCTGGCCGCGCTGAGACCCCCAGTGCAGCTCTGCAGAGGGTTCCCTGCCCCTCAGCCCTCCGTCGTGCCCAGCGGGGACCTTTGCCCTTTGCCTGTCCACTGCCATCGCCCCCTGCCCTCCCCTGTAGCTGCCGGCAGCCCCCGCACAAGCAGCCCCGGCTGTTTCTTTAAGACGATGGCATCTGTGTGGTCAAGTCAGCAGGCAAAAGAGGCACTGTCAGCTTGCGCTGTATGGTTCAGCGGTTTGGCGTTAATGATGTTTGTTTTGGAGCCCGCCTGCTGGTCTGACCCATTTAGGATCCTTGCTGTACTACAAGCTTGCCTTTCAATTACAAGGGGTGGCAGAAGGGGTCTTTACAATGAAATCGGAGCCCACCA
Source organism: Falco biarmicus (assembly GCF_023638135.1). Classification (NCBI taxonomy): domain Eukaryota; kingdom Metazoa; phylum Chordata; class Aves; order Falconiformes; family Falconidae; genus Falco; species Falco biarmicus. Next base: position 24,253,331 of record NC_079288.1, on the reverse strand, counting down.
AGTCCGAAGCTGCCAAGCGCCATCGCAGCAAGTCAGGCTGCCATTGTGCGCAACTCCTTCCCGCTGGCCTGGGGAGGTCACAAAATGGGAGGGAAGCAAGGCACCAGCTCTGGGTGGACAGCTTCTCCGGTGTGGGACAATGCTCCTCTGCAGCACCAAGAAACCACCTTTTTCTTCAAAAGGCTTTTTCTGGAGAAGGGAAGGACTTGGGTTTGGGAGGGACACAGAAGCCCTTTGACCTTCGATCGGTATCAGAAGAAATGAAAGCCCTGTGCTGCTGGGAAAGGGCATCCCCAGAGGCAGAGGGGACCAAGGCATGGGAGATGTGTGCAGGGAGCTGGGACTGGGGACCCCCACCAGCTCCTGGGGGGGTCTTACATGACCTGCTCTGGGTCAGCCTTACTCATCCCACACAGGAACGGGCAGCTTGCAGCTGCCAGAGCGAGAGCACCTCGCCCTACATACCCAGCAGGCAAGGAGTTTGCCACAGACCGTCTCAGTGGAGCAGGCAGTGGTGCATGGCTAAACCCTGCTTTCAGAACCTCTTTGCAAGCCTGTGTTGGATGCTCTGGTTGTCCTGATCTTGCTTCAGGCCTCTGCTGCCAGAGGAGCTCTGAACACCATCACCACAGACCTCCGCTAAATCTACCTTCACCAGGAATGTGACAGCAATTGCCAAGCACATGGGAGACCTCCTTGGCCTTATGCATCACCATAAGCATATTATTATTATTATTATTATTATTATTATTATTATTGCTATTATTATTATTGCTATTATTATTATTGCTATTATTATTAATATTAACCAGACCCTCCCATGGAGAGAAGGGGACCAGGTGAGCGCCACTTTTTAATCCTTTTGCACATAAAAAGGCTGTTGCTTTTTATCTTTTCATGGCCTGGGGTGGATCCTGGGCTGTGACAAGTCACACGGCTGGGTCTGTGCCCACCACAGCCTCAGGTATGATGCTTTGCACTGACAAATACTTCTAATTAAGAAGCACAATTATATGCTTGTCAAATGGACAAACAGTGCCAACAAAAGTGCTGTGGAGAGATCCTGTGGCCCTGGCCTGTACAAATTGGTTGTTACTTTAACTTAGCTGAAAGGAGAACCACGTAGATTAGGGGGCTGGGTGTTTTTTCACGTGAAAACTGAAACCAGGCAAAATGCACATCAGCTTTGCCAAAGACCTTCCCTGAGGTCTGCAGATTTCTCAGCAAGTCTGGACTGAATTAGAGAAAGTCAAAATGATGGAGGAAACACTCAGAGGGGGACCCAGAGCAAGAGCTTTCTCCTACTTCAAACCCAACCCCCTTGTCATGGCCTCCTCAGCTCAGCTCTTCCTCGAGGAGCTGAAAATGGTGCTTTTCTGTCAGGGCTGAGCTTCTGCAAGCACCATTTGATAGTAATAACATGGATACATGACCTACAACGGGAATGCCCAGGATCAGCAGCTGCTGGTCCTGGGCGTTCCCGTTGTAGGTCGTGTAACCATGTTAATACTGGTTCTGCACATCAGCAGCGGTGGTGCTGGTGGGCTCCTTGCAGCTTCCCACGAGCCCTTCCCAGCAGCACTGGCAGAAACCAGCACACCTCTCGGAGCCCCCATTGCCACCATGGGCAGTCCTCAGCCTCTCACGGCCTCCCAGAAATACCGACAAACAGCAGGGGACATGTCTGGTCACCTCAGCCAGGAGCACACGGTCTCAGGGTACCCTGTATGCAAGCACACACCCAACATATGATCTGTATAAGCACAACATCACCAGCGCAAACAGAAAACTCTAGAGCAGCCCCCATCTCTTGTGCCTGTCCACCTTGGTTTAAAGCACCCAAAGCGATCCATTCCAAAATCCAACTAATTAAAAAATTATGGTAAAAAGGTAAGTACTTTGGGAACAGCATTGTTGATGTTTCACCAAGTTTCACTGTTGCTCAGAGCACTCTAGAATTAAGCAGATGCTTAGTTTTAAATTATCAAAAAAAATCTCACACCAGAATAATACTTCCCTTCATTAGAAAAAAAATAATAAAAATGTTAATGGCTGCTTACGCACCGTCTGGCAGCATAACAGAGGAGATGCTGGGATGCAGGGACAGATGAGCCAGCCTAATGCATTAGGGACTGCGGGCTCCCAGGCACAGCATTGGGCAGCAGCAGCACAAACCCATCTCTTCCATTGAGTCACTGCAGCTCGGGCATAAAATCCCATCACACTTCCTACTGCAGCTAATTGTTCAGTCTCTCCTGCAGCCACCTCCAGCCCCACAGCTAATGGGGAGGGCAGAGGCAGGTTTAGGTGAGGCAGCTGTCTACCTGCTGTTGGTACCAAAACGAGCTTCACATAAGCAACAGAGTAGTGATTGACTGATAATACTTTTCAGCAGCATGAGTTGGATTTGCACCAGCCATCTACCAGCAAAAGCCTCTGACTCCCAGTGAGACTTGATACTAAAAGACATCGGGAAGGAGTCGAGGCTCAGAGAGGAATGACCCTGGATTAGGGAAAAGAGAGCTCAAACCCATCAAGTGTTTCAAAGTGAAACAAAATCTTCGGATGCCGTTTGGCTGCTTTTATCTGCACATTGAGTTTTATCTGTGGGGGAAGAAAAATAAACCCTACAGAAATGCTTATTACGGTGGAAAAAATAATGTTAAATTAAGCTTACAAAAATGTTTCTCTTTCTGAAAATCTTGGCTGGCGACAAATGGCTTGTGCCAAGTTATAAATCAAGCGTTGGGTTTCTTTTAACGCTCAGCATCCCCTGATTTATGATGCCATCACAACCTCTCGATTGATTTCTGACTCGGTGATCCATCTTCCTCCCTAGGTAGCTGCCCATTATAACGCCTTTTCCTGAGCAGGCGGCAGGTTTCGCTTCCCAGAAGGGCCTTGCAGCAGAGCGGCCTGCACGGAAGGCTGCATGCTGGCGGAGCAGGGAGCCGAGAGGCCGAGGTGGCCACAGAGGCCAGGAGATGGATGGGGGGTGTGTGTGGGAGCAGCACTGCTCACTCGAGTACATGCACTGAGGGGTCCCGGTTTGGTGGCCGTTGAACTGGCATGGCCCTTGGCAGCACAGCCATGCTCCTGGAGACCCCAGGGATGACCCTCCTTACCTGGTTTGGGTGACTACAGCCTCCATGCTGCCGTGGGGTTTAGTGCCCACCTCGGCCATCCCTCACGGGTGGAACAAATTGAGCCTTGCAAGCTAGAAGGAAGACTCAAGCTCTCCAAAACCTCTCACAAAACAGAAAAGCTTTTCCCTCTAGGAGCATCCAACCCCTCAACAAGGCCTGTTCCCACCAGCTCAGTGATCCAAGGACATCAGGGCTTACCTGGGACTTAGAGCACTGACACTGTGACAAACTCCCGTGTGCTGCAATGGCCATTGTGCACCTTCCATCAGGTACCAGCTGTGCGGGAGCTGTACCAGAGCTTGTCCCTGCATCCTTGCTTGGCTGCAGAGGTCACCAGCCTCACCTGTTCAGAGGCACCTCCCCTGGACATCGCAGTTGCACAGAGCACCCCCTAACCCACTTGGCCAAACAAGCCAGGTCACCACAGTGCAGCTACTGATAGCGAGCTTGTTTTAACCAAAGCGAGGGTGGGGGTTGTGAGCAGGGGGATGCTGGTGGGGAGCAGCTGGGAGCACTCACCCCCCAGCCCAGCCCAGCCCAGCCCAGCTGGAGGCTGTTAAGGAGACCCAAACACCTTGGAAATGAGAGATAACAGGGATGCCGAGGGGAAAGGTGGCAGATATTGGCCACTCAAAGCCCTCTGAGGTTTCTGGACTGCAGGGGCCCATGGGTTAGAGCTGTGTCCCAGGCGGTGCACCAGCCCTTGGGGGAGCCTCCGCAGGGATCAGGAACGGGGGCTGGAAATCCCTGGAGTGCCACAGTTCACTGGCTACGGAGCCATGCCTGTATCAGCCAGGTTATACAACTTTATCTAAAGCACAGTCTCCTAGATAAACAATTTCTTGGGGACTCCAGAAGCGGTTTGTCCACTCAGATGGTGCCTTTTTAACTTCCAAGATAAATAGGGCTTTTTTGTGTCACTATAAGGCATTATTTATAGTGCAAAGGGCCTGTAAATGGCGCATGCTGTCAGTTCAGTATGTAAATGATGCCAGCTCCGTTCGCTAAATCCCATCAATTATTTTCATACACTTTTCTTTGCCTTCGTCTGTCAGAGGAGAAGTCACCTTGATGCCTTGAAGTGGTTTTCTTCTCCCATTTCCTTTGGTGTGTGACTCTACTTTGAGGCTTGGCAGGGAGGAGACCATGGGATTTTCAGAACCAATTAAGTGAGTTGGGAGTACAAGCCCTAATGGCCTTTGGAGCTCCAGTAAGCAAGACTGAAGAGCTCTCGATTAAAAACTGTGTGCTACGGGGTTTCTTCGTAGAAGCTTCAAGGATGAGGTGGCCCTGACCTCATGGAAAGGGTCGAATGGCAATGCTCACACCAGCAGGGTAGGCAGGATTGGGCCCTCAGCATCACCCATGTGTATTTTTTTCAAAAAGCCTTTGCTCATCCCATTCTTGGAAGTGGAGTGCTGCCAGCTTCTACACTCTTGTGGTTTTTTCTCCAGGCTCAACTCTCTACTTTCACTATGAGTCTTTGGGTTAGACCGCCTACTTCCCACACTTATTTTGGGTGTCTGTCTCCCATTCCAACCCAGCACCACCAGATCACCCCCAGTTAGACCCTTAGCTGGTATAAACCAACTTTCTTGGCTTGGTATTAGCAGTTATGGACCTGACCCAGTTACCTGTCCCCTTACAGAGCACTTCACAGGGGTTCAACAAAAGGCTTGCAGAGTTTTTGAAAGCAGAGACATCCCATCACTTCCCCACATCCTTACGAGCAGGGCTCGTTTCCATGGATGACCCAACTTCAGCTGCTCTGTCCCCCTGGCCCGCAGACAGGCAGGCGGCAGCGCTGGAGCTCAAGGTGCTCACTCTCTCTTCTGATGTGGAGAGAGGGAAAAAATAAAATAAAACAAACCCATAAATCACAAAGCCAGCAAATGAAAATAAATACACTTAACAAATATTTCCATGCCGCCTTTTATTATTATTATTTATAATGGTATTACAGAATTTTGTAAAATTAAAGTAAATGTCAAGCAGAATGTAATAATTTTCCTTGGGGTTTGGCACATTTGTGTGCCTGACAGTTTCACATTTTTCTTTATATCCGTGAAGACAGGAGCCTGACAGGGCTATATTTTGTTGCCCACTTTGTTCAATTTTGTCATAAATTGGAGCGAACAAAACAGTGAAAACACAGACACCAAATTAATCAAAGAAATTACATTTTAAAGCACCTCATACAAACATGTATGAAATAATCATACTGTGCCAGGAAAGCCCATGAAAAAACCCCAACGTTTCCCCCTCCCAACCACACGCACTTTGCCCCGAGAAGGGCAGAGACCTCATGCCAGAGCCGTTGGTGTTACGCACCAAGACGTTGCTCCTTGGCTGCTCTTGCCTTGCAGAGCCCTCAATTAATTTCTCTCCCATATATTTCTCTAACTGGACCTGAAGCTTACACAGATTTCAGCTGTTCCCATATCCCATGACCAAGGAGCTGCATCTTTTAACACCATGGTGGGTCCTTGACACGCAGCAGCTGATTTGGGGTGCCGGTGCACATGGCCACGCTGTGACCTTTCAGCGTGGTGCATTCAAGGTCACACCTTCATCCTCCCACTCCTGTAGCTGCCAGCAGCACCTGCAAACCCCCTTCACCAGCAGCACTGCCAGGCCACCTGGGACCCGCTGTTCAAAGCAGCGTGGCTGTTCCTGTTGTTTGAAGGGAGACATTTGCGGTGGCACGGGAAGAAGCATCATGCATAAAGAATTGCAATTTCCATGAGAATGACAAGGAGAAATGCGAAGCAAGTGGCAGGGCTATCCTCAGGCCAATCCTTTCTGCCTGAGTAAATTCGATTTGAATTCCTCTTGAAACACCAGCTCCGCAGCACTTGGACTATATTGAAAAGGTCACTGGAGGCAATGTCAGACATACTCTCCAGTTGCACTACGAGTGCACTGATAGAGATTCATAACAACGTACTACTGCAGCTGGAGATCCAAAGTGACTCTCGGAGGAATCCTCTCCACTTATCTGGCTGCAGCAGCAGACTATTTCATGACTCCCCCTTAGAGCCAGGGTGCAGGCATCAGTGCCTTCTCTCCCTGCTCCCCAAATGCTGACTTGGAAGCACTTCTCAGAGCTGGTGAGGAGTTGGTGGGGTCTTGCAAACCTGAAGTGTCTCAGCCATTGGAAAGGGCCGTGTTGGTATCTCAGTTCCCCTCTTCCTACCTGTCTGGGCTTCAGAGGACTGCTTGGATATCCATCCATGAGAGCAGGAGCCCTGGAAACTCACAGCTGCTGAATCAGCTGTCCCCTCGCATTGCGCGTAGCACCAACAGCATCTAAAATCTACCTCTGGCATGGGCAGAAGTCTTGTTATCTCCTGCTAGAAACAGCGATAAAACCTGAAACAGAAGATGTTTCCTTCCTTCTGAAATGTAGTATTTTGCCCCATGACCCTCTGCTATGGCAACATCAGTTTTCCGCGATACCAGCCAACAACCACCCCTCCCCTGTTGAGCCAGCGGCGCTGGCCACAGGCAGCAGGCGCGTTGCAATGGGTGCATGTGCTCACCCACCCCAAGGCGCTGGAGAGCAGCAGCATCGCACAGAGCGCGGCGCAACAAGAGGGCTGAGCAGCAGAGACCTGGAAAGCTGCCACCTTCCCTTGCGAATGTGGAAGGCGTTCAGTGGCAGATTAAGGGCTGGGGTTTTTTCTACCCAAACTACATATACCCATGAACATACAGCAAAAATGCATTTTAAGCTTATTTGTGTATTTATTGCTAAATACCATAATGGTCTCCAGCTGTATAGCAGGAAGGCCCACTCACTGAAATTTTACTGTTGATTTTATTTTTTAAAACATTTTTTGCTTTTCTTATTGTACTATAAATGCATTTCCTCCCATTTTGCTCTGTGCCTGTAGAATGCCTGACGTCTCCTATCACACCTGTTTTCTATTATTTGTCATCCATTATTTTAATTCCCCATCTATTGTGCAGAATCCGAAAATTGTCTGATAAATCCCGTTCTCTATTTAAAAAAAAAGCCCACAAGATGGTTTTAATAAGTGAAATTTGTATTTTTCCACACCGTGTGCAATGAAAGCGTCCAGTGAATAACCCCCGATTGTCAGGTGTTCACATTCCCATCATCTAAGCAGGGGGATAATTAGCAGAGAAACGAAGGTTTACAATTCTGCAAATATCTCAGAAAGACCATTTGGCTGCTTGATTGGTAGAAGGATATTTTTAAAACTGCCATTTGAGGCTCAACTGTATTGCTAATTAAATGAGAATTTCATAAAAATAATCTGAAAAAAGTCTCTGTTAATTGGAGAACGATAATGAACAGACTTGCTAAACAGAGGCATAAACGTCAAACAATTGAAGAGGCATAATAAAGTGCCATGTTATCATGTAATGCCAGGCAGCTTTCCTACTTCTGTTTGAAGTTTTAACTTTTAGCCATTTTTTTTTTTTTTTTTTATTGTGAATGGCATCCAAAACTGTGCATTGCAATCGTAATTTCCAGAGCTTCAATTCAGTGTTAGCAAGGCATGGGTAACAGTCACTGTTGTGTTAACAGCGTCCTTGCCTTAAGACTCCTTGTGTTCTTAACCTTTTGTGTTCTGCAATGAATACAGGGGGGTGGGGAAATGCATTAATATTGTATGGATGTTATTCATGCAGGATAGTGGCGTTATTGAATTAGTGATTCTTTGTAATAATAATGACTTCCAGGACTGTATTGTAGAGTAAAATACACGGAGTCAGGAAGGAACTCATGAGCCCAATGGAAGACTCAGACACAGCTTTGTTGGTGCTAGTCAGCGCTTGGTTCTCACGCGTGCACATCGCTTCCCCCCACGCCATCAGATTACGATGGATCATATATTTATAGGGGCAGACTCTACCTATGCCGCTGCACCGCAGTAAGCGCTGCCAGGATGGTGCTCCTCAGCCACCCCGTAGTGGGATGAAGGTGCCACCCCAATTCCACAGCTGGCACGGGGTTGTGGTCTTGCATTAGCAAAAGGCTGGCGGCTTGCAGCCTGCACTCTGCCTTGCTCCTTCCCTGGCCCTCGGCACTGTGTCACAGGCACACAGCAGATGGCACAGAGCTGCATGGAAAACTTTGCAGGAAAACCTTCATGCCTTTTACACTGGCAGAGAGTTGTGCAGCGGTGGCTGCCTCCCGCAATGTGGAATTTGCTGTGCTGCCTTCGCACTCTCACAGCCCAGGGCAAGCAAGGGTGTGAAGCAAAGGCATCAGCCTGAGCATGAAGTGTCTCTTGGATATTCCACTTCAGTGAAAAAACCAAACCAGCTTTGTGAAAGCCCAGTGTAATGAGAATTGACTGCCCTCCATGAGAAATATCGATTAATTACTCTGCAGTGGAAAAAAAAGGCAACTGTGATGATACACATTTTCCAACTGCAGCACAAACAATTGGTTTTGAGGCACAGAGAGCCTGTGCTGAGAAACCTAACAAAATGAAGTCATCTCCAGGGTGGAGACCACAGCCAGGTTTACTGGAGTGCAGAAAAACAGCTAGAGAAGTTTTGGGCAAAGAGGTTTCCTTCTAACAGTGTTTGAGGCAAGATCATCTCCCGTGCTTTTGGCTCAAGCTCAGTTTCAGATTTTCTAGAAGAGTTTCTTGGTGGAAACGCATGCTTAAGCAGTTGCCTCGGTTCATGGCTCCTGAAGTACTCTCTGGGGAACACTTGAAAGTTTCTGCCTTGTTGCTGTGCTGGTGGCAGTGCCTGGCCATGCCACCCTGCTGCAGGCCTGCGTCACCTCCCTCATCCACCTACAGACCGCAATGGAGCCCCTGACTGTGACAGTCTGACCCACGCTAGAAGTAGAAAAATCATTGGAAAATGGTATTTCTGGGAAGTAACAAGAAAACTCAATTTTGCAGGGCTGGTCTGATAATGAGAATGGGAATCAAAAAGGCAAATGAAGGAATCAGCTGCACATCTGGTCCAACTGTGGACATGCCATGCCTCTCCTGGTAAGCCCTGGGAAATAGAATATGTTTCCTGGTGACCTGCTGTTCTCCGTGGCTTCAGAGGTAGGGCAGAACTTACAGCGGGCTCTTCTTCAACCGTGAAATCCTTCTCCTGGCATTACATCCAAAGCCTACGTTGTAACACTCAGTCCCTGCCGGGAGAGCCCCAGGCTCAGCTCCTCTCTCTGACACAGGCCCTGGGTGACCTTGGTCATGTCACTTCATCTGCCTCCACAGAAACTCCCCTTTGGGCAACTAGATGTAGTGCTTCTTCTAGGCATGCTGGGAAGAAAAACACATTATGGGTGGTAAAAAGTCAGGTAATTGGATAAAAGCCGTAACAGTGCAGAAGACAGATAGAAGATTCCCCCATGCCTTCAGGCGCCTGCTTCGTTCCCTCCAGGGACGGATTGTGTAGGATTGTGTAGGTGAATTATTGGACTAGCTGATTCTCGGCTGCATCTCGGGTCCCAAGTGCCACAGGTAGTAGCTGCTCTCTGGGAAGCACAAATTGCAAGGAACAAGCTAAATTTAATGTACACCTTTCTGTACTACACACTCACAAGGCAGGGGGGAAGCCTGCATTACTAATAATTTGCAAAAGTTCTAAGTTCATGTTATTATGGTCTACGTTTAAGCAGATTACCAGCCAGGTCTCTGCCTGCCAGCAGTGTGCCCCGGCTGCTGCCACGCTGGCAAGGTGGGGGTGGGGGTCCACGTGGTTCACTTGTGTCCAGACTCACAGTGGGACAGACACGAGGAGTGTCCCTCCGTGCCCCTCCCAGAGTTCCTCTGCTGCCAGATTTGGGGCTGGCTGTAATGGTGCAAGGAGACACCTGGCTCAGCCCTTCTGCAGCACCACGTACTACACTCCTTCAGGACCATGGGTCTTGGTCATCATCCCCTACAAGTAGCTCACAGGGCAGACCACAGCCAGATCACAGCAAAGTGATTTAAGATGTGGATTTTTATGACATTCTTATACCACCAAGAGCCTTATTGTAGACAGAATTATGTGGGAAGTGTTGGCAGAAACACAAGATCGGTGTCAGTGCCCTAACCCCCACCTCCTGCCTTAGTGATGGGACTTCTGAAGCCACCCGTCGGTTCCTCTGGTGCCTCAGGGAGAGTTTATGTGGCACTGCGTGGGTCCATCCTGGCTCCACACACTGGTTTCAGAGACACTCCAGCTTACCCCCACCGAGTGAATAATGCTGAGAAAAGCATCTTTGTACCAGTATCACTAGGTCTGAATCACAGTCACAGTATGTTCACTAGTGTTACGCATTGGGACACATGCGTGTATGTAGAACTACATTGGTAAAAGCATGTCCTTCTTTCCGCCCCCTGCCCGAGATCTGTAGCAGCATACAAAATGCAAAATCAATAAACTGTGGAGCATCTTCTTTTTATGCTTAGCAAATCTTTGAGCTGCCCACACACAGTCCAGTTATGAAGGTCACAAAAGGTCTGCTTTGTAGGTGGGCAAAACATAAGGCGCAGCCCTTGGACAACTAGCCAGAGAAATATCGTGTCATGAAGACACGTTGTTGAATCCTGGTGGCACCTTGATTAGACCAAGAGGCTAACCACAACCTTTAACTCTGTCTTTCCTCCCCAGATGTGCTCATGATGGCCAACATGGAGTTGGGAGTGAGGAAGGGATGGAGGACATGTGCCATCGCTTCCCCAGCGCTTGCTCCAGGAATGATGACCTCTCTGAGCAGCCAGTGAGTCCTGCCTGCTGGAGATCAAGGAGCTGTGACCCTAGGAAGCAAGTGGGATCTTTCTCCCACTTAGCTTCTGGCACATCAAACAAGTAATTCCAGTCAAAATAAGATCCTAACTGTACTGGCTCAGAAGGGCAGTGGTGGTCCATGAGAGCAAAGGTCCTGAACTAGTTATCCAAGATTTTCCTAGCCTGGGGAAAGAACAACAGGCAGGGCTGGATGAGAGGCTTATTTACAGCACTGTATGCCCAATATTTCCCTTTTTATAGTTTGCTGCAGTAGGGCTTTTTTTTTTTTTTTTGGAGTGGCACATAGTGATTCTAGGCACAAACCAACCAGCAATTAATTGGATTTGTGGGCCTCACTTCCACGCACCCCTTTGAAACGTTCCCTCAGGAGATCATAAAAGACAGGGACTGAGCAAAGTAGTCAGAGGAAGGTATAATGTGGAGAGGACCCTTTTGTTAATCCTGTTCTGCCTATCTTTCATTAGCACACCTTATTATGACATCCTATAGATTTGCTGCTTCGGCTCTGCTGGTGAGAGGCAAATGATGTCTTAATGAATGATGGTGCCTCGAGCTGATAACGGACTGCCCCTCTCTCCCACTGAAAAGACATTGTGTTCGGCACAGTATGTCCAACTGCACTTAACATAATTGGATGAAACTTGTAATAGTTTGTTCACTCCAGGTGGGTACAAAAGTCACGGCAAAAAATCCCAATGATAAAATATCAATTGCTCTCTCTTGCTTAAGGATGTAATTGTGGTTAGTGGTACTTGCAGCGCAGTGCAGAGCATATAGGATGGCAGATAATGTGAGGAAGGACTCACCCTGGCATGTAAAGCACAATGCAGAGGCATCTTCAGCACAAAGCCACTAAAGCAAGGGGCCAGAGCAGGTGACAGGTGTCCAGACACCAAAACTGCTTTGCAGACTGTCTCAGCTAAGCAGCATTTACTCATCTTGTGCTCAGAGGATACTCAGCAGTCTCGTGCAGCTCGGTCCCAGTATGCACTCCTTCCTGCTGCTCTGGGACACACCTGCTGCAAGAACGATAGCCATGCCAGTGCCCGCTCCAGCCCCGCGTGCCACAGCCACCATGGTTTATAGCACTCTCCCAAAGACATTACTTTTGCGCCCTGAATGATTACTTCATTTAGCACATACATCAGAACTAAAATACCCAATATTAGCTCATTTAAGTTCATGTTCAGTGATGGATTAATCGTTCCTGTTTTCTGGAGCAAAGCCCAGTCCATTTCGTCTAAGGACTGAGGAGAAATGTTCCCTTGTCTCTTGAAGTCTGAGACATCTGCTGTGCTTTGCATATCTGCTTGCACAAAAAAAACAGTGAACACTTAAATATATATATATTTTAAAAAAATTGCTAAAGCTATAGCTCACACCCATTTTCCCCCTGCTTTCAGAGCAGATGCAAAGAAAACATATCAGCAGTGCAGGCAGCGTAAGCCTGTGTCTCCTTTGAGGTTTCTGATGTCACATCATGTTGCAGTGGATATTGCTTTGTGATGTACTATGCTGCATCACAGGCCATACAGGAAAGTGCAGAGAGCAAAACAAGTCCTACACGGACAAATGCAGTGCTAGGAGACACCTCCATTAGCTCCGACCAGGCTGAAATGAAAGGATCCCCTATGCTAAACACCATGGCCAAAATAAATTAAAAGCAATGGGTGAGTGACCAAACCGAAACGCTCGAGGTTCCCTGTTCCCCAGAATTAACAGAGATGTTGGTGAGTCAGTGCAGTGAGTAAGTGATGGGAGGAAACATCCCTGTCTGCCATCCTTGTGGGCAGCAGACTTGTAGCAGGAACCGAGGCTGCATCTTGCCACGCATGCAGGGGGCCAAAACTGGAAGGCATTGCTGAGCCAAAACCACCTTGGCTCCAGCAGGTTTCTAACCTCGAGGACCTCTCTTCCATGGAAGCTGTGCTTGATGAAGCCCATTTTCTTCTAAAGCATGGGCAGCAGGCTGTTTCTTAAAAGTTTTTTCTTCTTCAGAAGAGCTGTGTGCTCTGGTGGCAATGAGACCTGGATTTCGGCGCCCCAGTGGCTCCTGGGGTTCACTCACGTTATTCATCCCCAGTGCTCAAGGTCTGGTCCTGGCAGCCAGGGCTGTACCCTGCCTCTCTGTGCTGGACGTGGTGCAGGAGCCACACAGCCCCGGTGTCTCCAGGGCTCTCAGGTCCTGCTGCCCTGCGCCCATAGCGAAACACGGCTGTAATTGTGATTAATTGGGTTTGTTCATCTGCCTTTTAGTGATCCGTAAAATATCAGAGGATCGTGAATGGCTGGTGAGGAAAGGGGCACACAGAAGTGGGGCGGGAGCTGAGATGTTCTCAAAGTGTCACTTTGTTATTGAGATCTCTCAGTCTTGATTGCCTCTTGGCATGAGCAGCAAACCTCTCCTCTTGTTTGGTCACAGACCAAGAATGCCGCTGTCTTTTTTGCATTGTGAAAAAAATACGGAACAAGAAAATAGTGCTGAAACATTTCAGACAATCTCCTTTATCCTGCGCTCAGCAATTACTCTTATTGTCAGCAGGAGTAAAGAAGCATGTACCATTTGAAAGTATTTAGAACCAACTGTGTGTTTTCAAAACACAGGATCTTTCAAAGGACTACTCTCTTCTCATTTGGTGACACAGGCAATTAAGTTTTTAAGAGGTTCTCTGTAGCATTAGCAGACTATATGATATTCTTGAAGGCACCTTTATAGCATCCTAAAGACAAATTGCTTGCATCTTCCTTGGAAAATAAAAGGCTAGATTCCAGTACTGGAAGCTGACCAAGTTCCACTTTGTGTGCAATCCAAGCCGGCCAGCTATGCATTGCTGCTGTTCCCCGCTCTGCCGTGCAGCCGTGGCTCTAATTCACCATGGGGAGCTGCTCCCCAAAACCAATGCCCTTACCGGGGAGGGAAGGCACAGTCCTGCCCCTCTGGCTTTGTCCTGTGTCCAGCTGCAGGGAGAGGGAGTCAGGGAACACCGGGGTCTGGATATGTCCCCTCGTTCAGCTCTAGCTAAGAGCAAGGTAGAAACCAGAGTAAAAAGAAGCAAAAGCCTATACCTGGGACTGGCCCTCAGCTGCTCTAGAAGTATATTTCTATTAGACACTGCCATCCTTCCGGGCTGTAATGTATTTCCTCATTACGGTAAACATTCACATGGCATTTGTGATCATTTCTGGAATGACATTGCACCAAGTTGGGTAATAAAATTGCCTCTGATCTCACAAAGCGCAAGGCTCAAGACAAATAAAGTCTGTAAACAGTTCTGCACTTCAGGATGTTTTATGAGCTGGACTGCCGTTTACTTAGGGCTAAACCTGAAGAAGTTCATTTCATCTCCTGGGAAAGGCACCGTGCCTGCAGGAGCCTTCGCTCCTTGGGGTGCATTGGCATGGTTACTACAAGCAAACTCCCCACTACCTTTTTCCCTTTGCTGCTTGCAAGTCCATGTCATTCATTCCACATTTCCCTCTCCCAGCAATACTTCCGTGATATTTAGAAATGTATATAAATGTCAGCAAGCCAGCAAAAGCCCACAGGACTCTGCAGGCAGCAAGTAGGTATGGAGTTCATCGGGACTGCATTACACTGAAACCCCAGTACTGGGGAAGGGGCTGACGTTCCCCTCCCAGCAGAGGCAAAACCCCAAAACTTTGCAGGTTGCCGGAGGGAAGTCCTAAGGGAAGCTGACACTGGGCAGCAGCAGATGGATTGTGAGTGATGGGCATCGCATCTCACCATTACCTCCAGCAGGGCCGATCTGATGTGTGCAGGTGATGGGCGAAGCCAAAACTATGCAGGAGATGAAGACAGACCCTTGTCTGAAGCCTCTGCACTGCTGTGGCAAGTGGAGTGGGGACATTCATGTGAAGTGATGAGAACAGCATGAAGATGCTTCCTTTGCGTTGGGGCTCTGGGATGTTACTGGCCAGGCTGTGCTCCAGCTGAGGCCAAAAACCCTTTTGCTCACTCCATGAAGGCAAATGGCTTTTTGAATTTTAAAATACATCTGCCAGTTGGGGCACATTCCAGAAACAAAAGGGCAAGGCTAGCATGGCACTGAACTGCCCAGCCTGGCTGTCCCACACCCGTTCCCAGGGGCTGCTGTGCCCCGCACCTGCAGGGTGCTGGCTAATCACCCTCTGCAGGTAAGGGAGACTGAACATCTCACCACATCCGACAGTGAAGTCAAGAGACATCACCAACCTGTTCCCCAGGGTGGAGCTGCCATTGGGAAGCAGGTGGCTTGAAGGGTGGTGACAGAGTTTTCTCTTTTCCTGCTGGCTTTGGGAACGGCTTTTTGGTAGGGCGCCGTACCCAGCACCCCACTCCTGATTCCTGTTTTGAAGCGTTGCACTTGTAACACCAGCGAGAGCAAGGACAGCGCCAGCAAGACGCATCCTGCAATGCTGAATCAGAGCCACAGCATTCAGAAGTGAGTGGCCTGACCTGGCAGATTTAGCTAGGGCAGGACTGGGCTTCTGCTCGAAAGCTTGAACCTAATGCATCACTGCAGACTGAACCAGCAGTGTCATCCCCGGTGTCATACACAAGTCACGCCAGCCACAGTTAAACCCACGACCCCCAGACCAAGCAGCATCAACTTACCGGGTTGCCTTGTCCAGCTGAGTTTTGAACATCTCAAAGCCTGGAGATCCTACAGCCTCTCCGGGCCCCGTATCTGCCATTTGGCCATCTTTAGGGTGGACACTTTTTACACCGTATCTAATCAGAATTTCCCATGCTTCAATTTGTGTCTGTTGCCTCTTGTCTTGTCGCTCTACATGTCTGAGGACAGCCTGGCTCTGTCTTCTGCACACTCTCCTATTAAGAGTTATAGACAGCAATAAGAGGTCCCTTTTGCCTCCTCAGCCTCCCCATTTTTCTCAGCCCAGCCCAGTACATTGATGCCTTTTTGCAAGGGAAACCCCAGACTGGCCACGCTACCTCTGGTGTTGAAGAACACGTAGAAGCAGCCCTGGGATTTGCATCTGCAGCCCTTGAGTAGCTCCAGCTGTGCTGCACTAATTCATCACCCGCCGGCGGGTGTCAGTAGCTCCTGGAATAAAGCAGAAGTCGGAGAACTTTCTCGGCTGGTTCCCCTTTGACAGATTTAAAGCATTCACTCTTCTCTCATCTGGCTATTTGTAAGGGGTTCACATGTCTATAGCCGCTCCGTTAGAGCTCGTCTTCACTGCTGGAAAGCTTCATTAGTCCAGGACAGCTAGTGCGTGTCTACTGTTCAGAGGTAAAACCAGCGTGTAAGACAAGCCACGTTAGTTCTACCGTGAGGGAAACTCATTAGAGTCAGGCTCAGCTGCAGACTTAGGCTGACTTTACCTTCCCAGTGTCTTTACCTTAGGATAGCAAGCCTTTGTTACACAGGCAAAAAAAAATAAAAAAAAAATATTTTTTTGCAAGAGGCTACAGAAACCTCTTACAGATTATTTTGGGACACACCAAAACAGGCAAGGCATCCTGGAGGGAGAGGGAAGATGCCCCTAGGCAGCACCAACAGGGTGAAATGCCATTAACCCACCAGCTCCCCTGTCATACCACAAACCTTTTCCTTGGGAAACCCCAGAAGGGGCCAAATCCAGCATGTGAGAGGAAAAAATCCTGTTTCTAATAAAGCTGGGACAGATCTTTGTCCGGTTTACAATCGGTTCTTGCAGCTTGTACATACCTGGGATTACGCACGTGACACGGTTGCAGCAGATGCCATCTGGGATTCTCCTACACCTTTAGTGACTTTCTTCACTTGTTTGAGCACCAAACCAGAGATGGTGGAAAGACAGGAGGTATTACTGCAAATGGCAACCATCTCTCTGGAAAGGGAAAAGAAATGGCCTTTTGCAGGCCTGAGTGAAAAATGGAAAGTTCCCAAGTCAGTCATCCTTCTGGAAACCTCTGGCCTCAAAATACACTTTGCCACTGATCTGTCCTAATTCCAGGAACAACACACTGAGCTGAGGCTTAGACCTTGGGCAAATTCGCCTTTTGGCTGAAACAGCAAAGATCTTTAGCTGGAAATGCCTGCTGATGACAGCCTGCGCGATGGCTGCATCCCAAGCACTGCTGGCATGGCCCTGGTGGAAAAAATAAAATAGATTTCATTCCCCAATGGTCATGCTGTAATGGCATGAAATTAGAAACTCTAATCAATAGCGCTTTACACAGCATGACTCTCATGTCAAAAGAGCCCGTGGTTTAAAAAAGAAGAGTCACAAATAAATATGAAAATCAAGGCTGTGAAGCATCAGTAATGAAGTATAATTCTGTCAAGTAATCCCAGCCAGTGATTCTCTTCACAAAACCTTCACTCACCAAATCCTTCCTTCTCCACACCTCTCTGAACTTCCATCTCCAAATCATTTTCCTGTGTTTATTTGCCCTTCGCAGATGAAATGTCACTGATGTGAGTGTGAGTGACGAAACGGGGAAGGGAAGGTCTGCACTGCAGCCCTTGCTCCACCTCTGGGTCTTTTTTAATACTTTCACCTCTCCCTTGCTTCATTACAGGGCTTTGGAAAAGGCACCAACCTGCATCTGTTCACCTTGCTGGCGTACGCCACGAGACCGGCGACACAACTTAAGATGTACCTCTTACATTCCTGCAAAATGTAAATCCGACACAGATTATCATCATTATAATGACATCAGAAGTCATAGTTAGCCTATTTAAATCAAGACTTAAAGGCAGCCATGGTAAGACCCTTATTTTTTGCTTGTAAAGGAGACACACTGCCAGAAGAACCACCAGAGAGGTAAAGTATTCAAAAATAATAAGCAGAGCCCAAAGGGCATGAAGAACTG
The DNA here is from genome assembly GCF_023638135.1 of Falco biarmicus. Taxonomy (NCBI): domain Eukaryota; kingdom Metazoa; phylum Chordata; class Aves; order Falconiformes; family Falconidae; genus Falco; species Falco biarmicus. The sequence goes on along the minus strand of NC_079288.1, from coordinate 24,235,619 downwards.
ACAGCTACAGGGCTCTCAGTCTGTCATACAAGTCTTTCAGGAGCTGGCAGCGTTTTGTTCAGGGACAGGGGTTGGGATTTTTCCAGCACTTGTTTCAAAACTCCTCTCGCCGTGCGCCGCTAACATTAGCACAGCTTGGCAGGTGGAGAAGTGCCCTGAAAACAGCAAATTCTTGGAGTGTAGATTTTGTTAATTAGACCTTCTTCCTGCACACAGCCCCGGCTCTCCGTGCAGCTCCTGCGGCGGAGACGCAGTGATCAACCATGTGCTGGATGTTTTCAGCAGGAGAACAGATAACAGCTGCCTGACTTCAAGACATATAAATGAAAGTCCTCCAGAAAGACCTGTCTAATCCCAAGTCAGTAGGAAAAAAAAAACTTGCATGGCCTCAAGTGAAGGTCTAAATCTTTGTGATGGGTGTCCCTGGCAGCTTCTGGGTCCTTTCCCAATTTTGCTGCTGATCCACGTTACTCTGGTCAGTTGAGTTACCTGCAGCCTCATCTTTAGCACAGAAAGGTATGGTTTTTTTCACTTGAGCTCGAGATTTCACACAAAATCTCAGTGAGGACAAAGCAGCTGAGGTTTGCACACCAATTTCCTGGCCTGGCAAGGCTTTACACTGGTCAGGGAACTGAAGAGCAGTGTCTGGTGGGTGGGCAATGCAGGCTTGGCTGCAGGCAACATGGTCCTACACCGGAGCTGCACGCCAAGACCATTTTCCCAATGTAGAGAGACGTCTTGGCGAGCCTTGCTCCCAAGGCAATGTCCTCGGCTCCCCTGACAGGAGGCTGTGTGGGAGGCAGGGCTGGCAGCAGCTCCGCCACAGCTCTGCGCAGACACCAAAGCCTGGGTGGAATCAGCAAAAACACCCCCAAGTAACAGCCCTCTCCTCCAGCCATGCTGAATACCTAAAGAGAGGGAGGTATTTTGGCAAGGCCATGCCTGCTCGTGCCTCTTGCTGCTGATGTGAGCCCCCAGATTCCTCCCGAGGAAGATGCTGCTGGCCCCCAGCAGAGGCAGGTACCACGGGTCAGCCCCAGCGGAGCCGTTGCCACTGTGCTGCCGGAGCGAGCAAGCTCCGAAGAACAGTTGCCTTCACTTCAGAGCAGTCACTTACATCATGCCACATCTGAAAAGTGGGATAAAAGCCCCAAAAAAATATGTCTCTCCCTAGTCCTCAATAAAACCAGTGACTTGTGCGATACATGCAAAGCTTTAACTTCGGGAACTTCAAGTCACCAAGCATCTGTTAATCAGCAACGCGCCCGTCCCCGGGGATTGTGGAGATGTTAAAAGGTTATCCTTCTCTCCCACACATTACGCTTCCGAGCTCCATTACACACAACTGGAGGATGATTTTATGTGTGGCAAAGAATTTTTGATTCTCTGGATATTATTTTAGATGTGGAAACCCAGCTGCTGAATGCTGCTTTTCAGGTTAAACAAAACTTGCAGCCAACGCTCATTCTCATACCATTAATGAAGATAATCTTGCCCTGCCATTGACTTTTTTCCAGAAATAGCAGAAGAGGGATTTTCAAATCCTTTCAGGTTTGCAAAATGTTATCTCACTCTATTCCTTTAATCTCCTGATGCTGAAAGATGGATCTTTTTCTCTTACGGCTGGATGTACTTCTATACTTCAGCAGCAAACCATGAAAGGGAATCAGGCTTAAGGACAGGAAAAAAATAAAAAGGAGAATTTGCAGTGTTAACATTTACTCAGGTTTGCCTGAACTTCCTCGGTGTTGAATTCCAACATGACTGACCAGACTGAATGTTACGCAGAAGAGACAAACAGAACAACAGGCTTTGTGTAGAAGGAAGGGAGAGAGGGAGAGGAAGGGGCTGAGCCCTTCCCTAGGGCAGCGTTGGAGAGACGAGAAGGTGGGAGCTCGGGAGCAGCCAGGGAGAGTGGTGGCTTGGCCGGGGGGAAAGATTCTTGCAGTGCTTCAGCACCAGCACTGAGTGCCGGGATACACTTGGGGTCTCAAGTGTCAGAGTTTTAAGAATGTATTAAGGAAATATGACAGGGCTGAAGCCGACTCTTCCCTGGAGGAAGAAGATGGCCTGGTAAACTTTTTGAGGTCCCATTCATTTTCTGGTTTCTAGAAAAGCACAGAGATGAACTGCACAGCTACAGTAAAAGGCAGCACATTCCCTGAGCAATTCCTCCTCCTGAATTGCACTGAAGGCACAATTCATAGACTGCTTTTTCATTTCCATGAATCTTAATTGTTCACATAATAATCGCAGAAGTATTTAATAATACAAAGCATATGGGCCAGATGTTCAACTGGTGTAAATCAATAGCACTCAGGAAGCTTCAGTGGTGCTGTGCTGGCGTAATCATTTGAAGCTCTGGCGCTGCGTTTTTAAGGTGGCTCTCAGGATTTTAGTACCTTCTTACTGCTTCTCCTAAAACCAAGTCACAGACTTTATTGCCCTCATAGAAATAGCCACCCCTCCCAAATGCTCAGAATCTAAGATCAAAAACCCAAAGCTCAAAAGAGATTGATTTAAGGTCACTTAAAAACCACTGTTTTGGCCTCTGCTGGCCATCATCTCCAAGTTTTCTCATGGCCACGTAGTTTTCCAAGTGACCTTACCCTAACTCTAGTAGGGATAGACAGAACTATTTGGTCAGATGTCCATACAATGCCTTGTTTAGTCTCATCAGCTAGTGTGAGAGCTCTCCTTTATTTGCTTCCCACTATTAAAAAAAAAAAAAAAAAAAAAAAAAAAAAAAAAAAAAAAAGCGCAGCTTTTAATTCACTTCCTCCTGGGAGCTTCTGTGATGCTCATTGATCCACTCCACAAGTACTTTGCAAACACTAATGGACCTAGTGAAACTCTCCACTAATCTCCTTCTGAAACTTGGCACCAAACTGCTCACTTCTGACGGTTTCTCCTTTTACAGTTGTTTTACTTTGCTACCTGTTTCAGAGTCACTCCAGGGCTCATTAATTGTTCATCCTTTGTCCCTTGAAAATTTTCCTTTTAATCTTTCCAGTAACACGTTGGATACTGATGTGATACAGACTTCAATTTGCGGTCTTTCACACCTGCAAAGACACCATTTGAACTGATTGTGGCGTTACCAGTTGCACATGGATACATGTAATTGAACTGAAAAGCTTTGCGGGACATGTATTCATTGGACTTCTGATCTCATTTGTTAGAGAGCCTTAGGGAACGGGCAATTTCAACTCCTCAATTTATGACAACTGGTCATAGTTACTTAAATGGAATAAAATAAATCCTGCGACATGTGTCCCTTCTGGAAACCAGGTTGACAGTTGTGCCCAGAAGAGAATTATATTACTCAGTGACAGTGTGTATTGAGTGAAAAATATATATAGCAGAAAGTCAAGGTAAAGTTTTTTGTGGAGGTTCCCAGGTTAACATTCACTCCGCTAATGTGACTCACTGGTTGAGATTCTTGCAAATTTCAATAAATTGTACAGAGACTATGCAAATACGACGGTCTGCTGTAGTTGGAAATAACCTGCCCTTGTTACCGTTGTGCTAATTATATCTAGGGCTAAGCTTTGACCTACTCCACTTCCATAACTAGGGCTAGGCTTTCACCTGGCATTAACAGCTGGATTTTCAGAAGCCCTGCAGACCAGCACGGCTGGGCTTTTGGCAGCACAGTGCATGGAGGAGGAATTTCACTGGCCACCCGACTCTGACCATCAGCCCTCAAAATGCTGGTTCTAAAGCCCAATCAGTAAATCTCTTTTCTTTTATTCCTCTTAACAAGCAACTTTTTCTTTTTACCTTGGGTAGAAATTGCAATATCTGGAAATCAGAATAACTGTGTGGAGACTCAACCAACCAGCGTTGCAGCTGAGGTCCGTGTTGCCTGTGGCTCCTTGTAGCCCCCAAGCTCAGCCTGGCACCCTATCGTAACACTCAGCATGGGAAGGGCTGAGGAACTTGGGACTTTGCACCCATGTGGGACACCGCAGCAAGAATGCAAACTGAGAAACCCTCTGGACTTTCTTTGTCCACTCCATGTGCCGGACTGGCCTCCAGTTAGGGTCCTTAGCGGAGCATGGACCCTCTTCCAAGACAGGTTCTGTCATGCTGCAAGAGTACAGCTTCTCACCTGTCCTTGCTACCATCTCTCTTTGAGGATTTTAAGACAGATGCACCCTATGGTCAAGCAGCTGTGCTGGAACATGAGTTTTTTCCAATACCACTATTAAAAAGAAGCAGACTAAGGTCCTCAAGCTGTTCATGAAGGTAGCTGCCAAGCCCTCACTGCCACCCGAGAAGCTCAGCAACAGAGAAGCATTTTTCTCTTAGTGACAATGTCCATCTGGGTGAGACTTGTCCCCCTGGAGTAGACTTGTGCATGAGAGTTGGTGATGGCCTCAAATACTGCTGAGACCCCTGTCCCTCACCCCCGGGGCACAGACACCTTTACTGTGCAGCCCAAACCTCTCAGAAAAGATGGCAGTCTATCTCAGCAGCTCTGAGTTGTAGCTAGAAATGGCCCGAGCTCTAAAGGGTGGGATCTCTTTTGGCCTTTTAAGGAGGTTACCTGCAAAAAAAGGTTGGTTTGCCACTCCTGCCAGTTAGTGCCTGTCCCCCGAAGGCAGCAAAGGGGCAGCTCTGCTCTAAGCCCGCACACCACTGAAGGCACTTAGTCTCCTTCCCCTCCCCTAAATCCACAAGGCTGTTCAACTACACCTGCGGAACCTGGCCTGAAACGTGGCCAGGCCCTTCTGCCTTGTTGTCCTGCCCTCTGTTTCTGCTGGTTTGTTTTTCTTGTGCAAGTGCCCCACTCCCATCTCAAGTGTTCCCTGAGAAATGTGCACAGTGACCTTCTGGAGGGCTGAGAACCCATCCTGGGGGTCAGAGAACAGTTGCCACAGAAATTAAAGTGCTCCTGTGTGGCAACACCAGTGTGGATCTATGAGATTATTTTAAATCCAAGCTGCACATTTCTTAATTATCAGTATTCTTTTCCTGTGCGAGAAGAATTTGCATAATTTCCCAGCAGTAGAAAACAGCAAAATCAAAACAATAGATGAAAAGATGCACCAATTCATCACGGAATTGCACATACAGTTGCTGGCATTCTTCATTTTCCTTGCATATCCCATGCAGACCCCAAGGAAAAGCGGATCCTCAACTTCGCTTCCACAGAACCACACTAACCCGTGCTAGCTGAAGAGCTGGCCCTGCATTAGCATGTTTATTCCACAAGTTCTTCACGGAGCCCAGATCATTTTGGCAAAGAATGCCAATTCAGTCAGTGATCCTGCAAATATTTAAGCACTGCACACTGTTGCTGTTACAGGCGGTGTTACTGGCACCAGCGAGACCGCTCCCAGCAGTGCAGGGAGCCAGGGGATACAGCAGGTTTGAAGCTGAGGGCTTACAGAGCAAACACATTCACCGTTTGTTTTTTAATAACGTGGGAACGGGTGGCACAGGCAGCGTGTCCCCGGTGCCCAGGCAGGGGAGAGGGGCAGGGGGCAGGTTCCCGAGTCTAACAGTAGAAAAAGTAGGCAGTGGGATTTGCACAGGGACACAACTGCCTTCACCGTGGGTTTCACCCTCCAGCAGACTTGTGCTACAGCACCCTGGGGCACACGCATGCATCCTACTGCGCCAGGGAGCTCCCAGCACAGCCCCAGGCGGGGGTGGGCAGCCTGTGCCCTCCCCAGCCACTCTGTATCCGATGGTGACTTCTGCAAATGGGAATTAGGAACCCAAACCACCAAAGTGCTTTAATTCAGCATCACTTCATTGCTGCCCATTAAACGATAATGACTTTAAATCAATTTTTATCACTTCAGACAGTCCGGCTGCCCACGTGAAAACGAAACATGTGCTTTGACCCTGTCTTGTCTACATTTGTGAGTGGTTCAAACACTTGCCATCCTCACACCACATAACTCAAAACACCCTTGCCCCAGTGAGGTACTTCGAAGGGAGACCAGTCTCATGCTGTACTGTATCACAGGAATGGCAGGTCCTTGTGGTGGACATCAGCAGGAAGACGCCACTCTGCTTTGGTGTTTTAATGGCTCCAAGATATATCGTGGAAAGTGCTGCCTGATTCCAGAAACCTGAAGGCAGTCACAAGGTGTTATCGCCAAAATAAACCAGAAAAACTGGGGTAGATTTTGAATCTGACTATCCCATGACCATAGCAATAGGCAGGGGCGTCATGGAAGCATTTTCTTACGGTAGGTAGGGATGTTTCCTCACCCCTCCATCAGCTCAGCCCAGATGTGTGTTCCTAAAGCTATGCCTTCAGGATTTACCTTTTGCTTGATTTTTACCATATGCTTCAATCCCCTGGACTTTCAGTGGATTTGCACACATTTAATTTGCAGCACAGGTTTTGTTGCCATGCTACTTAGGGATGGTAATCTGGATTTTATAATGCTGAGCTAAGCTCTGTATACTTAGAACAAGAAAAGGAGAATAGGGAAATAATTCAGCAAAGAGCAGCAAATATTTGTGAAGAACGGACACGATTGCCCGCTCACTGATATTTTTATACATCCCACCGGCATCAGAGGAGCTAACGTCAAACAAGAAGCTTGAAGCTGTAGAGGAGGTTCCACCGGTCCTCAACAGCTGGGGCCAACATGCAAGGAGGGAGCTGCAAGAAGTCGTGTGCCTTGTAAGGTCCAAAAGTGCTTGTGAAACAGATGACTACAATGTAAAGTCCTGGGTTTAAACAAGGGAAGAAAAAAAAATTAAATTCTAAGATTTCTAAGATGGCCCAATTATAGGGCAACTCCAAACCCCCAAAGTCAGATTTTCCATTTTAGAGCATCACAACGAGTGGAGTAAGCAGGGCAGGTTTCTATAACCTGCCCAAGTGAAACAAGAGTCTTGGCCAGAGGTGGAATTCCCCGTTTCTAATTCCATCATTTAACTACTGGCTCAGGCTCCATCTCCACAGATTTAAAGCCTGACACAGGCTTCTAGGCTATGCTATATAAAATCTGATTGTTACATTCAACGGGTTGTGATAAATTAAATTAACTATCAATAATAAGCTCACAGGCAACACTATCTTTTTTCAGTAAAGTATACTTCTTTAAAATATACCAGCAGCGTCAAATGTAACTAGATTTAATTTCATGCTGAAGAGTCTGTGAATATTCATTTTAAAATAGTCACCAAGAGCCTAATTTTAATTTGTGTGATGTTTCTGCTAATACCAATGCCTACTTAAAATATCCATTAAAAAGCCTTAAGAATATTAACAGGGAATTCTTACAGAAATGCACTAGAGTTTTATGTTTTGAATTAGCATTATAGGCTTTTTGGTTTAACTCTCGTTAAACAGATTTCATTATTAACAAGAATATGTGCAAATTAAAACAAGCCCATTAAAATCTAAAATTCCACGCTAAAAAAGATTAGGGACATTTGAGTTATTTTTCTTCTGAAGGAATAAATGTAATAAAAAGTGATAGGGAGTACAACCCAATACTTAGAAACACACACAACATCAACAGTGGTGAGAAGTTCTGGACGTACTTCAGAATAACTTGGTTTACACAGAGGCATCTTCCTTGGGGGTTTTGCTCCCCATCGCAAAGACATCACATTTATAAGGGCCTTGCCACAGAGCTTCCCCTGGCTCCAAGGTGCAGGCAGGGATGCAGCGGGTCAGGGAACCACTGCCACCAGGGTGGGTTAGCTGGGCCAGAGAGCTCAGCCCAGCTAGCCAAAGGGGTGGTTTGCAGCCCCCCCGCTGCCCTCTGCTCCCCTGGCTGCTGAGGGTGGCAGGGAAGGTGCTGACTTGAGCCTGAAGCCATGATCCAGCACTGGCCCTCTGAGGGGACATCCAGGGGGCTGGGCTGGGCTTCATCCTGCACGACAGGAACCAGGCGGCTCCACAGCTTCTCAGGAGCAGGCTCCCCTGGTAGGGTCCACTGCTCCAGCACTAAAATACACACACAGATACACTTCCGTGCGGAAGGTCACTCCAGGGTTTAGGGGGCACTTAAAGGACTTCACGCAGAAGTCAGGCGCTCCAAAACGCACTTCTGCTTCAGCTGCTTTTGGAGATTTTGGCTGGCAGCTGCTGTATTGATCCCCTCAGCTTCTAAATAACCCTCAGTTCAATACAGTCATCAATGAAAAGTCTGCTGTTCTAATAAATCACATGAATATTTACACTGACTTGTGTAAAATACATCTTTTGACCTATCAGTCAGGTGCTTTATATCCCTGTTCCCTGTCCAGCTACTTCTGGTCTTCTCTTTACCTGTTGCTGGGGGTCTGGGGGAGCCACTGACCCTCCCCTCAGCTCTGGCCATCCACAGTGAATTATCTGTGTGAAAACTCTCCTCTGTCAAGCTGCCAAATCTTTTGCATTAATCCTGAAAATTACAATTAATGAGTGCTAAGAGGATCTTTCCACCTTTATATATGGCTCTATTCAGTTGTAATGATCCCTGCTGCTCCATCAGCATCTGAAGCCTCTCATGGTCACAGCTTTTGGCTGTGGGGCAGGGCAAGGCACCCAGGAAAACGCGGCATGGCTGGTGGCAGTGGGCTGCTGTTTGGTTCTGCTAGGTATCCTGGGGTCAAGGATCCACTACACCAAAGATGGGAGAGACTGAGTTAGTAAGAGCCCACGGCCACTGAAGATGGGAGAGATCTGAGTTAGTAAAAGCCCATGGCCACCGAAGATGGGAGAGATCCGAGTTAATAAGAGCCCATGGCCACCGGAGCATGGGATGTCACCCCCATGAGAAAGGTCATGTCAACACTTCTGGAGTTCCAAGTAATTATCCAGATTTTCTGTGATCTGCTGTAGGTGAAAGCTGGGGCTGGTAAGGGGGTTGCTGCAGGTCTACAGCCCCACTTTGGCTGGCTGATATGACAACGTGCAACAACCTCACTGAGGCTCTGGAATTCAATTTTCCAAGCATGTTAATGCAGCTACAGAGACTTGGCTGCCTGAGGACTACCAAAAAAATTTAAATATGGTATTTTTAGTTATTAAGAACTAGAATTGGGAATCCCATTGACATGCAAAGTCATTACCCCTAAGTGTGAACTAGAGTTCTCGGTCAGGTGTGGATCAATTAATCCCCTGACGCAACAGGGAAATACTTGTTGTGATCTTTAAGATTCAAAGAGAGATCTGTCCATATTTTTAAGCACAGATATCGCCATTCTTGCATGACATTCCCATCTCCACTTGAGCTGCTGAACAGTCCCAGGAAGCGTTTCTCTTCTTCCTTTTTTTTCTTTGCTGTGACCAGCAAAAAGCTCGATGGGTGCTCAACCTTCACCGTGCAGTGAGTAACTTCCCCAGCCACCAGCAGCCACTGCCTCTCCTTGATTCACTACTCAGAAACTAAAGTATCTCCTACAATTCAATGGGCTGCTAAGTCTTCTGCTTCTACTTTCACAAACCTCTTCATTGACATTTCCTCTTCAGGACTATTTATCTGACACACTCCTTTTTTCCCCTCTGTGTGTTCACTTGACTCCAGGCTGAGTTTATACAAGGCACTTCACCGTGAATGGAGCATTTGTGCATTTCCCGTTTTTCAGTCCCAGAAATAACCCTGCAGAAATCACTAGAATTACACTGGGGAAAAAAGCAACAGATGTCACATGAGAAACAAGGTTTCTTTCTTTATTTCCTTAGAGGGGAAATGTTAGATAACTAACTGCTTCCCTGAGTTAATAATTTCCACTGTCTTCAGTGGAATTATTTCCCATTTGAACTAATAATGAATTGAACTTGTAATTCCTGGGTTTAATCTATAAATCCAACTAGCAGCTCTGTGAGGTTAAGGACTTTTCCTCTCACTTTCAACGTTCTTTAAAATCAGAGGATGCAAACACAACCTGAAGATTACATCTGCTACTACAATCTACTACCCTGAGCAGACACCTGCTGGCACTATCTCTGTCAGTATAGGTGGGTACCTATAGATGGACAGGTGTCTGCGTGGGGCAGGGTTACCCGGATTAGCTCAGCACCCGGCAGTACGGAGCTGGTCAGGAGCGCACGTCCTCAGACTATGCATTCACACAATTTCAGGCACTTAATGGACTTCTAATCTCAGCTGGGGACTAGAGCTGCTGCTGTCACATAAAACTGTAACGATTTCAAGGCGAAGGGAGACATTTCACAGTAGTTATTGGTGACACTAGAAACATCAGCCACGTCCATACGCCATATCCAGGGCTGCATGCGGATGCACAACGCAGCTCTGCTACCAGGAGTTACACAGCAGTGCTGGTCCAGCACGACGTAGCTCTGCTACCAGGAGTTACACAGCAGTACTGGTCCAGCAACCTGGCACAGTGTGAGAGCTCTCATGCCTGCACCGGTTCCTCCCGCATTCGGCTGGCTATGCCCACACGGCCATGTGTTGTGTGACACTCACAGACCTGGCTAGTCCTATTCAATCACAAATCCTGCACAGGTAATGGAGGCTTTAGTAGGAGAATTAAAACAGAGGACATTCAGTTCAACAGTGAACTGTGTTGAAGGTCTGAGCCTTATGAGCAATGCCCTCAGAGCTCCAAGCTTACCTGAAGCAGAGCGTTTTGGTGGCATTTGACACCAGTGTGTTAGTGGAGTCATCTACCGGGGTCACAAATGCATGCTAGGAGAGCTGAATGATTATAGAGAAAAGGCCAAGTGTGGAAATGGCAGTATTCTAAGAGGTTTGATTTGCAGAGACTTAAATACTATGTGGGAAACAGGTGGGATGGTGTGCACCTAAAAGATGTTGGATTTGGGATGGAGCAGGAAAGATGGCAGCAGTTACCTGACAAGTACAAAGACAGCAGAGCTCATCTCAAAGAAACTTTATAAAATGTATATTTTATATAAATTATAAAATGAGTCATTATAAAATGAGTTTTGTGCTACTTACTATGAAACAGTCATTCGGCCTTTCTTGGATGGAGATCACAGATGTGAGAGCAGGAGGTTGAGGAGAACACAGTGCCCACCTGAAACTGCTGGGTCCTGGGGAAGTGAGACAGAATTTGGCCAGTGGCTCCTGAATACAAGTACCACCATGGTGATGGGATCTAGTGTAACCACAAGATGGGCGATGGATTTAACACATCCTTTGATGCAAGAGGCCCTCTCAACACAGAGCATCGCTGTGCCCACTGCTCCAAAAGGAAACAGTGGTGTCTGTAAGATCACCAGCCTTCTTTACCTCCTGGCACTAGTTGTTTGGGTTGCGCGTAATTCCTCCTAGGAGAGGGAAAAATTGACTCCTTCCTGTGAGCACGCTGAAAAAGCATTTGTGGATGGAGGTGATGCTGGGATGGTAAAGCTAATAAAATCAGTGGAGAAACAGCATTTAGCAGCTGGGAGGGGAAGGAGGCATTTTTTTCAGGAACACACAAGCTCCTGCTTTGATGTTGCATTCAAGCCAAAGCAAGGGCATGTTTTAAATTCCCAGTAATTTGAGTTTCTTTTTAAGTTCCCAAGCCTGGCTGAGCTCTTAAAGACAAGAGATCTTGCTCCTGGGGTTGGCTTTCCTAGGCAATCGGAGCTCTGCTCAGAATACTATTTAAATACCAATTATTGTAATTCTCGGCAGAAATATTACAGGCATTCAGATATTTTTTTTTTAACAGCCAAAGGGAGACATTTCCAGCATCTATCAAACCTCTTTTATTTTAATCCACATTAAAATCTCTTTCCAGAAGGACTGGGCAATGGAGCATAATTTATCATTATGGTTTAAAGAGTTGTCATGGCTGCCCCGTGCCAAGCCAACCTGTCTAGAGTAACCTTCTGGGGGCAGAAGGATTGGCTGGAGAGACAGAAGGGTATTGAGGTTAACAAGTAATGGCGAGTAGGTAGGAGGGAAGCAGTAGAAGCGATACTCCATGCTTTCCCGCAAGGAGCAAATTCCCCATCTCCCACATTGTGGGGAACACCCCCAAATCTTCCTCTGATTTTTTCATGGAAATGAGCAAGCAGGGCCCACTTGGGACTTGGCTGGCACCCAGTGGGCAGCCACACCAGTGAAGAACTGCCGTGACGCTGGAGTATCTCCCACCTACAGTCACCCCTCCACGAGGCCCCGGCAGTCCTCCTGCTCGCCCTGACGGGCAGGAAACCCAGAGCTCTTTGGTACCTTGCCTGCTGAGACCCTGTGTCTGAAGAACTGTTCTTCAGGGGGGTGAACGGGTCTCCTGCTGCCAAAAGTCATCGTGACGTATGAAGAGACTGCTCCAAAACCATCATTTTTGTTTCCTTCAAGGGCTGCCATCAAATCAGGGCGACTGCAATGAACGTCCTGGCACAAACATTGAGTCAAGGGTCCTGCAATGAAAGTTGTACTCGTTAACAGCCAGTACTATGAAGAATCGAAAAACAGATGTTAGAGAAGAGCTGCTGTGTTATACAGAAAAAGGTGCACTTGTAGCTCACTCCTCAAGCCAGGTGACGTCATGGACGTTGGCCACAAAGTGCAGGGAAGGAGCCTGCTCTGCTCCTGGTCTGTGGAGCTGCTGCTTCCCCACCCCAGCAGGACCCCAGCTCCTGGAAGAAATGGGGCTGGTGAGCCTGAGCTTGCCATCCAGCTGCCTCCCCACCGCCCGTTCCCCCCAACGGCTTCGGCCAGACACCCAGTCTCACCCAAATCTGGCAGAGGCAGGGGGTAAATATGAAGCCCGTGCAGGTTTTGGGGGAATCAGGGTAATGGTGAGATCCCCAGAGGATCCCGCAGAAGGGAAGCAGCACGGTGATCAGTCCGGGGGGCGCCTGCTGGGTAGGGGGGGCAGGGAGCGCACACACACTGCCCACCCTTGCAGGGGCTGGCACCCCGCAAAGTCCTGCAGGGATGCGCTGCCATGGGAGCGGGATGTTCATGGCATAGGGAGAGATTCGAGCTTTGCAAAGAGGAGAAGACTTTCCAGTCACAGGGGCAACTGCAATGTTGGAGGCAGGGTAGGGAACACAAACCCCTTGCTCATGTGACAACTTGTTATTTTAACACGACAAAGCAGCCAAAACTGGAGAATGCGAGTCCTGCTCCTGCCTGAAACCCCATCAGCAACTCCCCCCGCTGTCTCCCAGCACTGGGGGGACCAGTGCCGGTGCCCCCAGCCGCTTTCCCAAGATAAGCAGAATCTATAGCTCAAGTTAAGCTCAAAGCTGTCTCTTTTCCTTCCTCTTCTTTCTTCAGCTGCACCCATTGTAAACTGAGCACAGCTGTGGTTCTGGCCCTCAGACTGTATAGGAGCTATAGCAAAGTGTTTAATGTATTCTTAGCTTTTAAAATACTATTCATCAGCTGCAATCAAAGAAGGGAGCCAGCATCATGTTGCCAGCCAAATTAATCACAGCTCCCCCATTCCCCGCTCCACACACACAGTCATGTTGTGTGCATCCGTGGTGGTCTCGAGACCACAGTTTAGCAGACACTGGAAAAGGCCAAGGTGGTAAATGTAAATCCTGGCTGCTCTTAATCATGTTCGTAATGACCATGTCATCAATCACAGGCCTTCTCAAGTGCTCAGCAACCACAGCCTAAGGGTATATTTTTCAAAGAATTCAATTCAGTGAGGTCTCTCAAAAGCTGGGTCACCAGTCTTCCCGCTCGCATGGGAGGAGGGCTGCTCCTGCCTGCCTGGCACTGACAGTGCAAGTAAGCTCAGCATCTCCCTCAAAAGCCTGACTGCAATGAGTAAAGTCAATAAAATTCATGCAACTGAAAATTTCACTGACCTTTAGAAGAAAACAAACTAAAGAAAAACAAAACATGTCAATGGAACAGATTGGGAAAAGCACAGCTTTTCTGCCATTTCCCTACTCTTGGTATTTTTCACCAGGGACATGGTCAAAACACTTGAAAAATTCAGGCTTTCAAACTTCCTAAAAATGTTGGAACATTGGGAACTAATGAAAATTTTAGTGGTTACAGATTTCTCCTACAGAACTCCAAAGGACTCGAGACCTCCTGGCTACAGACACATAACACGGAGATCCTCGTGTGAAACAAGCCACACGCAAGCAGTGCACATCCCAAATTCCCAGAAACGGTACAAAACAAGCCACACACCGGTCACCAGACACCATCATCTCCCACCTCAGCGGCAATGTGTTGGGCACGGCGTTTACATCGTGCCCCATTGCAAAGCCGATTGCGAAGCCCATCCATGAAAATATTAGAGACATTCAGTGCTTCCACGGAATGCCGGTTGTGCCGTGCTATAACAATGATTACATTTCACACCCCGGACAGAACTGCATCAGACCTGTTTGATGCCACTAGAGGAGCTGAAGGAGGCTTTAACACTTTGAGGAGAGTTCAAGACAATTTTATGGAAGCACGCCTTGGGGAAATTGAAATGTCAAGCATAATTTGGCACTTGAAACATGAAGGAGAGAGGCTTTTCATTTGTTTTCATCTGCATCTTCCCCTCCTCTGAACTGTACATGCTCCATTTCCTGCTCTTCCCTATGCTTTCATTAGGCAATGCTGAAATCTGTTGGATTTGAGGAATCTCCAAGGATAAACAAGTACCTGGTATTAACCTGCTCTGTAAAAGTCAGTTTGACATGTCTCACTATTCTTCCATTCTTGTTAGGGAAACTAGTCCAAAACAAGCCTTTCCCCTGTTATCTATCTTTTCCCATCCACTCATTTGATCTTTGATGTAAGACTGGAGGATTGGTACTCACTAGTCCGATTCTTAATAGGTAAGGGGGGGGGGGGGTCACTTTAAAAAAAAAACAAAACAACAAAAAAACCCATTTGATCAAGGTTTCAGCCTGGGACCTGGTCTCTGTGGTTGCAGACACAATCCAGCAGCAGCAGTGCTTCAGCTGGGTCTGGGCAGGCAGCAGGAAGGCACGGGGCACTCAGAAAGACTGGGAAACAGATGATTTTGTTCGTCCCCTAAAATAGAAGCGCTCTCATAGCTGTCAGCATGAAAGGTAACAACAGGAGTTGGCAAACAAGCCTCTGCTAGGTGCAGCTCCTGGGAATGCTGATAATGTGTTCTTGGGAGATAAATTTTTAATTCCCCCCATCATCTGAGTAATTTCTGGTGAGACAGAGCACAGAGCCCCACGACACTCCAAATCCTTCCCACAAGGATTTTCCGTTAGGCAGCACTCACTTGCTGCATGGGAATTTTCTTGCACCAACTTTGCAATTTTAACTGACGTTCATTTTTAGAGAAAAGCCAAAACAACCTTTGATATTATAGAAACATGTTAATTTCTGATATCGTAGCAACTTCCTTAAAAATAGTCTCGTTGCATAGCCATCGTAAGATATAACTTTCAAGAAACACAAGAGTCACACCAATACGAAACATTCCAACTTTGCAAAGAAAAGGGTTTAATCAACTTGAAACATGGTTTGAGTTTAGAGGGTTTGGGACTGTAATTTTTCAGGAAATTTTTGTTCAAATGTTCTAATTTTTTGGCATGAGGATAAAAGTGGCTTTTAAGAATTCCCTATAGAGTAAAATAATCCATTTACTACAAGCCTTGGAAGTAACCTTAAGTGACCAATCTCATTTCCATCTTTGACAGGGAGCTGCAAGGTAAAGCACATTTAGTGCGAAATCCTGGCTGAGTTTTGCCTAAAAACAGAGGCAGTAAAATCAGCAAAATTTTTCTTTTAGCTCAACAGGACAATTTTATGAAGTATCACTTAAAAGCCCCTTCAGCGGCACTTGAGCAGCTCCTCTCACCTGGGGGTGCTTGCTCCATCAAGTGACCAGTGGTTTTGCATGGCTTCAGCGGCAGGAATGAATTATTTCAGGGCTTCCCTGTGTCACTGGATGCAGAGGCTTTACACTGATGACTGATTTATGTCAGTGAAAGTGGACTGGATTTGAAACAAAATCCATTGATTTTACATCACCACTTCACCCTAGCCCTGCCGCCAGAATTAATGCATGGCAGATGAAACTGTGGCTCCTCACTCCTCTCATGGAACCCCATCACCCCCCATACGCCGGGGCTCCCCTTCATCCCCCTGGCAGCTGCCAGAGAAATAACACTTAGGGCGGTGCACACCCAGCCAAACCCCCAAACCTGGGCTTCACACATCACCCTGCCGCAGACAGCAACCCCCTTGGGCAGCAGCCCAGAGAAGCATCGAGCATTTGACTAAGTCCTACGGGAACCAGCCTTTCGGGGTGTTTCTAGAAATCAGCTGCAAGCAAAACCAGCAGCAATGACAACACGGACCCCTGCACGCGTGGGAAATGTCCACGAGAGCCCGTCTGCAGGGCAGAGGTAAGTGGAAGGATCTGAGGTTCCACCACCCTGCCGTGGTTCCCTGTATGGAGGGGAAAAAACATTTTTCTCCGTGAGGCAGCAGGTTGTTTTACACCAGTTAAAAAAAAAAAAAAAAAAAAAGTCTTTTGGGTATCGCTGGTAGACATGGCCCTGGATGCAGTACTTCATGGCTATCTCATGAAAGGGAAAAAAATATAACCCACTTCACTGGTTAAGGAGTGTATTCCTCCTTGTGGGTAGATAAGATATCTCTCAAGTGAATTACTCTAGTATTTATTATGTCAGATTATACCACTTCAGTTACTGGTTCAGATTATAACAAAACTGGAAAAACAACCACTTACTAGATATTAATTTTATCTTACAGGTTCTATTGTAAATGGGACACAGGACCCTATGTATATACTACAGTCCTTAAAATAGCTCCATCTAAATGCAAATGTGGACCTCTGCCTAACACAGAGCTGAAAGCCTTCCCATTAACACGCCAAGAGATAGGGGAATTAATTTAATGCTTAAAAATTCCCAGGGATAAGAGGAATTTCTTCTGTTCATATCTAGCATCATTTTCTCTTCATGACCAAAGCACCCATAATATGATCATTTTTACCTTTCTCAAACTTACTGAGAAGGCAGCACAATCTCTCTATAGAAATTGCTTTACAGGCTGCACTCTACTGACCAAAGTGCAGGTATGTGTGTGCTTGGTGAGGGACGCCGGGGAAAGACAAAAATGACTACAGTGCGGAAAGGTTGTTGGGATTTGATTACTCATCTTTGCAAAGTAATCAAAAGCAGGCAGTGCTTGACAGCATCTGCCTCTCACCAGCACCTTCTTCCCTACCTGCTCCTCTAAGCCCATCAAACACAGGGAGCTCCCTGTGTACCTCACATACTCACGCAGTGTGAGATACTGATTTCTCTTTGGATGACTTCAGCTGTTGCTCAGTGGCACGTGGAATATATGTAATCCAAATTTCCTCTGCAAGAGTATTTTCGGGGGGGGGGGAGGGAAGAGTCATGCACTTACTTGCACGTGCATCTCAGTAGGAAGAAGCATCCACCTTACTACCCACACCATGAGGGTCTGGAACAGACATCTCAGAAGCCACAAGACTGGCAACCACTACATCCAGAGGTAGGAACATCATCATGCAGAAGCTGGACAAGTGAAAGAAATATTCAAGCCACTTGAACAGACTTGTACTCTGAGGTACGTCTCTTTCTCTAAATCAGTTCAGCAACCAAACACATTGCTGACAACGAGGTTGTCTTGATATGAATGATAAATTACTGTTGTACTGACAGGGGAGCAGTAGTGAGTTACATCTCTGCAGGTTTGCTTTTGGATTGGTCTCACAAGTGACAGGTTGAACTTACCCCAAAAGCCCCTCTAGCAGGGCGCTGGGACAAGGAACCAAAGTGTTTCTGATGTGTTGTACATCACACAGCACTCCCCATTAATTTCTTGGGGCTGTTCTTATTTTCTGTCAGTAGCAACAGTTTTGTGCCCGTGCTGAACATGACTGGCCACTGAACTGCTCCAAAGGTTACAGCTTTCACAGCTGGGAACTCTGCAGGGGTGCCAGAGCTGGCTCCTCTCAGAAACATGGACATATTTTCAGAGTAATGAAGACATTTCTTAAGCTGTTTTCTCTCTGGACCTTGTATTTCAAGTGCTGAGTATTTTCTACGCAAGAACACAGTGGCTGGGTCTTTTGTGATTAATCATTTACAAGATAATGCCCTAAATGGCCTAAGAAAGAAAAAGATAACTTCTCAGGGCAAAGGGATGTGCCTCAATTTAGTGAACTCCACAGCTCCCGAGTACAGAGCCAGTGTTGCTGAGCATGGAGTTTCCTTTGGCAAAGCTAATGGGTCTGATCTGGCCTTTGCTCATCAGCAGCATATAATAGTGATTTAAAGAGACTTGTGAATTTTGGGAAACGAAAGACTCACTGCAGCTGTAAACTGATGAAGAGACCACTACAGACTGAAAAGATGGTGTAAAACTCTACGCCTAAGTCACTGTCATAAAAACATCATTTCCCCCAGACAGCTTTTGTTACTTCATTAAATACAACACTTTCCAGTTTATTCCTGTAATCTATAGAAGCTTTATGAAATATTGACATTACTGGCATTACTGATATTCCCATGGTAATTATCTTTCATAATAATTAAACAACATGGCATGGTATCTGGTGAGGGTTGCTCCTGATAACTGACCTTTTAGACCTAATTTACTTTCTTCTACAGAAACAAACATCTCCTTTCAGAGTCTAAAAATTGCCATTCTCCCAAATGTTTACTGGACTTTATATTAACAAGGACATTATGTGAAAGCAGGATTCTAGTTTCTCTGGGCCTTAAGCTTTTTTTCTTTTAACTATTTATTTAGCTCAGATTACATCAAAATATGAACTGAAACCAAAGACTGTGCTCAATTTTATACTCATTGAGGATGTTTTTCCAAATGGGAAGCTATTTGGAAATCCTCCCTGACCCCTACATTGCAAACACTTGCTTTGCAACAGAAGAATCTGGCCTCTCCCCATCCTCCTCAGTTTTGGGCCTTGTGGATTCCAGGTTTGGCTCCACTGTAGAGTAAAAAAATACAACATAAAGCCTTTCAAACAGTCGTTGCAAAGCACTCCAGCTTTACTAACAAGAGCTATTATTTATACCCAGGATCTAAGCTTGAAGGGATCTTGAAACATCAGAAGTAGTTGGTGAGAGCTTGAGACATTTTCAATGAGATGTGGGAGATAAAAAGAAGATACAGGAAAACCACAGGATAAAAGCTAAAGGAGAAAAGTGATCCCAAAATAGCTCTGTTTGGAGCGTTCTTCTGGAAGAGTTATTATACTGTTCAGTATGGCAAAACATCAAAGAGGGAATATTTCAACCAAATTACTTGTGAGCTGAATTTCTCATCTTCTTCCAGATCATCACAACTTGCTGGTTTTCTTAACGGGGCCCTGTGGTCAAACATGGAAGCATAGGGCTCAACAGGAGAGGGCTGTCTTGTGCCTCCAGCCTTGGCAACATGGGGACGGAAGCAGAACCATTAATTACACAGCTGCCCTTCCCCAGAAATCCTGCTATTCCACTCATAGCCACATATCAGCATGTCCTGTAGCATTTTCAACTCTGGCATTTTGCTCTGCAAGGGGCTTCCCTCTCCTTCCCATTTGCACACGCACACGGGCCCCAGCCCGGCAGGGAGTTTGTGCAAGAACCTACCTCCAGCCCCCACCCCGAGCCGCACCGATACCTGCGGGACTGTCAATGCTCCTTCTGCTGTGGACCTTGGCTGGCTCCAGGCCTTGATGAGGAACCAGCCAAAGTACCATAAATTTCCTCTATTGCCAAAGATCAGTGGTGTTTTATTTATCTCAAGAAGTTCTAGTTGTGGCTTTAAGCATGTGATGTGATGTGTTGAGCTAAGCAAGAGATTTCAGATTTGAGCCCAGGACATTTTCCAAAGTGGACTTACAGAGCTCTCTGCCAGGGCAAACCCTGCCTCTGCATTCGTGTTTCCTCCTTGTGCCCCCCACTGCCTCTTGCTCTTGCCTACCCCTGCATTCATAGAGCAAGTCCTTGAGATTAACCACAATATGATTACATTTTAATTGAGGCCAGCTTAGTGTGGGGACATCCTTTTAACTCAGGAGGCCTCAATTCCACAGAACCATAATGAACTAATAATGAATGTGCTAAAGTCATTAAATCAAAATTCATAAAAGGGTGAATATTGCTTTCTTTTATAATAAAGCAATTAAAATCCCATACACTATAATAGATACTACTAAGGTGCACTAAGTGTTCTTTAAGGAGGTTAGTGTTTAATGCCACCACACATGAATTTGGGGATCTTTTCAAAATAGGACTGCTACACTATTAATAGATGATCAGAACTCTTTTCATGTCTTCTTTGGTTCAGCATTATTGCCTGCTTTAAGAAATACCAGCATGATTTCATTAGTAGGTTTTGTAGAATAGTTAGTTACAGGAAAACATGACTTGCAGTATAAGTAAGCAACGTTCGAGCAGTGAAGCATGGTACCATTACAGACATGCTGCTTTCCCATTTATGTTCTTCCACTGCTCCTTTCACGTGACATTCCCCTTTGCATCTCTCCTGTTCTGTTCGGGGGGGGGGGGGTGGTGGGGTGGTGGTGGTGTAACTTAACAGCCCCAATTCACAGCAGCAGAGAAAGCGTGCGATGGGTACGGCTGGCTTGTTGCAAGACAGGCCCGGCTAGAGAAGGAGTACTCCAGAAAAACCCATGTCCTGATTTATGATCACCTGCTTCTTTATGTGGTCTTTGCTCCAAGGAAGGCACAAATGAGAAGCCCTGGGCTGTCACAAATGCAGGCCTCACTGCCACAGGTATCGGAAAGCCAGTGGTTATGTATGTGGACTCAGAGAAGGAAAAGGTCAATTACCAGGTTTTTAGCTGCAGGTTCACCACGATGGTCTGGACACACCTTGTGGTTTACCTGGCCCTAAGGTGCTGCTCGGAGGTGGCTGATGGTGTGTGCTGGGAGAGGGCTGCTGTGCAGAAGCACACAAGTGGTGGCCCTGCCTGAGCCACCGCAACCAGGTGCCCACCGCGCCTGAAGTGGGGCAGGCCCAGAGCACTGTGCTCAGTCCCCCGTCCCCCTCCCCTTGGCCCTGGCATGAAACACCCCCCAGCTCCCAGCTCCACTACTCTGCTCCTGCTCAGCCCCGGCGGAGCAGCCACTACCAAAGACAGACCCCTGGGAGAGCTGCCCTCCCCGGTACCTGCACACCACAGACCCCTGCTGCCCAAAGCTCATCCCCCCAGGAGAGCCCCTTCCCTGAAGGGCTACAACCCACCCGTGCAACGGCTGAGAAGAAAGAAGAGGCACAAAGCCACTGGGGTCAGACAACCCCATCAGCAGCAAGCCAGAGCCACCACCAGCCCCCTGCTAGTGCCTGCTGTGCCAGACCTGGCTGCCTCCTGGCCTCCGTCCGGGAAAACAGTCATTATTGTGCGCCCAAAGGCCGGGATCTAAGCAGAAGACAGTTTATTGTTACTCACAAATTCACACAAGCAGCAAATGTTCTTCCTTTTAACAACACAGTCATGGAAACCTGAGACTTTGAAGACTGCGGAGGAAGAGAGACGATGGAAAGCACGTCCCAGGGCAGGTGGGCACGTGCGCCTGTATGAAAGAGAAGAACAGACTGGCAGAAAAAGAATTATTAAATAGTACATGGTGGAGTAGGGGATTATCTGGAGAACATGATATAAGAACAGACAGATTAAAGGAACACTAAATATTTATTACAAAGTCCTTCATATCATATGCAATAATACACGCCATAGCTGCTACTGAATAATACAGGCAACAGCCAGTTGCTGAGATTGCTCTGTGAGTTGGATAAAATAGAATTAGAGGCTTTTATCCACTGGAGACCACGTGCTGTTATACATAATAATCAAAATCATTCTGAAAAGGGAGAGAAATAGCTTAGTGATTATTGTAACAACGTGAGACAAAACACACGATGCCCAGGTCACGGCAGGTCTGTGTCACTCGCAGCAGGGTGGGCAGGCGCCGGACGGTCACAGCCCTGCTTCCCCCTGCACGCTGCTGCTAGCTGAAGGGATGAGCCCAAAGGGATCCAAGGACTCCAGCCCTAAAAGGACAAAAATTGGGGGCTCCCGGTGACTCCACAGGCCAGTTCGTTGTACGCTGGCTTTAGGGTGAGGTACAGCATGTTTAAGCACAGCTGAAATTATTCTGGTTCTGTATTTCTGTACATGGGTCTGTCCTGGTTTCGGCTGGGATGGAGTTAATTTTCCTCTGGTAGCTGGTGCAGCGTTGTGTTCTGGATCTGGTGGAGAACAGCGCTGACAGCACACTGATGGGTTTGGTTGTCGCTGGGTCATATTTTTACTAAGTCCAGGACTTCTCAGTTTCTCAGGCCCTGACAGCGAGAAGGCTAGAGGGACATGGGGAATTGGGAGGGGACGCAGCTGGGACAGCTAACATGAACTAGCCAAAGGGCTACCCCATGCCACTGAACATCACCCTCACTATATAAACCGGGGGGAGTTAGCTGGCTGATGGTGGTGAGCAACCGTATTCTGCATCACTTGGGGGTTTTGTCCCTTCCCTTTGGATTTTATTCCTCCCCCTTTTTTATCTCCTTTTCATTATTGTTCTTTATTTTATTTCAGCTATTAAACTGTTCTTACCTCAACCCTCGAGTTTTACCTTTTTTCCCCATTGGAAGCAGGGGAGTGAGCCAGCGGCTGCGTGGTGCCTAGTGGCCGGCTGGGGTTAAACCACAACAGGGTTGCTGCACAAGTGCACTAGCACACTGTTTAGACAGTCTGACCCTAGACTTAGCAAGGAACAAAACATGTTATTGCAACCCAACTGTTTGTCTCACGAGCCCATTTCTTCTGTTCCACATACACCAGACCCTTTCAGCAGGCAGAGAGGATGTGATCTTGGGTTCCCTGGGTAGGTTAAAAATGAATTTACTTAAATGGAAAATCTCCTCGCTGTGGCAAATTAGCCCTTGACATCGACTCATATCTAACATGTTATACACAGGCAGGAAAAGAAAGGATTGTCAGAACAGAAGTAACCTGTCACCGTGCAGCTGCTTTGCATCTTCTTTCCGGAGCTGAGCCCCTCATACCGGTTTCACAGCATGGCCAGGAACTCCCAAAATGAGATTTCCATTTGGTTGTGCAATGATCACCAAGACCAAAGAGGTCCCTTTCAGCTGTGGGGGAAGGGAGAAAAGGGCTTGGGAAGCAAACTTTTTCAGGACTGGGACCTTTTAACCAGATACAGTGATTTTTTCAGAATTACTGCACATTAGTGGGTACTATCATGGAGGCAACTGGGATGGCGGTAAGACAGACACCACCACAGCCTGTGTGTAGCAGCAGCACACTACTACTGCCGATACCCCGGGAGCAGCCCCCCCATCACAGGACGGCACCATGCAACAGTGCAAGCAGCCGCACCGTCTGACGCGGGCTGAGCCGGACCCCTGGCACACTGCGTGCAGGCTGCAGGCACTGCCTGCCAATATAACCCATAATAGTTAAAAAGGCCAGGTTCTCCGCTGGCTCAATTCCATAGATAAGAGTCTGGTTTATTGGCATTCAGCAGAGTAAACCTTCCCCTCTCACGGGGCTATTCCCCTATTTACTTTCGGAGGTTTTGCACAGGTGGTTCCCACTGGCACGGCAGAATTTCCCAGCGCAATCCAGCACGAAGCGAGGAGCGTGGGTCCCCAGGAGTATTGTGTTTCTTCGCTCCTCACACATAGCGAGGAGAGCATAGCTGATTCACCGCAGGAAACCCAGGTGCTGAATTCATCTAACAAACTGCTTAAAACTCTAAACAGATGTTTCTGTGTCTTTCCTGCTCCTTGAGCAGTCTGTGTGGAAGCACCAGCAGATTTACAATAAGGCAGATGCGTGAACCATGCGTGCTTTAATATCAAGGCCTGAGTCATTGGAAAATGGTTTATGACTACTGTGCGCGCATATAATTTGAGCAATGTGCCATAGGGATATCAGATCAACGTTGTCCGTAATGGAAACGTAGATCGACTGGGCTAGAGTCAGAGTGGAGGCAGCAAAATTCACACTGAAACTGAAAATTATACCTGTCTTGGTATGTTCCCTGCTCCTGCAATGACTCATGAAAATGCAGATTGGGTATTTAGGTTGGATCTCACCCAGTGCCCGGAGAGGTGTACAAACAACGCATTGATTTCACTGGGTATTTTATCAGGGTCCTTAACTTTCCAAAGATTATGGAAGGATCATAGATAGACAGTAAATACACTGAGAGCTATTAAAGCCTGGAAAAGCTAATTCTCACTTACACTACCCTTTTTTTTATACTCCCAGAGTGGTGAAAATAAGCCTCAGCATCCACAATTTCTGACTGCAGCATTACCGAGCCCCACAGTCCCCAACAGTCCTGAAACTGGCTTGAAGAGCAGACGTGATTTAAATAAACATTCCCAGAATTACTGCATTTTTGTGGTGTTTCCTGACCCTTTAGGATTTACTATTTGCAACTTCTTCATGCAAACTACTACTTTTGCAGGGAGAAGTGAAATCTGATATTCCGATGTGCTCAGATAACTTCAGGACTGAGCTTTAATGAGAAATACCAGTATCAGACTTCTAGGTTAGAGAAGGTGAATCCCACCTGAGATGACAACTGTCCCAACAGCTACACCGTGGCAGTGGGATAGGACGTGCAGGTCCCAGGTGGCCCCGTGACCTGGCCTTAGCACGCCTTTCTTGCCTTCCTTGTTCATGAAGCTGGGCCTCCTGAACTGTTATGATTATTCAAATGTTTCAACAGTGGTTCTTAAGGCAACTAGGACACATTCAAAGTAAGATAAATCAGCCAAGCACAAGCCCACAGCTCTAAGGTGGATTTAGAGATGCGTACATTTAAAATTTGGATTCCTCCCCCCCAAGTCTGTCCACGGATCAAGACGTGAGATGACGATGAGCCTTTGCAATATCATCCTGACGTTGTAAACAACTGGTTTCGAGGAAATTGCAGGTGGAGGTTAAAGTCCCAAAGCCTCAAAGCTTCTGAAGGTGAGGAGCACCTGAACATATGGTCTTCTAGGTCGCTGTGTCCCAAATTACTGCCTCTGCTGGAAGATACCATATTGACCACAAGCACCAATGAATCCTCAAGGAGCGTTTCACAAGCACCAAGCACACTGATGCCCAAGAATCACTCTTTTAATACACACAAGACAGACTTATTTTCTCAGGTAATGTGTGATAATAGCCAGTTATTAATCCTTTCAACCGTAAATTGGATTTTCTAGGTACTACAAGACATCGCTGACAGGGAAGTCACTGAAGACACTAGAGATTGCAGGAGAAATGCTGCTGTCACAGCAGTGCAGGGCGATGCTGTCCCTCTCATGGGAACATGATTTCACCTCTCCATGTGAGCTGCAGAGAATTCTACCAACAAGTCATCTCAGGCTTATCATTTCAAAGACTTTCTTCCATCACATATCCCAGAACATTTATAAAGTTATGGAGAGATTCATAGCAAGGAATGGAGACCTCTGCTTCAGTTCAGTGTTTATTTATACCCACTTATTTCACATGTTGCATTTCTTGATGAAATGTGTTCCATTATTTCTGAAATATTAAACATGAAAAGCAGAGCTATAATGTATGAATTATACAGTGTTGCAAAAGCTGTCATCATGTCCAGTATTTTTGGCATTTCAATGTGTAAATATTATACGAAGGAGCTTTTAAACTAATGGATAATTGCCTGCAGTGCACACTTAACCTTTGTCCACTTCAGCTGACTTGGTAGTGCTACCTACGTACATCAAACATCAATTCGTTCAAATTGACAACACAGGAAAGGCGTGTGGCCAAATTCCTGCTCTCCTGCAAAGCTCAGCTCTACAGGATTTGAACAGTGATGCAAAGGAGAACCCATGCCACTTACACTAATTGGGCTGGATCCTCAGTTAGCCCATTCTACTTATGCCAGGGGAGGTATCCTGAGTTTAGGTTGACGGTTAATCAGACACCATGAAAAGGCAGTTATTGGACCCAGGCAGATACCAATTAACTGCCAGTAAACAATCTCACCTGAGGTAACACACTTCTACTCCATCAAACACAAAGCTTCCTGGGAAAACAAACAAACAAACAAACTATATTTCATAAAGACAGTGCACATCCTCCTCCACGTGTAGAAAAGCCATGCTGACCTCTTCCCTCCAGGGAAAGAAAAAAACCTCCCTTAAACTTTCAGAGGAAGGCAAGATGGTAGGCTGCTAGAAATAGCCATTTGCTCCACTCCAACTCTTACACCTGTGCTCCGTGAGAAGAGAGACACCGAAGTTCATCTTTGGCTTGGTAGTACCCAAGTGCACAGCACGGCCAAGCAGGAGACCAGGTCACGCTGACTCTGCTAACTCTTTACAGGGAGGAGCAAGACCTTCCTTTGCTCTGTATTCTCCGTTTGACTTTTGCCATGTCACATAGTCCCTGACTTCTTACAGGAAAGATGATTTCAGTGATTATCAAATGCCTGAATTCCCTTGTTCACACTTTTACTCCTGACCTGGAGGCTACTCCCACCTCCTTACCAGGACAGCAGAGATGATGCCACCCCTCAACCTTGCTGCAGCATCACACAAGCGGCTTCACTGGAGACTAATGCTCAAGGGCTCAAGTATCACAATAACAGGACCAAACGCTAAACAGAAAAAGTGGTTTATCTCAGACAGGGAGAAGAGTAAGCCTATATAACTCTTAGAGAATGGTCCTGGGAGCAGCTCCTTAAAGGGCTAGCAGGTGGTTCACATAGGAATTGGGAGGGCAGCTGCACTGTCTGGTTTGCTAAAGTAGAGATCGCTCAACAACTCCATCGTACAGCTTGGCATACACTAGGGTCAAATTCATCTCACTGCTCGTAGTCATTGAAGTGCAAGTGAGACGCTTTGGCTCCCTTCACAGTCAGCAGAGCCCAGGGAAGCCTCACAGGGCAGTTCAACTCACCTTACAGCCACAGAGTAACCTGAACCCTGGAGGGGCTTGTTTTTCTCCATCAGTTATAAAGGGACATTAAATGGCCCCTTGCAGTAGATAAGTCATCACAGACATCCTCTGGCTGCGCAGGCAGCTCTGCACAGGCCTCGAGCCTTGGTCTGCAGCCTGTCTAGAGATCCCCCCAAAGTGCCATGCAGACACAATGGAGAAAACGGGAGCTGAGACAAAACAAATACATCTGTCCAGTATCACTACAGCGGTGTTCAGAAGCCTTTCTGCAGATAGAGGCTTTCAGTAATGAGAAGCAACCGCAGATAAATGACAGCCAGAAGAGCTCTCCTGCTGCCTGAGTGGTTTATGGATGGTAGCTGGCATCTGCAGGAAGACAAAAAGCTCATGCTCTGCCTCTCTCCTCAAAGATCTTACGGCTTCCTCCCGACCTCATTTAGCTCAGGTTGGTTCATCTGGGGCAGCATTTGAGAGGCTGATGAAGGTGGTGGACAAGCCCAGAACCGGCCCCGTGCCAAGGGGTGTAGCATGGCACACCAGGCAGCACACTTGCCATTACATCTGGAGGTACTGTGCCTGTCCAAACCCTTCCTTGCAGAATCACTTGTGCATCTTCTCTGCTTTAGTATTCAGCAGGGAGCGGTTTTCTTCATTTAAAAGGCAGGGTACCACGCTGCTGCTGAAGTGCATTCGTGACGCAGCAGAGTTCACCTTTCTTCCGTGCCGGCTCTTGCAAGAGGAGCACAGTGTCTTCCTTGGCACGTTCAGCAGGGCCGTGCTCGCTGAGCACGCAGCTCCCCCAGGCCAGGCAGCGCAGCGAGCTGCCAGGAGCGCACTTACAGACTAGGAGACACCAAGCATGCACCCTCAGCTCCACACACCGCTGGTTGAGATCTACATTCCCGGTGTTATCTTTGCACTCTCATGAAGTGCAATTACCTCCTCATTTTGCAGCTCTTTGTGGCTGTTTAATCTCTCCCATTTTGTTTCTGACATCTCCAATAATCCAACCCTGACACTCCTTATAGATACGGCAATTACAATACAGAGCAGCTCTCGACAGGATGAGTTGTATTTTTGCTTCCTTTCTGTAACACTCAAGCCACCAAACATGGCTACGCGAAATGGCAAAAGAAACCATCACTGACGATTTATATGGGTCCCCAGCAGATAGTGATAGCGCTATATATCTGTCTTAGCCAATTAAATGTCTGGAAGCTACCCAGCATAGGCCAGCCGAGGTAGAATTTACATGTGTTTCTGTTTTCAGTAATAACTCAGCTGCTATTTTCCCTTTCCTTATGTTTAGGTCAGAGACTTTGCTGTTACCACTCTCCTGCCTTCCCACACCACGTCACACACTCCGCAACTGGGGGGACTCGTCCTCAGGTTTTGACATGCCCACGATGGTGGGAGGCACAGTGCAGGACATCAGAAGCAGAACAGTTCCCAGACCAGCCTTGACAATCGGGCTTTTTTCTTCAACCGTCACAGAAATGGGCCAAGGAATTAGCAGTATCTTCTGACTGATCCTGAAGATAATTGATGAGCTTGCAGCAAACATCTCCACACAATGCAAGGCAACATCAGATATTTTTCGTTACTCTTCCAGTTCCCTGTACATGCTGGGATGTGTCACATTCCCTTTTTTTCTTGGCCAAGAAACTACAACTTCCAGCTGCTTCAGCAGAATCTAAAGGGACCAGTGACTGGCTATAAAAACTGAATGGGCCTCATGGTAACCCCGACAGCTGATGTATTAAGGCTTTGCATCTTCCTTATGCCGCCTGCAGCAAAAACAGCCCAGCAAGTACCTACACAGATTCAAATATAATAGGTTTCCTGATCTTGGTGTCACTTAATCCCTAGCTAAGGTGAGATCTCAGAAATAATTGAATCCTTCCAGAACAGGTTGGATTTGTAAGAGGGCTAAAGGAATTCAGGCATTCTACTGCCACTGAGTGTGTTTACACCTTACTTATATAGACATTAATCCCACGCTTTGGGACTTCTAGCTACCTGCAGGAATCAGGAGGGATTATTTTCCCCTGCTGATGGCCAACTTGCCTTTTCAGCTGCCTCCTCATTTTCTGGCTCTCCTCCAAAGTGGTCATTTTAAACTAAAAAATACCCTCAAACCTGGAGTAAGTAGTCATTCCTACCTAGTGTGTAGGATTTGTAGCAAGACAAATCTCAGCCTTCAGCACTCCCAGTCCCTGCAGAGCATCATGCTGGAGTTGGTCCTGGCCAAAGGGACTCTGTAGGAGAAGATATCACACCTTCTCCATGAAGGAGCTCCATGCACCAGCCCGTCCCCTCAGCACCAGGGAGCTGCAGGCACCTTTTATGGACACCTTTTGGAGGGGTTCAAGGAGGGATTTTCTCCTGCAGCTCAGAAGAGGTGTGGGGATGGGTGGCTAATGAGGAGCCGGGAGCAGAGGCAGAGCCTAACATCTGTTTCTCAGCCAAGCAGTCATGCTCTCTTCAGGTGACCTTGAGCATGTGCCATCAGCAGCACACTTGGAAAATCCACTCTGCAGTGAGGATAATTAAACCGACCCGCCTCACAGGTGTTGGGGAGGCTTCTCCTCCATGGTGATTTGTGACTGTCATAGCACAGCGTACGTGCAGTGAGGGAGTAGGATTTGTGTAAGAAAAACTCAGCTGAGATTTAGCACCTCCAGGGCCCCATCCCAGCGAAGGATAAAGGACCGTGCCTGCCTTTGGGAATATCTAATCCAAGATGACAGGGCTACTAATGAACAGAAAAAAGAAACCGATTACCCTACCTGTATCTTAACAGAAGGTATCAGTAACATTAGGGTGATCATTTTTTCTTTTGTAGCAGTGTACTCGATTCTATTCCTTAAAATCAGGTTAAGTATTATTTTTTAGGGAGCTAATGAGTAGATACTTGTGGCATATACTGAAGATGCAAAGAACATACAGAGCTAGTGGGTGTTAAGGAAACCTCACAAGACCATATTAATCTTCAGAGGGACATATGCATACTAGGTGTGTTTGTTGCCAATATTACGACTGGACTAGTTATACCAGTGTGAAGTTTGCTTTCCTCTCACCCCCATTATAGTTCAACAAAATAATCCCTTTATTGATGATATAATGTGCATCCCTGTGCTAACAAATTATTTGCTGTGTGCAATTGATTTCTGCTGCTGTAATCACTACACACAAATATCTTCTGTATCATTGCTCTGTAGAAAAATATGCTTTCCAGCAAGATTATATAGAGTAATAGTGTGATTACTCAGCTTCTATAAAGTTATCTATCTGCTTAACCTCTGTGCAGCCTTTACAGAAGGTTTATACAGACATGCTTCAGAAATGTATCCACCTACACTTTGTAAAAAACCTTGTTAAACCACCTTCCATCTCAGCCTGAGGATGAACTTCCAACTACTTCACAGAGAGGGCTGTGTCTAAGAGTAATTGCTTAATTTAGGAGATCCAGCCAGCTTCTCTTTTTAATGATATTACTCTTCCAAAGTGAATTTCACACAGCTAAAAGTCTTGAAGCAGCAGCAGCTCTGTGGACTAGACTCCTCACCCGAATACAAGCCTGGTAAAAGGAGCAACATAGGTTCCCTCTGTGGCTGAAATCTGAGCTCAGCTGAAGGTAATTTGCCCCCTACACCAACTCAGATCTCGAGTGTTATACTGGGAGGATGGACAAGGTGTACAAGTTAACGACTCACTGCGTCTGCAGTCTGCTGCCCACTAGGACCATGCCATCGTTCCCAAGTGCACTGCACAGCCCTTTCAGATGCTTTTGTCCCACTGACCCACAAGAGTGGGTACTCCCAGCCTGCTGGTCAATATTTGGTCCAAGGGGAGAATTCCAGGGAAGAAGCAGCCCCTGGGTTTGCAGTGATGGCAAACAGCCACTGGCAGCATCCCTTGCGCAGTGCCCAAGCTCACCTGCTTTGCCTGCTCCACAGCAGTTCTAGATAAAGAGAGGTTTGTGGGGAGGAAGCATTTCTCACCAGCTCCCATGCACAGAGGCAGATGCCATCGATGTCCCAACCACGCTGGAAGCCCAGCTCCCAGGCCCGCTCGTAACAGCTCCTGCGTGATGTTTCTATAGATCTCAGTGGATCGGCACCTCAACTGGCAGCATCAGCACAGACAGAATAGTTTACTACAGCTGAGGTTCCAGCCCCTGTTGTTTATCCTGCTCTATAAAACTGTCTTGTAAAGGTTATTTGCCCTGCTTGTGTTTGTCACGAGGCCACTTTGCTCTGGTGTTTTCAGATGTGACTGATAAGCACTCCTGCCTGAAATGTTTCAGATCCACAGCCCCCAGACATTCCCAGGTAGAACAGTTACACACCAGTCAAAAGCAAATGCCTTTCAATCACAAGAAGATAAATGTTTCTGCTGCATCATGCACAATTACATGCTCAACTGTTACGAATAACTCTAAAACTCCTGCTCCAAGACTATTACCACCGTATGTGCCGCTTGCTCAGCCTGCTCTCTTCTTAGAAAGGGAAGTGCATGAGAACCAGTTTTGCCCTTTCCTGCTGCAGAAACAGCCATTATTTAAATCAGCCACAGCCAGAAGGATGATTTGGGCCCTGTATGAATGTAAAATACAAACCATCAATTCACCTCTGAGGTATCAAACTGAATCTGAGCCAGGATCACGCAGTCCCAGCAAGCCCCACCATTCAAAATACACTTAGAAATCTATAGAACACAAAATGCCTACTCATCACAATTTCCTGTCTCAGGAAAATCTCCTCTTTTCCTCAACCAAAGCTGTCTGCCACTGGTACCTCTACAGCTAATGGTGCCTGGGATGCCCTGCTGTGATACCCAACCAGCCTCTCAGGAAAGGAGTCACCAAGTGATCAGCCTCCCCCCTGTGCAAGGCAGCCCAGACAAGAAAGAGCTCATTTAATTCTGGTTTGCTGGGGCTTGGTGCTGAGCTGTGAGCAATGCCTGCACACATCAGTTGGTTGACCCTGCTCCTATCTGCCAGCGTGACCATGGGTGCAATTGGTCCAGAGTCAGCGAGCCAGGCAAAACTAGTAAAAGAACCCCATCTATCTGCAGGATTTTAGGTTAACTCGGCTCAATGTGAGTCGATTGAGAGGGGAGGGATGGCACCAGCACTGCACCGGCAGATCGGAGGAGGTGGTGACAGCCATCAAGGGGAGCGCTGAGTGGGAGGAAAGGGGCCCAGCTCTTCACACCTCATGTTCTGGCTCCAGCATCACCAGCCACGTGAACACAACCATGAACACAGCCACTTGGGTCAGATGGAGCAAAGCCCACAAGCACATGTTTCAGCTCGTCCGACCTCACCACAGGCACTCCAGCATGTGCTTACCTCCAATCTAACCGCTAAGCCCTCAGGACCATCATACAACAAGAACTGAACACACACACACATCCTTCCTCATCAGCTGTGCCAACAGGAATAAGAGCAATCCACACAGGGAGAAAAAAAAAATGTAGCATTTTCCTTTTCTATACATGCGGCTGAGGAGCTGGTGAAATTAACTACTTTAGAAAAACGGTGTCTTCAGTAAGGAATTTTAGTTTCACTTCTAATTGTAAGATGTTCAACGATGCATTTAGGACAGTGGTATGTACCTTGTGAGTGATACACAAATGTTCATATACTCTGTTTGATACAGGAAGCCATCAATAATTGCTGAGCCTGCGAGTACGATTTGTCTCTTGAAAGAACTAAAAGACCTCAAGAGCACTAAGGAAAATAAAACTCAACTGGGAAAGACAGTAACCTGACAGTTTTTCCATCCAAAGATGTCTCTCAGACTCTTAATTGCTCAGATTGCTTCTGATTACATCAGGTAGTACCAGGAAGTAGGTTACTCTGCAGAAAGAGGTGACAAAATAAGCAGAATTCCAACTACAGTATCTTTGATCTAGACTCCGGTTCACCAAGACTCTCATTTCTGACAAAAATAGAAAAATTTGCATCATCACATGGCAACACCACCAGCAATGTGACTGCTTCAGCCACACTGGTCCCTGCCTCAGGCCCTGGCTGCTCCTCTTGGGCACTACAGTGATGACCAAACTGGAAAGAGATTTCAAAGACTGGAAAACTACTGTACAAAATTTAGCAAAAATATCCTTGTTAAAACAGGTGGATCTGCAGGGTTGCTCAGTCCTCTGAGGGATGGGTGGAGAACACAAGAACATGAGATAAAAACATCATACACTACATCCTGAGAAAGAACATGGCCTTCATACAACTTCAGATTAAAAAATCAGCCAGCAAGGCTGGGATATATTTAGGAAAAAGGTAGGTGCTTACCTGAGACAAGCACAGCCAGCCAGCTTACCACCTCCCTGCCAGCGGTACAGTCAGGCATGAGGGTGCGATGGGTGAAGGTCAGGTTTGTGATACGGGCATGCCTCTTTTTGCTGTTTGTTCTGGCAGAGATGATTATTCACCATGGGAATACAGCTGTTGGTAAATATTCCTGGAAAGAAATCACAAAGAAATAGAGAGAAGGCATCTGGCTTTCCTTTTGCAGCCAGAGAAATTATATCCAGGATGGAAAATGGTGCCATGAACTCCCAGTGGAAGAGCACCTCGACTCAGCATCGCGGCTGTGAGAGCTGTGCCGGGTGCCAGGGTGTACCTGCTTTTTCAGGACATGAGCATCTCAGGGACTGAAATGGGCCCAAAAGTCAGAAAAGCCAGAGGCACCGGCAGCGTGCACAGCCTGCCTGGCGTTACCGCAGGCAACACTCTGTTTGACTACTTTCTGAACACAAACCATAAGCTGAAGGGCTTCAGTAAGTGGGTGCCCTCCTTAGGGCATGTTTGAGAAAGCTGTTTTTCACAAAGCACCTTGGGAAATGGAAAGAACTCACTTAATGTGTTTTTCTTTCCCTTTTTCCCTTCTCTGTCCTTTTCTTTTCCCCCTCCTAAGTTGCTGCATTTTCTAAGTCAAAGGCATGGAACACTCACCGTTTCAGGGCCAAGCGTGTCTCCCCAGCACTCCAGTGCAGCAGGCTGGGGATGGCATTTATAGACACTTAGCTGACATATCTTGCATGATTAACAATTAAGAAGGTCTGTTTTCTAGTTCAAATAAAAGTTCAAGTACGTTGTCAACTCCTTTTTGGTTTAATTCCATACCAGTCTACAGAATCCCTCAAATGAAAAGCAGCCTCACACTGCTGCCTCCCTGGCACACAGACCTCACCCTGCACCTCTTCCAATGACTACATCTCACAAAAAAAGAGATTTATTCCTTCCCTTCCCACCCCAGAGGCAAGGTAGGACACACCCGGATGAGCCACCCCAGAGACAGACAGAAAAAGCAAGTTGAACGAACACCAAAACCACCAAGAGGCCAGGAAGGTTTAGTAAATACCAGCCTTGGGTTTGGTGCTGCCACATTTAAATCCCTTTCGGCATTCAGGTTTGCACGGACTTTCTGAGGAAGTACCACTGGAAAGTGGTTTATGAACAGCAGAAAGTCACAGGGTCAGATAAAAACCATCCACAGGCGCACATGGAGGGGAAGGGGGGCTGCCGGGATAAAGGAGGAAATTAAAACTGTGGAATACGAAATTATATCCAGTGTCCTACACAATTCTAGGGTTGCTGAGTTAAAGGCAATGAATAAATAAGAGAAATCCAAAACCAAGCAAATCTCTAGGATGAGACAAAATTCATTCCAGGGTGTTAGAGCAGATTTGAGGAAGGAAATGTGTGTGCCAACAGCAATTACTATGGAGAACTCGCTGAGCACAAGTCTAGAAGACTGGAAAATTGGAAAATAACAAACCAAATGTGGTATCAATATGCAAAAAATGAGAGCAAGCCTGGCTCAGGAAATTACAGGGCTATCAGCTTAATATTCATTACATATAGGAAAATGCAAGGTCCCCATTGTATACAAGAGTGTAATTAAATCAAGGGGTTCTGCTGAAATCAACTGCTTGTGATGTTTATGAATTAGCAGCAGATTCCACATGCAGCCACAGCCTGAGCATTCAGCCCGGGGCCTGGTATTATTTGTTACAATCTATAAACCAGCCCTGGTGAGAAGTTTGCTCCTAGACAGTATAAGTTTAAAATCTCTTGTTCAGAGGTTTGGGGTTTTTTGCCTTTTTTTTTTTTTTTTTTTTTTTTTTGCTTTGCATGTGATTCAGTGCTGAAGAGGATTAGCACAAACAGGCCATCTGAGGACAGTGTCTGGGGGAAAATGTTATGGGCTGATTTACGGATTAGTGCTTATTTGTTTGCTGTTTAGAGCAACGGCAGTGAAGTATACCTCTTATTCCTCCTGCTTCTGCCCCTCTTCCTCTGCTGCAGCAACATCTGCAGCTATCCACTTATTTCTTCCCAGTGCTGGGATGCAGGGCCAGACGTTTGTTATGTTTCAAAGGGGTCATTGCTTGATGC
Organism: Falco biarmicus; assembly: GCF_023638135.1. Taxonomy (NCBI): domain Eukaryota; kingdom Metazoa; phylum Chordata; class Aves; order Falconiformes; family Falconidae; genus Falco; species Falco biarmicus. The sequence continues at coordinate 24,200,371 of NC_079288.1, read as the reverse complement.
CCACAGAAACACCATCCTCCACTTCTCCTGCCACACACCCACTGCACCGGGTTTTTATTTGCAAAGACACGGCCCAGCTCTGCGCAGCAGGGAGGGCAACGTTCACCATCCCAGCCTTGTCTGCTGAACCAGCAACGCTCTGGCGGTCCCGTCCGAGGTCGGAGCCGTGTGGATTTATATCAAGACCTCTATTGCTGGGCAAATGTCTTCAGTAAACTTTGAATCAGGATCCCAAGTCCTGGGAAATACCAAGGATGCAGCTCAGCATTCAGATGAACTAAATGTGTTCGGTCAGGCCAGACGTCCCAAGTGATGTACATTAATCCTCACCTGCTTCTCCTCTGCAAGGAACATGCAGAAACGTTAATAAATATTTCAAAAGCTCCTACAGTGCACCTAGCTTTTAGAAATGCATTCCACAATACTTTATTACCTTTAATAACCTGCAAGAAAAATTACAAATGAACACAAAGAGCCTATTTTAAGTGTGCAGTTGCAAATACCAAACAGGATTTTGAAACATAGCAAGCAGTGCCAGAGAGAAAACACGAGTCTCTTCACTTTCATCACAAGTTTCTTACATCAAGAAAACATATGGAGAACTTACGCAGAACCTTACTGTGTTTTTTAACTCAAAGTGAGATTTTTGAAGAAATATCCCCTTTGAATCTCTGTACTTACAGCATCAACACTGGCTAAAAAAAAGCTTGCCACTCGTTTATAATGAGTTAAAATGAAAACCCCCACAACAGCCCAAACCTGGAAGGGATTTAAAATATAGATCCTGACTTCAAGATCCATTCTTATGTTTAATTCTGTCCCTAACTTTTCCCAAAAAACCTAGCAATATGGGGAAAAAAAAGAAATTTAATGGATACAACAGTTAACCCTACACTTGCCGGCTTTCTTTTGGCGAGAGGACTTGGGATTTTTTAAACCTTTCAGTCCTTTTTCTTTTTAACTCAGCTTTTAAAGAAAAAAGTCCCCTCCAACCTGATGCTGCCTCAGGAATGGCAGAAACGTTCCCTTTTCCCCAGGCACATTTTGAACCCCACAGCTGATTTCAGAGATGCCTGACCGAAGAATGAAAGCCCCAAAGAAGTGTTCGTGTGTATAGATACATTTATGAATTTCATGAAAACAAGCAGCTGGGTAGGCAAGATGCCTGGACATAGCAAAAACCAAGTCCGTGAGGGAAAGGCTACTGATTGCTCAGGACCCAGAGGGTACCCAATGTCAAGTCTCCTCAGTCCCCCACTCAGAACCGCACAGTATTTATGCATATGGGTTTGCATCCCCTCCACTCACAGTATTTACACATATGAGTTTGCATCCCCTCCACTCACAGTATTTACACATATGGGTTTGCCTCCCCTCCACTCACAGTATTTACACATATGGGTTTACATCCCCTCCACTCGCACAGAGGTGTGGAGCTGGTAACCCAACAGGCTCCAAAGCGGGAGGCAAAGGGCTCAGGTAAGAGCTTTAGATTAAACACGTTCGGGTGGGAGGCAGGAGATCGTGCTTTTCCAACCAAAGGTCTGGGATCCAAGATAAATCTGTTTGTCCTGCTCACCTTCATCTATATTAATAGCTCAGACTTCAACTGTGGGGGGCTGCCAGTCATTCGGGGGCTTGTATGGGTTTTGCTGATTGCCAGGTCGTTAATGAGTCTCTGGCAGGAGAGGCAGAATAAGAACTGAGCCGCCGTCTCCCACGGGCGCACACGGAACAGGAACCGAGCAAAAGCAATGGCAGCATGTCCTGGCCACACAGGTCAGCACGACAGGCTCCGAGTGCAGCAGAAAAGCCCACAAGTGAAGAAAGGACCACTGCTGGTTGTCACTTCCAGCTACCACGGGGCCTTTGAGGGGCTCAGTCCTGCCCCAACCCCAACTCCCCTCTTCCCTGCAAAGACCGAGGCTGAGGCACTGGGAGCAGGTTTGGCAGCAGCTTGGGTAGTGCTGGTGGAATACGGTTTAGTTAAGACTCACCTCATAAGGGGAAAATTAAAATCCTTGAGGCCACAAATTAAAAATTGTGACTTGGTAGAACAACAATTTATAAATAGAAAGACCTATTTCTGGCAAAAATCCTGTGGACCAAGTACTGAATCACGAGGAAAAATGCTGTTTTCCTGTTACCCGCAGGAAGGTTTTACTTCTCTAGCACTTTTTCTTTGGCACTAGTGATCAGCATAACCCTGTGGGTGCTCCACAGCCCCTCGCTGTTGCATCTCCTTCCTGTTCCAATAAAACACAGCAAGGGAAAGGGCAAAATTCATCACTCGCCATTCCTGTTACAGCACAGTAGCTGCACGCTGTCCTTCACTTCCAGATTATACAATCACGGACAGGAAGGTGGGAGTGCACCTAAAATGCTTTGCTAAAAATACCAGCGCCACCCGAGATGTCTTTGAATCAGCGACTTTCCCAACAAATTCATTACGAAGATCAAAAAGCAGCTCCCAGCCCAAGCAGACTTTGGCAGAGCCCCACACAGAGGTGGGAACCTCAGGGTCCACAGCCTGGGGACAAAAAGGGGGAGTGAACGCCGTAAAGGCAGCCTGGGCATCACTCACGTGCCATCTGAACAGCTTGGGTGGGATCTGTCTGCAGAAAGTCTTGGCTTCAGCTAGCAGAGAATCAGCTCCAATATGAGTACCACAGTGCCACGATGCATTAAAGCAGCCAAAAATCATCACAAAATAAAGTTCTCAGCATGGTTAGGGCCCAGATTTGCAGGGCGCAGAGCCCTTTCCCTAATGACTCCGTACCCACTAAGTAAAGCACACAAGCAAGAATGGGTGCTCTCTCTCACTTTGGAATGAAAGCCAAGTTCCCAAGTGGTTGCAACATGGATGGATCTTTCTGGAGCAACTCCTGCTGGATTCTCCTGCTGTTCGTTATCTCTGACGACATGGAAGAAGCATGGCCATGGTAGACCTGCACTGTGGCCTTCCCAAGCACTGGTGGGACCAGCCCTGGGATGACTCACAGAGCAACTGGGAACCAGAAGAAACTTCAGAGGAAGGAGAGAAGGGCTGCAGTGCAATTCCGAACGGACAGGGAGAGGCAGGCTGCGACAGACTATGTGGCTGGTCTCAATCCCGAAGGTCTCTGGGCACCCTCTTCTAGCTGTGACCTTGGGCTGTCCCCAGGAGCCATCAAACCACTGTCCAGGGTCACCACCCGCCCCAGTGACCAGCTAAGCCGCACAGTTCTCCTAATTCCCTGCAGAAATCAGTGCAATGAGACACAACGTGGCCCTACAAAATGCCCCAGTTGAGCTTAGGGCTGTTCAGGGAAGGCAGTGTTCTTTTATTACCAAATTAACTTCTTTTTTAAAAAAACATCCATTTCACTTTCCACATCAAAGATCATAATCTCCATGTAAAAGAGAGGGTTGATGAAAAAAGAGGTACTTAGAAAACACATTTTAAAATTTAAAATGCTACTAGCACTGATTCTTCTTCCTTGTAAAGAACTCTGGCTTTTTGTCTTATAAAGTACTCCAAGATCTCATTTGCAAACTACCACTACTAGCTACTCTGGTTTTTTGCTGGCTGCTCACTTACTCTTTGGGGATTTCATATTCTTCTAAATTTTGTAAATGGCCACTAAAGTGGAGATGAACATTATAAAATACATTTCAATCACCCTCACAATTTAGACTAATTCATTGGCAACTGTACAAAATGCTATTTACAAGGTACTTCCATCAGCTAGTATCTGGCATTAAGTATTTTGAATCAATCTACCATCATTTTCATCTCTTATTTTTCATACAAGGGAAATTATTGATCGAAGCTTTTCAGCCTCATTTAATATACTGGAATAGGCTTTAAATTTTCCCATGTAAACCTCAGTGGAGATTAGCAACTCTGTCTTGCTTAATGCAACACAAATCAGTCTCCCTGATGAGACCACAATATTGTACATGACATCATGACCACTTTACTTGTTGATGGGCCCTGAGACAGGCACCTGCTAGAAACTCCTCGGGGACTAGCGTTTGAGCTTAGTTTGACTTACTAGGCGAAGTTGGTGGCTTAAAGGGAAAAATGGTGCCTTCACCTCTCAGAGGCCATGGCAATACTGCAGAGTAATACCTGGGATGGATTGGCAGGGAGGCAGAATTTTCCATCGCTCCTATCAAGTTCGCATTCAGTTTTTGAATCGCATTCAATTTTGCATTCAGTTGCTATTGTGATGGGTGTGTTCAAAACACGAGATTAGATTTGTGTATGCTGAGGACAGAGAGCTTGGCTGAATTTTGATGAACTTGTTCTTGAATAAATAAGCAAAACATCACTGAATAAGATACTCAGCCAGCTTCAATACATAGGGTAGCGAAACAGCCAGCTAGACAAACAGGATGTATCACACTGGAACGAGCACTGATGATTTTGTAATGACTCCGGCAGCTTTCAGCATATTAGCTACTACTGTAAAAAACAACACGCAAATGTCTCGGTCCAGTTTACAGTAAAAACCAAGTTATGCTCTTGTAACCAAAGTAGCAGTCAGTGAGTAACACAGCACAGCATGCACCCCTCTCCCTTATCAAAATCAGCCTAGAGCTAATCGGCAAGCAAGCGCTGGCACCGAGTGCGTGGGGTGCACCTTGCAAGGGTGGTGCTCCCCCAGGCTGCCACGGCCAAACTTTGCTCTGGAGATCCTATCAGGTAAGGACATCAGGATGGATTGGGTGGGAATACAAAAGCATTTTCTTGGGAGGAAACACAAGACTGGAAATGCTATTACAAGCAATGCTTGTGATATAGTGAAAAAAACCCCTAAAACTGCTGCAGGCAGAAGCTGCATAGACAACAGAAAGAAGGAAGGGCAGGAGCTCAGCACTTGGCACTTGGAGAAGGGACAGTTGGTACAGTTGGTAGATGAGGTCAACAAGAATGTAAATAAGGAGCCTTCTGATGAGGACAGGCTAACTGCTAAAAGAACACAAACTGGGGTAAAATAACTGTGGTAGTAATAGATCAGCGACCTCCCACTCAAATGGCCCCCACCCCAAAGATCCCCACCCGGGGATCATGCTGATATAGATTAAAACCAGCCCAGTGGGCATGTATTAGCTTGACATGTTTAGAGTGGACAATAAGGACTAATAGTTAGCAAGCAGATGTTTTAAGATAACGGAAACTAAATAATAAAGACTGCTAATGAATGCAAAGATAAACAGGGACTTCAGGTACCAGGAAGATGAAAAGGACATCTTGAAGAGGTGCCAGAGGGAGGAGATTCTGAATGTTCAGAAACCTTATGTATGTAAATGACTTTGTGTAACAAATATCAGGCCGCTTGTTGAAACGGTGTGCAAGTTAGGAGGAGCGACCCCCCCTCACACCCAGCGCCTCAATAAACATACCTGCTTTGTAACTCCTCCAGTTGTACAGTTCGATTCCGCACGTCACCCAACACAAGATACAAGAGCTTAAGGTTGCTGTGGCATCCACGATGCTGCATTCGCTGCAAAACAAGAGAGAATAAATGTGCTCAAGGGCTGAACTTCCAGCGGTCCATTTCATGGACTAATTTGTGTGCAGGCTGATACTTTCAGTACATTTCTCTACTAACAGAGAATAATCATAGGATAAGTAGAGCAAGGTAAGTACATATGCTGCCATTGTTTTCTTGCAGCATAATAGCATCACCAATGAAGCCTGAATGCAGCCCAATTAGCATACAATAATTAGAATCACTGCTGCTTTTTCATTTACTTTTGCACACTAGATGAGGTGTTGGTTGCAGTATGCAGGGCTGCAAACCCATAGATAATGCTGATTGCGCAAGGCATGTCTCCTGTTCTCCCATCAAAAGAAAGGAGGGAGACATTAAACTGCCTTAAGCTGCTGAAATTGCCATTTTGGCCTGACTCAGGAAAGTCGCCAGCTTATCCCAGGAATATCTCAGCGCAGGCTGTGCTCCCGAGGGATAGGCACACCTGTAATACAGGTCGCCTTTAAATGGGGGTTTTAATGAAAAATCTGATTTTCCGTAAGACACTGCCTTTTAGCCTGTAACTTTTAACACCTTGTTGACTGCTGCTTAAGAGCTTAGACAAGCCTTAGGAAGCTGGCTGAAGAAACCCTACGCAATTGTCCTGGTTTGTTATGCGGCTGCCCTTGGGAAGAGCAGATGGTGGATGTTTGGAGAGGGCTCCTTCAGCAGCCAGTAACCCAGCATTTGTTGAAGTGTGGCTCGACCGTGCACTATTTATAACCCATCTACCACTGAAGAGTCTCTTAATGCTTGTTCAGACTTAAATGGCTAACTTTTATAGCCCATTTATGGCCCATTTCAACAAAGCAGTTAAACATGTTCCAGGACTAGTATCTATATGTAAATAAAGGAAGTTGTACTTGGCTGGCACCCAGCTCCCCATCCCCACCTTCCCCCGCGGGCAAGCTGGCCTGCACAGCCCCGAGCCCTACAGCCACTCAGCCAGGCTTGGGGCACCAGGGCTGGGGACCAGCACCCGTGTGAAGAGCTCTGCGTACACAGCACCCCCTTTCCCTGCCAAATCCGTGCTGCACCCCCTGAACCTCACGGGCAGCAGCACAGCCTCGCTGGCCGGGGAGATGCCCTTACCTGCTACTCCCAGGACTTGCAGCACATCCCCTACCTCACACCAAGGGTCACACTAGCCAAACAGAGTTTAGTTAGGATCTATACCAAGGCTGGAAAGTCAGAGAACTGGTATGGAGTGGATTAAAAACCAGCAGATTTTTTATTTATTTTGTTCATACACCCCACAGGAGAAGGTATCACATGAGCCAGGGTGGAGGACATGGTACTTCCTAAGACTGGAAATGATGATACAGCAAGAAAGGGCACATAAGGAGAAGTATTGTGTAAGGTGTAGGTTTTACAAGCTTTATAAAGACTCTCTTAGCACTTGTTAGTGGCAGAAACCTCCCCGTGTGCCAACCAGTCTGAAATGGGAAGGATAGAAAAGTGCCTTCCATTTAAAGAAATGGGCTGTGAACATGCTGTCAATGTCTCTGATTCTTTTTATTGATTTACAGCGTGTATGCCATAAATCATTCTACCTTTTACTGAGCCTATAACTATGCATCACTCTGTCAGGGAAACTCCTCAAATTTTAAGGGGGACATACATACAAGGAAACAGACTTCTCTTTCATTGACTCGCCTAGATGAGCTGCAATGGCCAAGGCTAGATTTAACACACACGGTAGGGTGGATACATATAGACAAAACACTTAATTTGAACAGCTGCCCATATCTGCCGCTCTTTATCTCTTGCAGGATTAATCTTTGGCTACAAGGGCACAGATGCAAGCCATACTTTCATTGGCAAGAACTACACAGGGGTTTGCTTCTGTTGCAAAACAGATTTCATGTGCACACAACGCCCGAAACAGGGCAGCCCAGCTGCAGAAGTGCCTTGGTTAGGACCGAGCTAAGATGAACTGGTGTGGCTGGGGAGCGGATCTGCCCCTTGCAGCCACACTCCCCTCTGCCAGAATCTTAAAATAATAAAAATGTATTGATTGTGTTTTACAATAGATTTCAGGAGGAAAGCCTATGTTTAATGAATTTATAGACAGATTTCCAGCTGGCTTCAGTTTAAACAAGGATTCCACCTACTTTTTCCAGCTCTCAAGAAGAAGCCCTACAGAATCAGATAGCTCAGGCTTTGATCACCCACAGCATTCAGCAGTTACATTCCTGCTACAAAAATCTTACCTGAAGGCCAAGACTCAGCGAAAGACTCCTCCAAAATCCAACTGCTTTCTGCAGAACTCCCCTAGGTTCACTCCTAGCAAAGCCATGAAGTCCTCCTCTGCAACAGGAGCAGCACTGAGCCATAAGGATTTCGGGGTGCTGCACAAAACTGGGATCAGCATGAACTTCACCCATAAAGGGAGCTTGCAGGGCACCATCTATAGGCACTAACTCTTCCTCCTTTGGTAGGTCCTGTCATGCCTGGGTTGTTTTATGTTTTAAATAACCTTGCTGATCTGCCTCATAAGGCATTTCATTCTTTGTATGCTAATTTAAGCCCAAAGGCAAAAATGCATTCTTCTTCAGCAAAAGATGTATACACCTCCTTGAATCCAGTCCAGTATTGTGAGTCTGGCACAGGTGTAAAATTAAGGGTGTGATTTAGTGCTTTGCTGAGGAAGGACTGCTTGCTGCATGAGCACGGGACTTGCTGGATGGGGACCTCGCTGCTTTAAGGTTTTCTGATTAAACATCCCCACCGGATTACACTGCAGGAGGCTCCGAAGAGCAGTTCTCTGCCAGAGTGAAGCAACTGGGATAACTCAGCTCTTTTGCTTGCTCAGGTCTGATCACTGAAGGGGCAGAAATTAATTTCCTATAAACACAGGCATATTTTTTGCACTACCTTGCAAATGTCGTTGTAAAGAAGCCATTACAGGAGCTCATCTTTATGATGCGTGACGTTGGCTTGTCCCAACGGGGCATATTTTATGAGGCATTTACATAAACATATACAAATCAAAATGGCCAGCTGTGCTCTTCCTGAACCTGCAATGTATAGATACTTCAGCTAATTCCAGGTCTACATAACCAGCCACCCCGAAGTGGGATCAGGTCAGGTGTCTGGAATGCACAACCTGAAGCGAGATCTGGTATGCATCCCCAATCCCAAAACTGTGAGACTTTGCGTAGCTGCTCAGCACACAGCTAGGCACGCCGAGGCACTCAGAAATAACCAAACTATCAGACTCCCTGCGATGCCTGTCTACTGTTCGTCAGGACCCCACCACAGTTCCTCTAAAAGATGTTAGTTAAAACAGTTGGCCCAGGACTTATCTGAAAGACTTAAGAGTCTTTCTTGTTACAAGTATACTTTTGGCATCGCTTGATAGAAACTCAATAGTCAGAAAGTGTTATTGCCACGTCAGGATGAGAAACAGTGTAGTGATGAGACTGACAACATGCTTTCTCTCGGAAGACCTGGATGGTGCAAGACTTCATTTTTTAGAACTCAGTGCCTAAAACACTCCTTTGTTTGTTAAACTCGCAAACATTTATTCAGCTTGATCACCCTGGCAAGGGCAGGGAAGGAGCCAGAGGCAGAACCTGAGTCCCTGGTTTCTGCCCTGTCGTTTCCCCCATTCACCTTCTCAACTTCCATCTCCCTCCCAATCCCTTCTCTTTATCACAGTTGGCATCAGCCAGCTGGCCGACTCTTTTTCACTTACAACTGCTATTTTCTTTCAAAACATCAATCTTGGGCAGCTGATGTCAGTTCAAACACACAGACATGCCTTTGCCAAGATTCAGTCTTCAGCGGAAACATGTGCCTGCCCATCAGGTGGTTGCAAGTACCCAGATCGCTTCTACACCGTGTCCTCAAGCCAAGGTTGCTCCCGGATGGCAGCGTGTCTGTCTTTTCTGTTCCTCTGCTGATGTCCGTGGGAAGCCAGGCTTCTGGTAGGGGAAAGGGAAAAGTGCTGATTCAGCTAAACGCTGGAGCCATGGGAAGGTGTCTCAGAAGGCTGGTTGTCAAGCCAGGCTTAGCAGCTGATTTAGCTCAATTAAGTTCTCTGCCTCCTGTTTATTTCTTTAAATGACAGAGGGCCCCTTTGTACTTCCCGGTCAGGCTTGTTAAGCTTATGTCTGGCAATGATTCGTATTGATTTGACAGGCTTCCTCATGCTCACAGATCTAGTCTGACCATTGAGAGTTGTTTAATTATAACAAAGAGATGAAGAATTTCTGGGAACCTAAAAGATTCATCTCAAAGGATCCAAATAGGAATTAACGCAGAAAAACCAGAGCAGTTCTGCAAAGTTACACCACAACTTCTTAACAGAGAAACCAGTTACTGTAAAAAGTAGTAGATCCTACAGAAAACAGCCTTTCACTAGATGATCTTGTAGAGATGCTCTTTCCCACCCCAAAGCAATGAAACACGCATGGGAGCTGGATGCCCCATACGTTGACCTTCCCAGGGAGGGGACCCTCTGCAAGTGAGATAACAGCCTGGCTCTGCACACCCCTCCTCTCCCCCACGGGAAAGGCACACACCGCTCACACAGCACCGCGGGGCATTCACCCAGGTTTGGGAACTACATGGACTGACTGAGGAGGACAAGGAGGCTGGTGTGTCCCTTCCGCAGCATGTGGCATGTTCAAGCCCCTTCTCTCTTCCCCCAGCTATACCATCGCTACACTCATCCTATTTGATCCCTGTTAATACATACAAAATCTCAGACCAGCTGCTCCCTGAGCATTCAGGAAATGACAGCTCAAGTCTATTCAAGAAATTAAATTCAATGAACGGGGAGAGAAAAAACACATCGCTTTGAAAGCATGGCCTGATTTCCTCTCCTTTTCCATCAAACGGAGTTCTCCAAACTCTTCTACTATTTCACCAGTTTTCGAAATAAGGTCACCTCCTTGAATAAGCTGTGTTTGATTTCAGTAGGCTCTGCAGCCTGATCAATACAACTGTCCCTCCTCACCACCTCTCCTGGTCTGTTCTCATTTGCTTGAAACTGCATCTGAACTGCACCTGTTTCTTCTTCATCTGCAAGACCTGTATCTATCAGAGAGGACCACTGCTTCCCTGCAGCTGCTGCTCCCGAGGAAGCTTAGGCAGCTCAGACTAGCCTTGTCCTCTGTAGTAAGACCGTTAACTGGTTATCTGGCCTTTTGATTACTGGTTTAAAGAACAGTAATTGGCTCCCTAGCAGGTCTTAGTATCCCAAAGGTGTAGAAGAGTGGGCTGAGGCTGAAAAGAACTTGCTGCACCATGGGTTGGAGTGGCTCTCACCCTCCTCCAGAGGCTTTCAGATCCCAGACTCTCAGTTCTCAGTGAGGCAGGACTAGCCAGGTCTGCTCTGGGACCAGATCCGGCCAGCAAGGAACACAAGATGGGATGGGACAACAGATATCTGGAGGAAGATTGCCAACTCTGGCATTTACAAGTGAAAGGGGAGATTCCTGATCTGTAACCGCCACGTATTATTCACGCAGCCCTACAGCTGGATGCTTCCCCATGCGGAAACCACCCAGAACACCCACACCCCACTTGCCTCCCTTTTACGCGGTATTTTAGGGTTGAACATGCTTTGTGCAATGTCTGGTGTGAGGTGAAGTTGGAGAAAGATTTAGGTAGCAGCTTCTCTGGTTTTCTAGGACTGAAACACTCCAGTGCTTCCCTGCTGATGAAGTCTTTCCTCTTGCCCTCCAAGTTGGCTCTGACTGATCCATGCAGGCAGGCTCAGATATACACAAACGTCAAGCCACTAAGTTGATTACACTTTATAAATGCCACAGCGGCAGAAAGGGAAGCCTCTCCCTCTTCACGAGCCTTTAACCGGATATGAGTCAAACTGGAAAGCAGCACTGGTTTAAAATGATTCCGTAACACCTAACAACTGGGTTAATTTGAAGTTGGGAATCTGAAAGCTTTCCCATCAGTTTGCTGCTACAAAATAAACCCAGCCCACCTTTTTAACAGCTGAGCAATCCGAACACAGCGTCAGTTCAAAAAGCACTCAATGGTAGTCTCATCCATCATTTTCTGTCCCTTTATTTATTTATTTTTCCTAAACTGGTGGATATTGATTACCCAGTCTACAGACTTGCATAGATCAATATCTGTTTTCAGAAGAATATTGTGCAAAGCTAAAGAAATTAGTTTATTTTGTAATGGGGAAGAAACAGGGTGTCAATCAGACCTTTGGACTTTCCTGTCAAGGCAGTGCAGTGCTCCACACTAAAGTACAAAAATATGAGACAGCAGAAATTGGCCAGGCTGGGAGGAAAAGGGACCTATGTTTTATAGGAAAGGAGGCAGCAAGGGAAGAGAAATGGAAGCATCAAGCAGAAATGCTGCCCATCCTGAGATCCTCCTGAAAACCTGCCACTCCTTTGTGCTTTCCCTGCCACATCTTTTCCTTTCCTGTAGCTCAGCAAACATGGCCCTTGGATTCGCAGTTATGAGCAATTTGTGGTTTCACCTGGAGCAGTGAGGAGGGTTATGCTTTCTTTAGTCATATGCACAGCAGGTAATTAGACGCCACCTACGTACTGCTGCAGGGCAATCAAAACCCAGCAGAACTTAAGGCTGAAATGTTCACATCTACCTAATTGCTAATAAAAATTAACAAGAAATGGAAGCTGACATCCCACAGATACCTTAAATTTCAAACTTAACACCAAAACCACAGGTTATCACAGTTCAATAGCATTATAAGAAGAGCTAAATGTCACTGCCAAGACCTGGCCCCAGTTGTGTGAGGTTGTTCACCAGCACACGTGAAGAGACAGGACTTTCTCTGAAAAGTCTGACCATCTAAAGAATAGATTTAGGTTAGATATTAGCAAGAAATTATGCACTGTGAGGGTGGTGAGGCGCTGGCCCAGGCTGCCCAGAGCAGCTGTGGGTGCCCCATCCCTGGCAGTGCCCAAGGCCAGGCTGGACGGGGCTGGGAGCAGCCTGGGCTGGTGGGCGATGTCCCTGCCCACGGTGGGGGGTTGGAACTTGACAATTTTTAAAGTCCCTTCCAACCCAAATCATTCTATGATCTACACTAACAAAGGTGGTGGTGTCATGATAATCTCCGTAATAACCAAGCAGAGTTCATATAAAGAAACAATACTTTATAACTGACTAAGCAAGCCTTGTAAGAGAAGAGATCTACCCTCAAAGTTTAGTCCACAAACAAGGACATCTTCCTGAAGAATTTACTTGCTCCTACCAGCCTTCTCCACAAGCAAGTTGTTTGTTGAATTTCTATCTTGGTATCACGTAGCCTGGGAGCAATTAGCCCCAGGAGACACGAGTTTTGCTTCTTTCATAAGCCCTTTCAGAGGAAAACCTTGCCAGGATCAGTGTTTGCAGTTAGAGTAGCAAAAGTCGCTGGACAGCTCACCTCTTTTCCTTGGAACTTGGTGAAGTCACCAAGGGAAAAAACCTACAAAAACTCTACCTGGAATTTGATACCGTAAAATGAATACCTCCAGCTGGCACAGGTGCTCACAGGAAATGATGCTTCTGCTGAGAAATTCTTTGGGTCCCCCTAGGTACAGCTACTTTTTTCTTTAATTTGCATCTCCTGTCCAGACTAGGCTTTAGCTAGCGTCCGTGCCACGCTGGCACAGCATTTCTATTACTCTTAAACTGTATGCCCCCTATGGGGTACAGCCAGTGCAACTGCTCTGTACTGCTCTCCAATTAAACTGCATACCGAGAACATGTTGACATTGTTAAGGTTAATGACCTAATGATGAGCACCAGGAAACAGGTTTGCAATAAAATGGTCTGTACTGATTGCTTCCATGATGAATGCGAACAATATGTTGGACTGGGAACAATATGTTAAACAATATGTTGTGGTTTATCAATGTCACGGCGCAGCGCTGCCGCAGTGGCTGCTGTCTGGTGATCCTCAGGAGGGTCACTTTGAAACAAACATGAGAAACCGTCGGTTCTCACGGCGGAGGAATGGGTAGTACCAGCCATAAGGAAGGAAGGAGCAGAGCCTGATTCTGCCCAGCTCAGGATCATCAGGAACTGTGGGCTGGAGCTGGCATGGAAACACAGATTTGTTACACCTGCCACTAGAAATGAACCACCTTCCAAAAGGCTAAGTTAAAATAACACAAGGTCTAAAGTTTAATGTAAGACAGATCTGCTGCCCCTGAGAACCAGGCACATTGATACAGAGGAATGGCTCAGCTGTTATGTGAATAGATATAAAAAATTCAAGAGCTGAAAAACAGACCTTCTAAAGTAGTATTTTCTTTCTTCATGGAAAAGTTCAATTTCTTGGGGGAAAAATAATAATAATAAAAAAAAATCCTTCATCCTAAAAAATCTTGCTTGGAAAAGTAACAGCAGGGCCTTGGTGCAGGTGATGCAGAACATCAAAGGGCTACTTGGTACATCTCCAGGGCACAGCCGCAGAAGAGCCGGGGGACGAGTCAGCTGCTGCCACCCCTGTTGTGCAAATGCCTGCCCACCACCACCAAACCCCACGGGAGCAGCACCCACAACACAAACTCCCCAAACTCCAGTTAATTAGAACGACATTAGCATCGAGCGACACAGAAACCAGGGCACACAGCTGAGCAGCGTAACTCTCCAGCACCAAGCCGAGAGCAGAGGAGAGCACTGTGCTAACTTGGGGTGACACGCTCACGAAAGCCGGGTGTCAGGCAAGAAACAAACCTCCTGCACAGCCCCGGCAGCGAGCCCGGACCTGCAGCCTTCAGAAAGGGAGAAACACCGAGGGGAAACGACGCTCAGCTTAGCAAAAAGATGGCACTTCCCATCCGTACGTGTGAACTTATTTTTCAAATGAAGGGGAATAAAGGTAAACACACCATTAATATCGTACTAGCCAGAAGTTAGCCCCCAACTTTACAGCCTCAGCATGTACAGCCCCTACCTAGGAAGGGCACAACACACACCCCCACCCCCCCCAAAACCCACTCCCTCCCAAGCCCCATCCACTGTGGCAAGACAAACCTGAACCCCCTTTCGGCTCTTCTCCTCCACCCCCCCACCCCCCCAGGTGAAGCATAGTTACAACGTGGATGATTTCACTGGGTGAAAGGAGAATTCCAGCCTAGCTGTACTTGGGAGAGCTCCTTAAGCACGTCGAGCTCGGGGGCAGCCCCCAAAGGTTGTCTTCTAGCAGATGTCAGTAGTGAAAGATGGCAACCAGGTCTCCTCCTTGCTAGGAGTAGGTGGAGATTTTAGCAGAAGGATGTATCTACATCTGGAAGTAATCTGTGACCCCTTTGGCGAAAGACGTCGATTCAATAGTTTGCTCAGGCACAGATAACCTCACCAGAGAAGAGAAGCAAGACTGATAGAGACTGGCCAGGCTGAACCATGGGCTCCGGGAAGATGGACAAGGTTTTAGACACCTCAGCCCCGGATTAGGGGAGGGAAGGGCTTCTCCAGGGGGAATTCAGAGCACATTTGAAGAATGTGACCTTAAATCCCTGTTGACTATAAATAGACACTAACTCCTTAATTGAATTAAGTATGTAATATTTGGCAGTGCGACTACCTCCCCTCCTCCACACATGCTCTTCGTGTCAAGGGCTTGCGTGAATTTATTTGCAGCTCTTGTCTTCTTAAGAAAGGAGAAATATTAGAGCGTTGGACTGGGAGTCAAGAGCCTGTGTTTCTGCCCCTAGGTCTGAGTTAAGAAAAATCATTTAGCTCAGTGATCCAGGAAAACGAATGCCCTACATTTTGGCAATAAAGCTGGATAACAGTTTCAGATTTTCAGCTAATAGATCTTGGGCTCCTTGGTCACTTAGGAGCTTTGAATATGTTATTCTACATCTACGAGTGAGATGGATTTTATACACTGCTGTCTTCAATGCACTTGAGGCCTTCCTATGAAAAGTTCCCCATTAACACCTTTTATTTAGGGTCTTCTCTGGAAGTCAAGCTTTCCCTGGAACTCCGGCTTCTATGTCAGGTACAGAGGGGTCGACTGCAGCTCTGTGCTCTTTAACAGATACGGGCTCACCAGCATTAAGCACGTATCTTTTTTCACCTTAGTATCAGAGGGGTAAATTTTTCATAACATCTGACTTACAAAGTAAAGGAAAACTTGCATTCAGTGTAGAGAAAATGTACTCTTTGTCAATACCAATCAACTTTTAGAGCAAATAATTTAATTATAAATGAAAGAAAACAACAAAACTCAAGGAAAGCTAGTACTTCCCAGATGCAAGAACATGTCAATTTGTTTCTAACTGATTTTGACTGGTGATATATCCTACATGATCTCCAAAAGTCATTCAAGTATTTATAATGATGTTAGTTGAAACAAAGGCTTGGAAAGACTTTGGCTTTATGGAATAAATTTCAAAACCATATGCAGGGATTTAGCAGTGTGACTCCCATTAGTAGGTTCCTGGAGGCTAAAATCCTTGAGAACTGACCTCTGCCAACTTGAAGCCCTCTGTGCCATCACATTAAAAAGTTGCAATGCTAACACATTAATGCTAAAACACTCTGATGAGAATGAATAAGCTTAAAAAATACCAAGCCAGAAATCACCTTGTTTCTATTGCTCTGGAAATAGAAGGCCAGCTAACAAAAGCTCAGATTCTGCATAATTCTTGAAAAAAACTGCATCCAGTTTGAGCTCCTATCTGTCCTGAGGTCCACAGGCTTTCATCCTTTAGAGGTCTTTTAATTTCCAGCAATCTTGGAAATTCTGAGGGTTCAAACAGAGCAAATGGCGGGGCGGGGGGGGGGGGGGGGCGACGACACACGGGACGGGACACCTTGTCTTGGAAACTTGGTATGGAGCACCTGGGGGCTGCTGGTACTTCTGACCTCATGCAAACCTCTTCATCTCCCCACAGCCTCTTTTAGAAAAGGTGATGTGCTGGAAAACAAGTGCCAGCCACCCCGTGCCTTACCCGTATCTAACATCAGAGACGAGGGTATGTTGGAAAACGCGTTAACATGCTGTAGCTTACATAGTTTCAAACAGGCTGAGGCATTTTTTAAAGTATGTGTTAGATGATCTCGGGAAAGGAAAACAAATAGTTGACCAGCTCTGGTTAGCATGACTGCAAATACGATTTCCCTTGCCTATGGCAGGAATGAAAGTTTCAGATAGATGTGCTTTTAAAACTAGAAAGGTTTTAGAAACCATGACCCCTGTCTGTTAATTACTGTCCCCAGCTGCAGCCCCTGCCCAGGGGCAGGTCCATCTCCCAGCACCAGCGGAGCCTAACTGGCCTCAGTTTGCTTCAAAGTGGGTGAAGGGCTGTGACTCCCGAGCGGGGACGGGATGGCTGCAAGTCTCCTGCCCTCACAGCAGCGTCTGCCCGCAGGCTCTGTCAGCCTCCCAAAACACTGCAGTTTGCTGCTCCCTATATCAAATTGATCTGGCACTGATTTAGGAAAGGAAACCTTAACGATGTCCTGCAAAAAGCCCTGCTCACTAAGGAGCAAGCACCAAATGCCATTCTCGAGGTCGCCTACCACTGGCATCTCAACAATGGGCATCCTGCCCGAGTTACCTGCTCAGAAGCCCTCCCCAGTCAATGGGTGATTCATCCCATCAGTCATGTATTTTGGGAGCAGATGAGTCACGCTCTGAGCCTGCCAAGCCTTCTCAAGGGAGCTGGGATGCCTGATTTTGAGAAGAGTTGAATTATGTAGGCTAGAGCTGAACTCCGGTTACCATAGTTATTATTTCATCCTCAAATCAAAAATGCAATTGTTGGGTCTGTTGTGGGGCCCTTCCCTGAGCAATACTAATAGAAAGAATCCCATCAAAATCAGCAAACGCCAGTAAAACTCATCAGCAAACAACAGCAAAAATCCCACACGTCAGGTGGGATTGGGCCCTGGTTCAGACTGGGATCCTTTCATAAAGATCACTAGTTACCCCACCAATACGTGCTTATCTACTGCTCTGCACTTTGGAAGGAAAGGGAACGGCACCGGTTCACTTCCTCCGTGCTGAGCTATTTGCCTTGCTAATGAAGATGGTGCATATTCACTTTTGATCTGCCGAGAAATGAGAAGTGAAAAATTAAAGCTGATTTCCACCACTAATATTGTCACTGAACATCACTGCACTGTCTCCTGGCTGTGATCTATATGCAGGCTACTGCCGCTGGGAGCTGATGCCACTGAAAAACATGTCAGGCTGCTTGGCCCCAATGGATGCCTCAAGTTATGAGCTCCCTGACACAGCACTGCCCCATCCTGGCTTGGTGCAAAGCTTGCCGAGTCCCGATAACAGAGGAAGAAAGCCAGCATGTTCACACCAACACCTTCAATGTCTGGTTTAAAACCAGATCCCAGTCATAGGCATATATTAGGAAAAACCTGGCATACGGAGCATCCCTTCCTTTCAGTCAGGAAATCATTCCCTCTTGACCACGGTTGGTTTGGGTCTGTGATGTGGATGTGCAGTGCACGAAGGGGGTTTTGTCACTCCATTGCCTCCCCAGATGTCAGATGGCCACAAGCTGGTGGAGTCTCTTGTGGCTCAGCCTGAGGATGGGGAGACATTCAAGGGATGAAATGTCTGCTCACATAGACCGTGGACTGGATACGCAGGCGCTTCAAAATAAAATCCATCTCCCTTTAATGCAGCAAGTATCTTGTTCTTCTTTCCCAAATTTCAGAATAATGTCAACTAAAGCAGCAGAAATTGCTGTCATTCTCTGGAACAAAAGAGATCAAACCCTGTCCCACTGAAGCTCCTGGCTAAAAACTCGAAAAGCAGGCTCTGACCCCAAACACCTTGGGGGCTGATATAAAAGAAGTTAGCAGAAAAGCTTCTACGGCAGCATGACCAGAGCCTACACCGGGATCCTTGATCTGTACAAACAAAAGAGAAATTGTGGATAAAAGGGGCTAAAGCCACAGAAGGACCCAGCGTTTAACAGGGCTGCCTCTTCTTTTGTGTTGCTGAAATGGCACTGGAGGACAAGCACAAAGTCCACATGGTCACTGGGCGCTGGAAACAGGTTTGCTGAAGTCTGGGCTTTGGCATTTGTCACCTCTTTTGTACAGACCCTCCCCTCAGCCCTGTGCCCTGGAAGACACAAAATTGTCCCACACAGCCCCGAAGCTGCCCAGCATCGCCCCCCCCCCCCCCCGCCCCCGCCCCGTGCACGCAGCATCATTTCATTCATGTCAAACTCCTTTTTATTGACTAGATCTGTAATGTGTGAAGGTCATTGCCTCACTTCACACGTCTCAGCAGTGCTGTATTTCCACATTTAGCCACTTCAGTTTGTCAATATTAACATCTGTTACTATTTAACACCTGCCACTGCTCTAACGCACGCGGGTTTTAGCACACAGACACACGATCCAGCCTGGCACGCTGCTCCGCGCGGCGAGAGGAGGAGGGATGAGCTGCCTGCTCCAATTCATCTGTTCACCCGGGTGCCCAAAGGCTGGCTCCCTCTTCCTCCCCAAGGAGAAAGGAAAACCCAAGCAGCAGCTCGGTTGCCGCAGGGACAGACGAGGATCAGAGCAGGATCGGTGCTGGAAGCTGTTGTTTGCTCTAAAGAAGTTGTAAGCAGCAGCTCTAGCCATGTTCCTGCCATTTAGCCAGCAGATCAATTGTTTGCATTGCAGTGGTGGGGAAAAAAAAAACAACTAACCCACAACTCCAAGCTGTGAACTTTCTGTCAAGGTTACCCATAGCCAGCATTTGGCCTCCCTGGGGTCCTTGTTATTATGAAAAAATAACAGTGTGTGAATGTTAGCAGCTCCAAATATTTGTGCAGCTCACAATTCGTGTATTTTTCACCTAACTCTTTACCAAATACATAATGTGGCCGTGACAGCTGAGTCATTGCTAGAGATGGGCTGATGCTGGAAAATCCCTTTCCGCACGAGAACCTTCCCAGAGTACAGTTCTGTTAAACTCAAAAGTTTTTATACCACCTTTTTACGTTGCTCCACCCTCACTGTGTACCACTGCAGGCCGCAGTTTTGCATAAAATCCTGCTCTCCAGCATTTCCTATTGCCCAGCATCAGCTCCCCAAGCTCCCTGGCCCAGGAGCTGGATGCTACAGCACATCACGTGGCTGCGCAGTGGCTCTCTGAAGCCCCCATCCCACCACGTCCTGAACCAGAGCGTCCCACTCCAGCTTCGTCAACACGGGATGTATCAGGCTTTGGACTCAGGCTAATGCTGGCCACTGAATGGGGCTCTCGATAGCCAAAGAGCAACTCCAAGCATTATTTTGACATTGCTTACATGGCACAGCAAAGCACAAGGCCTCTTGTATTAGTACAAGACAACTGGGAATGTCAGATAAAGTAAGAACCGACTCCAAAGCAAACCCAGATGTTACAATTTCTCTCTAATTGGCTTTCATTTCCACGTGCCTTTGCATTTCCTGGTTGTGACTGGGAGCAGAAATACCCAGAGATAAGCCTGCTCCTGGAGAAGTGCCTGAGAAACACCCACATCCAAGGGAAGGGACAGCTAAACCGAGATCTTTTTCAACAGCTCCTTCAAGGCTCATCTGCCACTGCCCATCGCTGTCTGCAGTCATGGCAGCATCTCCAGTAGCCAGGACAAACCCGCATAAATCAGAGCAAACAATACCGAACAGATGCAGCCGTTTACTGAACGCCTCTGTGACCATTGGGACAAATTCAATCTTTCTGCTGCTCGGCTGCTTCTGCTGATGAGGGCTCTTCGTTTCTACATTCCCTTGAACTAGATAGGATTTCATTTTCTCATGAGTAATGTGTCTCATGAAAGCAATGTCCAACTGGGACATAATTACAAAGCCTCAAAACATTATTTTTGTAGAAAAATCCCAGTAGAATAAAATTTGTATACTACTATTTAATTAATAGTGTGGACAATTGCTTGCAGATTCTCCAAGCCATGGCAACCAGCCAAGCTCAATGTCTTTACAAGAGGTTTCAAGTATCAGAGTTTTCCACCCCCAAAACCCCCTCACTCCTCTGATAAAACAAATATAATTACTGCTGATTTACTTTACTTGTTCAGGTAAAAATCCAACATTTCCTTATAATTTCAAATCGCTGTCTTGAATTTCCATTTTTGTTTAATATCTGTTTGTTTAAAACAATTTTTATGTCTATTCAGCTGTGCCTGTCTTGTGGGAATTTTACAGACTACTGAGTCCATGCAGACAATGTCCACTGCAAACAGGAATGACGGGTCACCATGTGAAGCCATTACAGTGTTCCTGGTCCTCAGCTCCTAAAGGGGATGGGAAAGAGACAGAAAAAAAAAGAAAAATAAGAAATAAAAAGAAAAGAAAGGGAAAGAAAATGAGGAGAGGGAAAGGGAGAGGGAAAAGCAAGGGGGAAAGGCAAGGGCGAAAGGGAAAAGGAAAGGAGAAGGAAAAGGGAAAAGGAAAGACGAAGGGGAAGGGAAAAGGGAAGGGGAAAGGGAAATATCCCTTCCCCCCACCCTCAGACTGCAGGAAAATGGCAAATCTCCATCTCTGTACAGTGATGGAAGCTGTGGCACAGCTACCCACAGCTAGCAGGGGCAATGTGAAGCAGCTGAATTTGGTAACTCGGGAAGCTGATCTTGAAGGAACCAGAAATCTAAGCGATCCTAAATGCTTTCTATTTCTGTCTTTCTCCCAGTGTCTCTTATCAAATTAGGGCCTTTCATATACAATGTTCCCCCTGCTTTCTACAGGAGCACCGAGATTCTTTCATATATGAGCTTGTCATACACTTCCTTTTATTCTTCACTAAGGGGCTGGAGGATATCGGAGGGTATCAGCTGCAGCATAACCCCGGGCACGTATTAGGGAGCACTCAACGGTCCTGTGGTGTCATCAGGGAAGTTCACACATGGAGGTCTCAGGGCCTCAGGGGAACGAGTGATGCCTTGATTCAAAAACACAAATCTAAATGGCTGAAGCATAAAATGTTGTGAGCAAGAAGCAGTATTACAGACTGTAATGAGAAGCAGGCTAGAAATCTCTAAAGACCAGGTAAGATTCCCCGAGAGCTAGTCATATGGTGCTGCAAGGTGATGGTTAGAGCCCTGAAAAACTGAAGATGTAACAGGGAGGTTTCCAACAAATAATGCATAATACGAAGATGAAAGATTAAAGCTGTTGGTACAGTGAAGTTCAGCAGTGGAGGGGAAAAAAAGGAAAAAAGAAAAAGAGCATTTAGATAGATAGACAGATTTTCACTGGACTAGGATCATATGAAATAAAATCTGACTTTCAGCATCTTCCTCTGCTTCAGTCCTTGCTGGTAAACACAAAAGAAGAAATGTTTGGAAGATACTCTCCAGAAACAGGAAAACATACACTACTACACAAATGTGGCAATATCCAGATCTACCTCTGTCAGATCTTCTAGGGCTTAACAATTCCTCTACACAGATTTCCTCCAACTGGCCAGTCACCAATTCATACGTACCCAGTGGTCCTTGACTATCCAATACCCTCAAAAGGATGAGCAGCAGCAGATTTTAGGCAGATGCCTCTCACTCACCCACCAGAAAACAAGAATTATTATGTGGAAAATGAACTCCACTAAGCTTTCAGGCCTGCAAATTGCTTCACTTGGATCTTACCTTAGAAGCAAACTCAACGCTCAGCAGCGTTAGCCAGTTCCAGGCCACTGGTTATCTGTCTTGTAATCAAAGTTTTCACCTCTCATCTGATACAGCTTTCTTCAGACATTATTTACAAACTAGAGAGAGCACCTAAATATAAATGTTGCCCAAACCAACAATTAAAAGAAGAAAAATCTTTAGAAATAAATATTACAGTTGATGGCAAACTTGTCCTGACAGTAACCCCAGCATCTTCCAGTTGTCTTCAGAAAATGGGAGATGAAAAAGGGCGAGACTTTGCCAGCATGTGGGCTGGTGGCGTCACCTTCCAGCCGATATTACCAGGCTGTGAGGACTGACAAGGCCTTCCCAGGGTGGAGAACCCACTTCTGAAACCATGATACACTCTGACCTTCAGAGCACCTCAGAAAGAAATACTCTCCATGAGGCAGAAGCAAATGCAGATCACAGGTACAATAAATTTCGTAATGGTGTGGTCTGGCTAACCCAATTCCAGCCCCAGTGGAAGGCTGATGAGGGCAAAGCCACCCAAACATTTACTCTCACTGCAGCTGTGATGCCTTCGTGGGAGGTAAAAGCAGATATTGTTTCCCTGGAAGGGAAATATTTGTTACTGTGGACAATGGCCTCTCCAGATATACTGACTTGGCTTGGAGGCCATATTTACAAGACATAGTGTTCCTCGAGTCCTTATTTCAGATAATTGCTCTCTATTTACCTCTGAAATATTCCCAGAAGACTTTGATTTCCAATGCAGTTCTAATAGTTCATGTTACTCCCAGAACATTGCAGAGGCGCACTGCTCACTGCAGATTTTAAAAGAGTTTTGCAAAAAATCAGCAGAGCCATAAGTAATACTCTTGGCACAAACATTTACTTCTCGACTGTCTCCAGCAGAATTACAAACAGGAGGATGACTAAGAACATATCTGTGTGTGGCACAGATAGACGCACCTAATCCCACCAGTAGAAATACAAAAGGTGTGCACGAGAAAAGAAATATTCATCAGCACCAAAACATCGCTACCTGAGACAGGAGCTGGGGCTCATGATAGTCACAAAAATGCCTGGATTTTGCAGGGCTCTGGGGTCTGGCAGAGGGCCATATTCTGCCAGGGGTGGAGCAGAGAGGTGACTTTATAGGGACTCATCCCAAATAACAAGACTCATCTTTAGTATTCCCGACACACAAGAAGTAAATCAGGGTCTCCTGAGTAGGAGTTAAAAATAAGGAAACAAGCTTTCCTCATCTGTTTTTTTTTTATAGAAGGGGGAAGGGAAGATGTGGAGTGACTACAGAATTACTTGTCCTTCCCAAGCACCAGATGTAGTGCGCTGACAGTGGTGATCTTGGCAAAGGGAGCAAACTGGGGAAGATCATGAATGGGAATTTCATGGAATGAGAATTTTTTGGCTTTAGCTCTCCATGTGATGCTCCCACTCAGTTTTCTATGAGCAAAGGAATTCATTTGCACGTCAAAGAGGGAGACTAGTCATACTTCTACCCGGAGAAACATGTCAGTCCAAAATGGGCATATGATATCCTAATGTAAACCTTTCAAAATGCCTAGTGATTTCAAACTGGTGACAAATTCCAGGGGTAAAAAAAGCTGTCTTTAAAGGATGCTCACTGTGGTCATCTAAAAATCAAACCACATCAAAGTGTAAGCATGACGATAAGTCACAGGTAAAAATAAGGCCCTTGGTTTTGCTCATCAAATAGCCACATTGTATGAAATGAGACTTCACCTATTCTACAGATACACACACAGAAATATAACAGTGATCAAAACTTGTAATGAGCAGAATTTGCACTGGCTTTGCCAAAAGCATGTAATGAATTAGTAATCCCCAGCAGAAATTAGAACACTCATATTCCCCGATAGATGAAAGAACGGCTGAAAGTTGTGGCAAAATGCTTTCCTACTTCAAAATGCTCTGCAGTATGGGAAAAAAAAAGGGAGAAAATGAATATGAACAAATATTCAAGAGCAGTGTGCTCCCCTTTGATCAGCTCTGCTAGGTAGTAAATACTATATGCACAAGTACATAGCCACTAATTGAATCAGCTGTATGCTTTAATAATTGGAATTGACTGCAGAGGCTTTCAGTGGGTATTTTCCCAGGACCCCTCTCCTCAGCGTATCCGTTACATTTCTTGTCTTATTTGCTCACATTTCAATTTTAAATCCCGCCATTTGTAACATGACAGCAGCGCTTTCATGAGGCTGCCGGGGCCCAGAGAAGGCTGTCAGAGCTAACATGCTGATCCTAGGAAAGGGAGCCTGATTAAAAACCTCATTGTGTCAGCCAGGCAATCAGATGTTCATTATCCTATGACACACGACTACTGAAATGGAACATTCACATATTTTAAACTTGAGAGATTTGTACTTTAATA
The DNA here is from genome assembly GCF_023638135.1 of Falco biarmicus. Classification (NCBI taxonomy): domain Eukaryota; kingdom Metazoa; phylum Chordata; class Aves; order Falconiformes; family Falconidae; genus Falco; species Falco biarmicus. The sequence continues at coordinate 24,175,886 of NC_079288.1, read as the reverse complement.
TAATTATTTTTGAAAGATTCTTCATCAGAAAGGTTAATAAGAGCAATATAGGTTAATAACAGCACTAAGGCAGCTGACATAATCAGATAATTGACCTTATTGATATGTTAAGTGCCCTATGCTTCACCTTGGGATGTGTGACTGCTCTCCACAGTCAATTATCTTATAATGATGCCTGCTTCTTAAGGTCTTATTGCTTGAATATTGGACTTCATCCAAGGTTTTTGGTGTACCCCCCCTTTCTCCTGCAAACCCCCTCCTGTAGGATTTCTGCCCCATTTTCAGCTAGGACTGTGCTAACATGTAACAGGCACTTTTCATAAATAGGCTGATGCAGAGTATCATCGATTGCCTATAAACTCAATTGGTTTCCTTCAACAAAACTGGGGTGGATTCCCGTTGTCTCCCTTCAGCGGGGAGCAGCCCTCTGCTCCACACAGCCTCTCGGGAGCAGGGGATGCCCGGAGCGTGGCACTGCCAATGCTCCTGCCCCTCTGACGGTCCTGCCCCGCTGGCTCAGCACACGCTGCTGCCCACCAGGCCGGGGAGATACAGCTCTTGAGCCTGACATGAAGGGATGCTACGTGGTGTATGAAGCCTTGCTCGCTCCCTGTTCATGGGATTTCTCCCATGAACAGGGCTGCTTGCTCAGGCTGACTTAGCAGATCCACAGTGATCCCTTTGCTCCGCACGTGTCACCAAGAATAAGAAAAAAAGCTGTAATGGTATGAAAAGGAATGGCAATTTCCCGCCCCCCCCCCCCCCCCCCCCGTTTTTTCCTCCAGGTAGGTGTTGTGGCCCTACTCAAACCTGCCTCTCATTCCCAGCCTCACTGCATGTATGCTCACTCCAAACTGTGCTGAATTTTCCAACTATAGCACATACCCGTAGGAGTTATTAGAGTTATTAGGGACCCACCAGATTTCTGTGCTGCAGGAGAGAGGTATGGTGTTACCTGGCTTAACCCCCTCAACACTTCGCTAGAAGCAGCGTTCAGGATGCTGCTGTTGTTGATACCTGCCCTGTACTTGTGGAAAAGGACAGGCAGCCACGGTGGGGTCCCAAAGAGCTTTTGATGACCTGTCAGGGCATGGGCTGGCCTCGCTGCACACAAACGGGCAACGTCCTGCAGATGTAACACACCCTGCGCCACCCCTGCCATGACAGGGTGGTTTCTCTTCCTCCTGATAACCCAGGGAGAGCAAAGGAATTGCTGAGAAGCTGTCAGTGGCTAAAGGGCTCCATGGCCATCAGAAGGGGTCGGCACAGAGATGCTCCCGGCTCTCCCAGGCAGGCTGCCCCTGCCCAGTCCCCAGCTTCGGGAGTCTTCCCTTGAGCTGATTCTGCTCGTGTCCATGCCAATGGTGCTCTTACCCCAAGGGTGGCAACATGAATTCGTAACATGCCAGAGAGTTAAAAAGTTTTGCCTACCTTTGGGTTTCTTCTTCTTTTTACTTGAAACAACCTGTGCTTCGGGGGGAAGTGGACGGGGTTTTGGAAGAGAAACAGAAAGGCCTGAACTTTGAGCTACAGGTGCCAGGAGTTTGAAAAGCATCTGTGATCCTGGCCACAGCCTCGTGTCTCCCGTTCCCCCTCTCTACCTGCCGTCTGAGCTCCCTCCCAGGTGCCTCAACCATTTCATTTGCTCAGCGCTGAATCCTCTTGTCACCTAATGGGCTTAAAATTGGGATAATATTCAGCTAAAAGGTATTAGTGAATTTTGTGAGAGGCTGGGTATGAATCGGCACTTCTGAGCACACACCAGACCGGGGCCAGCAAAGAGAGCTTTACCCTGCCACCACTGCGAAAATGAGGGTTGTAGGGGAAGCCATTATTTCCGAGGCATTTTCTAGTCCTTCCCCAGCATGTCTTTGAAGCGCTCTGTGGTATTTTAACCTCTAACTGATGTAAATGGCAGGCCAGCCTAATGCCGTCCTGCAGCTTAACAAATGTGACGGCAAAATGTAATGGCAGGCTGCTATTTAGTAACCTCTCAGGCAGGACCCTCCAGCAGCAATCTGCTGTGCTCCAGGCTTCTCACAGACACGAGAAATGAAAGATTACTCTGTGCTATTTATTAGTAAACCTGTTCTCTGCAGTTTTACCTGATGGGACTGCTCTGATCATCATAATTCAACAAATAAAATTTAATCTGTGTGTGTTGCTATCAGTTAATATCTTAACAGGGATATCTTTGCAACAGTCTTAGCCCAGTAGTCCAATTAAGTTGCACAGGCAGGGTATCTTCCATAATCTCAGGCACTTTGAAAGCTTTGGGGATGTATCTGCTGAAAGAAAATTGCCTCATCCTGGCACCAGCACTTTCAGCAAGACAATGCAGGGCTGTAGTTACCTCCATGAGCCAAAGAATAAAAATACAGAAGGTGGATTAAGCCGAGGCAAACCAAAATAGCCTGGGAAATACTAAAATAATTTCCAACTAAATTTCTGCCTGACAATCTCCTGCCTGCAAGGGCAGCGGGCACTGCCATTAGCTCTGAAGCCACACTAGCTACGAACGTCCCCTTACTTCCCTCCCGAAATTGGCTTTTCATTTTCAGGGATGGAGGACAGATGGTCAGCTTTAGCTTGGCACTATCCCTCTTACCTTGCTGCCTTTCATTCATTTTTAATAACCACCCTTGGACTGCTGGGAATACCTGGGGAAAATGTAGATGTCTGTGATTAAGGTGATGAGGAAGAAGGGGAGACTACAGGATGCTTTTAGCTGCTTTCCAGCTCATAAGGAAACACATAACACAAGGTGATCATATCTGGTCTAGGCAGAGTACTTGTGATGGCAAGAGAGGTTGCAGTTGTGCAATATGCTTTAAAGTTTGCAGAAAAAGACTCCACACACTAATAGACATTCATATTTTCAGCACTCTCCAGTGATAAGGTTTTACAGTCCTTCTCATAACATTATCTATTAGTAGCCACAAAGCACCCAAGCAGAACAAATGGTTTTAAAGGAACCGAGAAAAAATACGGGCTCAGAGCAACACATTTTGCTTCTGATCCATCACACGGTAGACCAGAAACGTGAGGTGAGCCCTGTTAAATAGATCATCATCCTAGGGGCACATGGAGCAGGGGGAGGCACACATCTGACCAAATCTGGTTTCAGGGAGTTACCTGTTCCACTGACAAGTAAAAACTTTACCTCAAAATATCCTGGTGCTCTAGCTCTGCTCTGAAAGGGATTCTCAGTAGCAGATCACCTTTACAGTGCTGCAAATTCCTAGTCCAGGCACTTCCCTGGGAGGAATGCAAACCAGCCAAGGATCTGGCCTGAGAAGCTCAGCTTGTCCCCATGCCGGAGAGCTCTGCTCCCGTTGTCAGGGTGCTCCATGTCCCTGCAGCTCTGGCAGGCTTTCAGGGACATGCCCTGGGATAAATTTCAACCTGTGTGTGTGGCATCCATACATCTCCTCTCTGCTGTACCAGTGCATCTGCTAATGCCCAGTAATGCTGTAATAACTCAGAGGAGCAACTCCAGTGCCCGGTGTTGCATGCAAGCACTGGGAAAATTCCTGCCTGCCAGACATTTCAAGCTGGGGAGATATAGTGAACAGAGACAGCTTGCCCTCATTTTATGAACAAAAGGTTGGCTGTAACCCTTTGGATATGAACTGGATGGTAATTAAGAACCTGACTGACTTTTTAGACGCTGAAGTCTTTTGAAAAGCTCAGGGGTTTGGTTTGTTGAAATCAATTAAATTGATAGCTACTCACCGCAAATCTGGGCCACTGCCAGCGAGCTGCTGGGGCTCAGGGAGCAGCTGTAGGGCTCCTCTTCCCAAGGCGAGTCCACCTGTAGAAGGGATAAGATGTGCAGAACGGCTCAGTTGTCCTAACTCCATCCCTGATGATGCTCATGCTGGGTACTGAGTAGAGGCAGGCTTAGATCAGCCCTGAATAGCATTGACAATTCCATCTTTTCTCTTTGAATAAACAATAGCCAAACTAAGAGAGCTCATTTCAAAGCTCTATAAATATTGCTGAGTTTGCAAAAAGTAATAGCCAGCTCTCACAGAAATCACTAGGACTCTCTGGAGCTCATGAAGGGGAAAAACTGAGTAAAGTAGTGCCTTTTGGTCCACAAAATCTCCTTACAAACACTCCGGTGGGTTGGAGCTACTAAAGAAACCATGACCACATAAGGCTAGTGAGCACCTAGTCGCCTGGGAGGGAGGAGAAGGAAGGAGCAAAGTCCCAGTCTAAATGATTTGTACACCATCCCCATAGAGAAAAATGCTCCAGCATGAGCTGAACCCTAATTAGGCATGAAAGAAACCTGTGAACATCCTAATCCGTGCAAAACATTTCCATCAGAGTTCACACCACATTAGACATCAGAGAATCAAGACGAGGCACAAATCCCTGAGACAAATCCCTGAGAAGCAGCTTCAATATTTCCAATGCTTACAGAAGTGTCCCATTTGCCTGTTTTACTGCACTAACTACCAGGACATTTATGACAGCATACAAATAATACATAGCAGTGATTAATAAATAATAAAGTGAAGCATGGTACAAACTCTGAGGTGAATCCATTTCTTCTCCTGAAGTTCTACTGCACAGCAACTCCTGCAACTGTATTTCAGAAAACACACTGCTTGTACAAAAGTTGAAAAATACCACTGTCATAATTAGATTTTCCGTTCGGCTTGTGTGGCATAATTAAAAATGTAATTTCTCTGTAAGCACATAGCAGTGCTCTAGGAAAAGGGTGTCACTACGTATTAAGGGCATATGCAGGTACTTTAGCTAACCACATAAATTGATTAAGTACCAAACTAGGCTATGGAGTCTAATTGTTTTGAACAAATACCTACTTACCGCATGTGAAAGGACACGTTGCCTTGCCTGTTGGAAAGTATAATTTATGCCAACAACTACTAACTTTACTGTTAAATGCCGTTTAGCATTTAGCTCTGCTCTCAGCTCCTGGTACCCAAGCATCCTTAGGGATGCCAGGGAAGCCACATGCAGTGTTATCAGACAGCAGCAGTTCTTGAAGTCAAACAACTCGGTTGAAAGCAAGAGTGTGGCAGGACTCCGTGGGCAGGACCGGGATGTTCCCTTGTCCCTCTGTGGCTCCAGGTGAGCCATGCAGCCGCTTTGGGCATCTATTTGCCCTCTGCAGACTGCAGATTGCCACAGCTTAACCCTCCTCTGCTAAGTACTAAGGGCTAACGCTCCTCCCTGTGTATTTCTCACCGAGATTTACAAAAGAGCAGAAGGGAGCCAGCTGTTAAAATCAGATAAGCTCCTCTGGAATTCCTAGCTGCTATTATTAGCCAGATATGACATAAATTTACTCAAGCAGGCAGTTGTGGTTTGTGTGAGTCCAAGTTAGGACTTGGTGCTCTGCTCTTCACAGGCATGTGGGACACTCCTGAACCTCAAAAAGCCTTGGAGGAGCCTCTGAAAAAAAAAACAAAACAAAAAAAACCAAAACAAAACCAACAACAACCCAGGGCTTATATTTCCAGGAAGGATTTCTGCAGTGTTTAGAAACTTGTAAAGCAGCAGCATTGAAACAATGAGCTAATGGCCTCTGCATCCTCTCGGAACAGTTATCAGATGAAAACCCATCCCCATTTTCACATGTGCCAGCAGACTGAAACATCATTTACTGCATGGTTCTGGTGTCAGGGCCGGTGACCTGGCTGAATTCCCGTTTGATAGCTCACCTGAATTCAAAAGCAAAGCTCCTGATGAGTTTGTTAGGCTAAATAGTCTGCTTTTTGTCGCTCTTTGCTGTTTCCTTAGGGCATGATGGTCTCTCTTTCTGCCCTGTCTTGTAAATATGGCCTCCAAGCCAAGTCAGTATATCTGGAGAGGCCATTGTCCACAGCAACGAATGTTTCCCTTCCAGGGAAACAATATCTGCTTTTACCTCCCACTAAGGCATCACAGCCGGCACTCGCCCACCAGTGCCATGCAGCTGCCCGCCTGGCTACAGCTGCCCCCGTGGTGTCCCAGCAGCACTTCAGGAGCTCCGGGAGAAAGCCGAGCTTCCCAACATCGACTTAAAATACAGCTGATGCACAAAGAAGTACCTGTCAGGCTGGTAGGACTTGAAACAATAAGCCTGATTCCCCTGGCACAGTGATTTCCTACTGTTGTGCTTACCTAAAGTCAGCTTAGCTTATCCTGTTAATAAATGAGAAGACAATCTGACCCAGCGTGTTCGTTGACAAGCTCTGCAAAAGAAACCTCAGGAATATTTTATTCCTCCCACATTAGGAATGTACAGAACATACAGAGAAATTTACCATCACATAATGATCCTTATTATGCAAAGTGAGGCTGACAAAATTTCCATCATTACATCCCTGACAAGTACTCAGAACTGCAGGGGCTTTCAGGCTTTCTTTTGAAAGAAAAGAGACCTGCAAAGTAGCTTTAATATCTTAAATAAGGAGCAGGAACTTCATCCTCTCCCTATTCACAAACACCTTAAATACATCTCCTTCCTTCACAGCTCGTTAATCCCCACTCCTCTGCTCTTCAGACATTTAAATTCCTTCGGCAGACCTAGCAGGGCAGATGTGTTTATATCATGTTTAATCAGCACTCCCCAGCTCTGGTCGCCCCTCATGACCTTACTGGCTTTTGAGTGACCAAAGATCATTACGAAATCAGCCAAGTACGATGGTGGAGACCTTGCCAGAGCCTGAAGCCCTTGTGCTGCTACCAAACCACACTCCCCTCGACACATTTTCTCCTATTTTTGCATCCAAAACTGCCTATTCAAGCGGTTCAATTATCATTGAAACATTGATTAAAATCCTGAATCTCAAGGACAAGCGGACTGGCAGCGACTTGCTCAGCATCATGTTGTTTTAGGGCAGCACAACCCACTGCAGGGTGCAAACCTGATCCTGTTACTCCTTGGTCTGGAGGCTCCAAAGGGGCCAACCCTGACCCCAGCCCTCTGACCGATGACACTGATGGGTGATCTGCTTTGTTAATGTGGTCTGCACACACAGAGCTGCCTTCCAGTGCCATTTTCATCCTCCCCATTGCCATTTGAGTACCAATATAAGAAAATATCAAAGAAACGTGTGTGAGGACCAAGCATGTGGGGCTCATAGGCACAGCATCCACTGGCTATGTTGCTTTCCTTGCCTTTCCCCGCCGCCCCCCGCCCCCGCCCCCCCCCCCCCACACACTTTCTGTGTGCCCACATTTCCCCTCCTACCTCAGATCTGCACTTCTGCAACTCTGATTTCCTTACCTCTTCCACCATAGCTGTTCAGACCTTTTCAGCCTGGGTCTCTTTGCCTCTTTCTAGCCTTCCTAACCAGCTTTCTTCCCTCTGCTGCTCAGCAGAGGAAAGAGTGGAGACTAAGAAAGTTAATGAACATCACACCGGGAACACTGCTTCCAGCGCTCTCCCTCTTGTGCACACTGCAGGCCAGGGACACACATGAGCTCCAGAGCAGTAATTAAGGGATTTTAGGAGGGTAATGCCCTCAGAGGGCTTCGGCAGATTGACACATGGTATTTCTTCTTAATAATGACTGTCCTGAAACGTATCGGATCCGTGTGCTGCTGTGTTTCCGGCAATTTGTAGGAACTGTTCAATGTGTAGCCAGCTGGAATGCACAACAGCACATAATTGTTCTATTACTGCAGACTTCAATTGTTTCTCTTTTATTCATTAAATGGCCATTTATTGGAAGAAAGGTCCTTTTTTTAGATGCATTTTTACACAGCTCTAGATTTGACTTGCCAGGACTGAACAAGGGCAGACCTTCCCTTTCCTCACTGTGCTCTTGGAAGGAAAATGGGGAGCACAAACGCTGGAATTTTTGTTTTTTAATGGAGATGTTGAAAGCCTTTTACATTCTGCATTGAAACAAAAATGAGGCCTTTTGAAATGTTGCATGGGAGTCAAGGGAGAAGGCCACCCACACTGATTATGGGAGAGGCGAAAGCAAGGGTCTGCGTGGCAGCAGCCCCGAGTGTGTCTCCTTTGAATCAAGAGAGCATCCAAGGACTAACGTTAGGGAAGGGAGGACTGCTATTGCAAGAAGCCACACAGGGCAAGGGAGAAAACCAACTGTCTGGGACCTACAGTGCTCACCTGGAATTCAGAAGACGTGACGACTTGCACTGAGGTCCCAAGTGAGTGCCCAGGTGGGAGATGGTGAGTCTCTGTTTTAGACCAGTGGTTCCACAACATGCCAGGGATTTCCTGCGAAGAAGCCTCACCAAAGCCCAAGAAACATACCCCATGCAGACTTGAAAAGCCTTATAGAACTGATGGCGCTATCTTGAGAGCTGTTTCCTGTACAACCAGTATTATCTTGATTTGCAAGTGTTTGATGCAACACAAGAGCCCAAACCCAAAGGCAGAAATCCTAGGTCTGAGATGCCCAAGTGCCAGTTCAGCTGTTGCTCCCCAGCAGAAGGTGGACACGTTAACCAGTGCGTCCTGGTCAGACCACAGGACCTGGCAAGCTGAGGCTGACCTAGACTTCACTCTACAACAAAAAAGTGAAACATCACATTAAAGCATATATACAGAAGGAAATGCCTCTTGCTCTCCTAGCCTTTCTTTAAGCTATTGAAATGGCTTTAAAAAAAAAAAAGAGAAAAGAAAGAAAAAAAGAACGACGTAATTGTTTCCTGTGCAAATGTTGTGCCAGACTTTATTTTTATGGGCTGTATTTATTGACTTTAGCTATTTTTCCAGTATGCTGCACAGCGTTAGACTTGGCAGGAAGTCCTACAAAGTGAAATAACATCTCTGAAAAAAGTGGGAATTCTCATTGTTTGGCGTGGTCAAAGAAAACTCCAGCCAAGCAAACTTATGACCTTCTCTCATGTCAGACTCAAGCCCAGGCCAGGCCAGCCACTAGATCGGACTCTTCATTCCTCTGAAGTCACCAGAAGATCCAAATTCAGGGGTCACCGAACGGCATCACCCAAGTGAAGCCATCTGTCCCCATCGCTCCTCTCCACACTCCCACCAAGAGCACCTATTTGCCAATGCAATTACAAGCAGAGATTTGTACTTCATGTCAATACCCGTTCATTTTCAGGGGAGCAAAATAAGACCCCCAGTCTCACCAGAAGTGTTTAGCGACTTAATTGCAACTGTTTAAGACTTAGGTCTTAACATGCTTGTCAACTCCAGGCAGTTGCTACACTTCCCAGGATTTCGTATGCATCTGAGACAGATGTCTCCAAGGCAATCAGAAACGTCCCACAGTATACAGTGAAGAAGACAGAAGACAACTGAAGAGATTTATGTTGGATGGAATGACAAGCTCAAGAGTTTAACTGCACATGGCATTTCTGGAAGCTTGCCAGCTCCAAGTTTAGTGTGTTTTGTGTACTTCACTCATAAATGTTTATTGTGACAGGTAAACACTTGTTTTGAAAGCTTGCAGGCGTACTATTAAAACAGAAGTGTTCCTGACATAGTCAAGCTGTGCTGTCAAATGTTTATCTTTTGAATGATGAATGCTGGCTTTCCTTTTCTGCGTGGAACAGATTTGAACAGTCTCTCCCAACTTGTTTGGGCTCATTTCACCTGGGGGACATAGCTGAAAGCTGATGGGCCAGAAAGCAGCCCCGTAATTACCAGCCCATATTGCCAATAAATGAAGGTGATGCAGAGAACAAAGGAGGAACAATAGGGCAAGGAGAGCAAGCTCAGTGCCAGGTCTGTCTGCAAATGCAAATGCAGATGCTGAGCTTTAGAAACTAGACGACACTAGAGTTCAATGGGGAGGGCTATTTCCAATGCTTAGAGCTTCTAAGAGATGCATATTTCACAAGTCAGATTCTGGAGATTTATGCTAACTAAAAAAGTTAGAAGCAACTGTAACAAATTGTTCATATTAATTTTTTACCTTTTTTTTTAAAAAAAAAAAAAAAAAGGAACTAGAAAATCTGGAAACAGTTAAGCCACAGTATTGGATGTATACATAGCCTGTGAAACTGCAGACAATCATAAAAGTTATTGGCAAAAATGAACAGTCTAAAGGGTGAGAATTAAAATTCTCCACTTGGTGCAAATACGCCTTCTACAGAACCAGCAGAAAAGTCCGTGAAAAAAAAGACAGTAATTTCTGTGTATTTTAGTGTAATTGCGTATGCTAAAAGGCTGTGGAATTCAGCAATGATCCCATGGGCTTTCAAGTGGATTTCAGATATTTCACAGTGTGTCAGTTATAGATTGAGACATAAGACTTTGGGGGAAAAGTACAATCTTTGATTAGAAGAAATAGCATCAGATTTCCATGAAAATGCAAATGCTTAATGAATTAACTGCCAATGCACTTCTGCTGCTTCTTTGTTCTGTTGCAGTGGTGCTTCAGCCATGGGTTTGCTGACTTGCAACCACAGGTTTGCAGACCTGCACCGGGTGTAGCACCGGGGCCAATTTAACCAGCACCACTGTAATGGCTACCTGCTGGGGGCACGTGGACAAGAATGAGAAATCAAGAATTTACAACTGATTTGAGGAAATCAGTCTTACACACCATGTAATCTACAGAACTGCCCAGCACAGGAGGCATCGGAAGCGTCCATCTCACAGAGGAGTCACAGGAGGATTGAGTATTTGTCAGGATATTGAAAATATTAGGGTTCACAAGAACAAAAAATTAAAAACTGCTCCCCAAAAGATGTTAAACACCAAAGTGCAAGTGCTGAGACAGTATCTAATTAGAAGGGCAAAAGAAGAAAAGAGCCCCTATCACCAAATGTGTAAATTCAGTAGGTCCATGTCCCAGCTTGCTGTACAGAGGTCGGTCATACAGTAAAGCTTATACACTAAATTAGGCTATTTCAGCAGAAGGTGGAATTAGGACTTTAGTGCCTAGGGAGACACATATATTATACCTTTGATCCATGCTTAACATAGAGAATTTGTGCAGGGTTGTTACTCAGTGGAGTGATTGCTCTGAACCCATTATGGAGCGCACACATTGCATCCCTCTGGCAGGAACATCTGGTGACCCATAAACCAGCCAAAGCACCGAGCGGTGGCAGAGCCGCTGGGCAGTTTTATTTCCAGCACATCCCAGCCCAGCCGCAGCTCAGGCGGGCTGGCACTCCTGGGGGGTGCCACCACCCACCGAACGAGGGGGGTCAGCTGGCAGTGCCCGACGTGCAGCCTTCTCCAGCGGTTTGTGCCGCAGATCCCTTGGGCTGCCTTGCAGGCAGGAGAAGGGGCTGGGAAGACAGCAGGGAAAAAACCCACGGATGGGGCACAGTGGGAGCCAGACTCTGGTCAGTACTCCAGCTCCTCGTGGTTTTTGGATGAGCAGAGTGTGTGCTGCATTAGTGCTACGTGCCGTGTTACCCCGCAGGGTTGGGTATCTCAGGTCCTAAAGTCAGATTTACTTTTCCATCAAACCATGGCCCTTGTAAGGGGTGCAGTTTAGACACAGGGTGAACAAGCACTAGCCCAGCATTTACCTCTGTTCAATTTGCTCTTTCAGCCTGAAATATTTCCCCTTTCTTTCCCTCTTACAGCTGTCTCTTCAGGTGTGGCTAGAGCATGACATCTAAATATAAATCATCACAAGCAGCTGCTAACTTCAACGCACATCAGGAGTTACCACACCACGGCCAACTCCTTGGGTGCTGAGCATCAGCCCCACGCCGAACCCTGTGGAAGTTTGTACAGAAACAGGCTGGCTACAAAGGGGCTTCTGTCCTTCCTTCCCCCAGATTTAGTCATCAACAGAGCAAAATACTCCATCATTTTTTCTCCTAATGAAAAGTGTACCGCATCTCGTGCAAAACAAGAGGTGATCCCCGTGTCGGGAGTCTATGCCAACTATTGCTTTTGTCCTGTCAAATAAAAAGCATATGAAAAAGGCAGTAATAAAAAAGCATTAAGACTCACACAAGGCTTGTTCAATGATTTAAATCTTCATAATGTATAGCATTTTCCTGGTAATTAAGTTCGAGCATTGAGACGGGCTAAATGCTTACTACTGTGAGATAACACTTTAAATGCTCCCCCACAGTCAGATACATTTTCACTACCACAGCCCTGACAATCGAAGGTAGTTACTCTGAAAAGCCCAGGAATTACTCCCCATTGATGGGGAACAGCACAGCAGTGCAAAGTCCATTTCACACTCACTTTACACCACTGCACAAGCTCATTCAGACCCCAACTCGTGTAAAAAGAGATCTGGTTGGAATATGCAGCTTCTTTGTCAAAAAAAGAACAGAAAACTTGGAAAGAGAGGAAGAAAAGAGGGGTTCCATTTTTACGTGAAGTGGGAGGAAGAGGAGCTAGATGCTCTCTGCTCATGTTTCTATTCTATTTTTCTAAAGTTTGCACTGAAAACCAGTTTCAAGAGAAAACCCTGACCTGCCCTGGTAACAAGCTATTTGACCATAAGCAAAGATCAATGGTTGTTCCCATTTTCTTTCCCACTTCTTCCTCATTCTTCCTGCTGTTTTTGCCCTCCTATTTATCTGCTTTTGGTTTACACATTCCAGCTTTTGTTCTCAGCTCTTTCCTGCTTTCCTGCCCTCTCAGCATTCAGTTACATCCAGCTACACCACTCAACACATTCTTTACAATCCAGCTCTTTTTATTAGAAAAGCCTGATGCCTTCTACTCAGAAGTTCAACATTCAGATGGGAGCGTCTGGTCCCGTGCAGTAAAGGACAACCGTGCTCATCACACCTACACACATAATCCCATCACTCACAAGCCCATCTGAAACTGCATGTTGTCCAATTTAGACTGCAATCACATTTAATATTTCATTTTGAACACCACCAGGTCAAGGCAGTATTGCAAAATAAGCTAGCTAACTAGATGTGACGCACACATAAGCTTTGCAATTTGGTCAGCCAGCCTACAAAGCCCCAGCAGGCTAATTGACATTGCTAACTCTTGCTTGGCAAGGGAAAAAAATATTTAGATCTTCGGTAAATGCTTCAGGTGAAGCCTTCAACCACTTGAAGTTACACACAAAAATCTTGAAATTTAGTTCTATTTTCAAAATCCTCCCAGGCTGGCTTCATATATCATCCAAGTTGAAACTGCTCTCATGATATATTATACATGGAGACTGCACTACATCATCAGAGTTCTGACACTGCCATGTTCAGGGTATGCCAGGATACAACGTAATGAATTACAACAGTGGACATTGACAAATACACTTTAGGGGAAGTTTAAATTAATTTTTTTAGCTGCTTGCAGTTGGCTTAGAAAGTAATTTTTATTAAATAAACTAGTGGGAGAGTGGGCAGATTCAGAGCCCTTGAGAAAGGGAATGGCAGAGCAGAGAGAACACAGGACAGAGCAAGGAAGCAATTTCAGCTCTGAGATTAGCGTGCTCTGCAATTTTGGAGGTCAGCTGGGCCAAATCCTGATGGTGCTCAGCCACGAGCATGTAGCTCTGCTGAAGCCCCCACGTATCTGGATCAAACACGGATGCCAAGTTCATAGGTACAATCCCCCATCTGTGGACTGGGCATCAAACAAGTCCCACCGCTTCTGTGGGGTAATGTATTGTTGTAAGCACCTGGCATACAAGGTGTATTGTGTATCAAAGGGATGCAACAGATGGGCGCACACCTGGAAAATTTATAACCATCCAAATTTAAGAAAATAAACCAAACCAAGCGAGTAATAACAATAAGAAAAGGATAAGGTACAGCTGACAAAGCCAAACAAAAAACCTTTTTATGAGAAGCAAAAGCTAGCACCTTCAAGAAAGCCCAGAATACTAAACATCTTTTTCCTCTGAAGCAATCTTTTGTCATTTCATGGGGAATCAATTAACCACAGTGTCTTATTCAGGTAGACTTTAGATTAGTACCACATCCCTTCACTATAGATAATTAACCTCAGTTTCTGAATTAGCAGCAAAATAAGCCAGTTATTAGTTTTTATAATGACTAGAACTCAATATTTTGGGTAGTTAAACACCCAAGAGTTTAAATTAAAATAGACATCTGACAGAAATCCCTGAAGTGTTCTTCAGATCATTAATACTATAAATTCCACAGTAGATTGAACTGACAATGTTCCCTTCTCCTTCTGGAGCACTCCAAAGGGATGAGCAACTCCCTCGAATCAGCATTCAGTTTGATCTCTGAAATAATCTCTCCTTGATACCTAAAGCCTCAAGGCCAACAGCAGAGTTAAACTCATATCCTCCTCTTACCAGAAGTGTTATGTCTAGTAAAGCAAGAAGAAAAAGAAAAGAAAAAAAAAGAAAGAAAGAAAATCCTGCTTTCCTGGTCTTTCTACAGACTGCTCCATCCCAGGCAAACCAACAGGTCCTACAGCAAGATGTCAGCGAGGGTCACAGCCCCGGGCAGCCGTGCCGAGCGCGCTGGGAGTGGGGAGAGACCGTGGAGCTGCCGCTGCCTCCTGGGCCATGGGGAGAGAGTGGGCTGTGCACAGCGCCCATGGCATCCCACACGAGCCAGCGGTCCCCACACACCTCAGGGGTCCTGCGATGGAAGTGTGGGCTACAAGGGCAAGAAGCGCAGCCATGGGGCTACAGGGCTCAAGGATCTTGAGGAGATGCTGCTTCATCCCCCCTGCCCCACAGCGGTATCATCTCTGCATGTCTCATCCCTGGGAAATGCTCTTCCTCAGCATTCTCAACCCATGTTGAATGCTGCTGGCCATCAAAAAGCCTTTCTAACACCTAGCCTGCATCGCTTTTGCTGTAAAAGGAGCCTGTTACTTGATGTCCTACCTATATTTGCCTTTTATTCCCATCAACATGACAGTGAGACTTGCTGAACTTCTGGTCCAGTCTTTAATTTCCTCTACTCATCAGTTCCCTTTCTACAGAACCGCTGCCTCTTCCTCATCCTCTGTGCATTGATTATTCCAGCCCAAGTTTCATGCCTTGCACTTGTCTCTAATTTAATTCACTCTTTTTTTTCACCCCCAAACCATTTCTGCAATTTGTTGAACTAATTTGAATTCTCATCCTGTTGTCCAATATATTTGCAGTCCCTCCTAGCTTGGTGCCATCTGTAAATGCAATAAGCGTAGTATCTATTCCAGCATCCACGTTGTTAATGGAAATGTTGAACAGAACCGATTGCCTCCCTCCTCCCTGAGCATCAGTCTGTCTGTCCCTCCCGAGGGCTTCCAGGGGCTATTTCCCCCGCAGAGCTGCCAGTACCTCTGAGCGACTCCTTGTGAACTGGTACATCTCCCAGAGTGGTCAGCCAGCCTCCAAGGTGGCAACACAAACCCTGAACACGCTGCTGAGTGCGCTGCAGGCCTTACCAGAGGTGTGCTTTACTTCATTCTAGCTCCAACCCGCTACGCAGAACACCACAAAGGAAGGAAGGAAGAAGGGAAGGAAGGAAGGAAGGAGGGAAGGAAGAAGGGAAGGAAGAAGGGAAGGAAGAAGGGAAGGAAGGAAGGAAGGAAGGAAGGAAGGAAGGAAGGAAGGAAGGAAGGAAGGAAGGAAGGAAGGAAGGAAGGAAGGAAGGAAGGAAGGAAGGAAGGAAGGAAGGAAGGAAGGAAGGAAGGAAGGAAGGAAGGAAGGAAGAAAGGAAGGAAGGAAGAAAGGAAGGAAGAAAGGAAGGAAGGAAGGAAGAAAGGAAGGAAGGAAGAAAGGAAGGAGGGCGGGCAGGTGGGCAGGCAAAACAAAAGCTCTAGGGGTTGTCCCACTGCAAGTAAAATGTGTATTCTAAAAGAAATTAATGTTTACCTTCCCATTTATGTGAATCAATTAGCGATAAAATATCCCCAGGACACAGAAAAGACTAACACAGATAACAAAGGATATGCCCCAAATAACTGAGGATTAGAAAAAGGCATACACAAGTCATAAAATACCAGCTACAGACGCCACTTGAGAAGATTGCAAAACAGAGAAGAGTAAGTATCTGAAGAAGGAAAGAAAGCAGAGGTGACGAGAAGATTGCAGTAGCAGTAAAGATAAATGATGAGCATGCTTTTTGAGTATATATGCTAGAGTTAGAAGAGTTCAGTGTAGAGCCAGGAAGGTCTCCAGGAGAAGAGAAGGGTAATTTATAAACAAAAGAGCCAGACAGGGCTTCTACGCCCCCCCAAAAAAGTCCTAATTTTTCCCCAGTTCTATCAGTTGCTCTAAGAAAAGATATTACCTTTCCCTACAAAGCTTACCTCTTGACAATACCAAAATAGAAAGATATATTTGCCCTGGCACTCTGAAAGGACAATGGGAAATAGATGCTGAGAGCCTAGAGAGAAAGAAACATTTTAAGAATGAAAAAGGACCAGAGTTAGAGCTTCTCAGGAATTACATTTTATCTCATGAAAAATGTCACCAAAAAGGAATAAAAATTGGTTCCCCTTTCTCAACAGCTTCATTTTTGCCAGAAAGTTTTTATCAAAAAATGCAATCTTTTCATCAAAACCCCCTAGGCCCCCAAACAAAACATATGTAGCTTTAAAGCAAACGGAAGGTTCCTATTTGGGCCTTTTAGGGTATTGTAGCATTATTGCAATACAAATCATGAAGAACGAGCATCTCAAGACAATTTAATTTTTTTTTTAACCCCCTCACTGGGCTTTCAAGATTGATTTTTCCTGGCTTTTAAGCAAAAGCAGTAATAAAAAGTGGAGAAAGGACAGAAGGTGATCTGGCTCCATGCGAGGTGGGTGGGAGATGCTGGGCCAGCGGGGCACAGGCAGCTGTCCACGGCTGGGCTGTGACAGGGGACATGGGCTTCTATAAGCCTTGCACTGGCAGCCCTTGGGGATAGGGCAAGAGGACACAGACCTCCTAGGTGTGGGCAGCATTTTAAAAGCAGGGATCGGTGCTTTTTGGTGCCAGGTTCACATATCCATCAGCATCGTCCTCTTCGGGATCTGGTCCTCCTTTGACACCCCCCTTCCCGCAGGCTCCATCTGGCCCTGGGTCACTCCCGCTCTTCTCCTCCCTGCTGCTATTGCTCTGGGCCAGCAACATCTCATCCTTGGGCTCATCTGACCCACCTGGCAGCTCTTCTACCTGGGTCTCGCTGACAGCAAAGAGCAAAAGGAGTAAACAGGGAGTAAGCCGGGAGGTGAGGGAAGCACTGTTTTCATTTGGGCTGTTTTTGGTTCTCAGCATGTCAGCAGAAAACTCAAGGCTTGTCAGGAGGCTGCTCCCAATCCAGCAATTACTGGAGGTGCCTCTAACTCGGCCCTGTCTTGATCTTACACTGTGTGATCACTTCATTATTCAGTTTTATTTTATTATTCAGTTTGATTTGGCAGCTGCCTGCGAAACCTAAGGCTACTAAAGCTGTATATTTTAAGTTATTTAAAATCTGTTGATATAAATTCTTTTAAAGTCTTCAGGCCTGAGTCAACATTGTTAATTCCGAAGCTCCAGCCCATCAGCTTGGCAGGACACGGGAGGCACACGCGCACACACGTACACGCACAGCTCGGCAGCAGCTTGAACAGGAACCTCACTGAAGAGCCCACGGCTCTTCCCCTGGCTCAGGGACATCATCTGAGGGCCTCGGCGGAAAAGAAAACATTCAGCCATTTGAAAAGTGCCAGAACTGGGCACTTACAGGGGAGAAAACATGATTCCTGGCAGGAAATTAAAAGTAAAACAAAAGCCCTGTTTACTGCACGGCTCCCTTTTGCCCTGGTGGGGATATGGGTGCTAACCTGCTGGGTCTTCCTTCAAGGCTTATAGCGAGATTTTCTCCGTCACGTCAAGCACTCTCCCTCTCCCCCTCTCTGTCAGACCAGGGGGAATTTTGGACCCTTCTCCAGGTGGAGGCTGTGCCACTGCAAGGATCTAAGAAAACCCCTCACCTCGCTTTATTGGGTCCTTGGATCTCATCTCTTCAAGGGAGAGATTTGCAGGTTGTTTAATGTTCAGGTTTGATTTCCTTCTGTACTTTGATTTCAGATTACTCGCCCTCCTCTCAGCCTTTTCATGATCAAAACTAAGATCCAGCTTCCCCCCCTGACTTCAAACAGTTTTAATCCTGCCTCCCTAACATCTATTTTCCTTCTAATTCCCTGAAGAATTTCTCTTCTGGGATCACCCCTGTTCACATTCTCTTACATGTTCAAAGTCCTTCACATTCTTCTTTCATCCATGCCACGCTCCCCCATCACAGACTCTTCTGATTCCACTTCTTCAAGGGCAGCAATGTGTATTTTCATCCACAACTTTAACAGGTTGGAAGAGCCGGATCCTCGTTGTCACTCTGTGTTCACACATCAGAGGGCCAAAGAGAGCCCAGGAGACGATCCAGCCGCTCACACGGAGGCTTAGCCAGGGCTCTCCCGCTCGGAAACGCTGCAGCGGTGCCGAAGCCCTGGGCCATACCCAGAATTACTCCTAAGTGTAGCAGGTGCTGGCAGCCAGCTTGCACCTGGCAAGCACGGCACAGTAACCTCATCCTCTGTCCGCTGGTGGATACTGGAGGTCCTGGAGTAGGGGTCACTCTTTGTTAAAGTCAGGAGACAGAGGTGGAACTCAGCCACTCAGAATACATGGTTTTATCTGCAGGACTTGGTATTTCCTTTAACATAGCCCTGGCAAGGCGCTCACCTCATAGGCAGCAGGTTGAGAAGGTACATGTCACTGCTAAATTACGACCTACTGTTAGGTGGCTTTGTTTAACTTCTCATTAACACTTTCCATGCTGTAATCAGTCCTTTAATTAGCTCTCAGTTTGCTGGCAGCAGTGCTCCCCATCTCTTCTAGGCTTTCCAACGACAAAACCCCACCTGTGATGCCTCCTATAGGTGCCCTGTTTCCCAGCTGAGGGACCGGTGGCCCCGCAGCCCCATGCTACCTGCAGGTCTGAGCTCTGCTGCAGCTCCTGCCAGATTTGGCTGCAGCTTCCCCCCAGCTTTGACACTGCTCTTCTTTCAGCCTCGCTGGCTTGGAGTGGCTGTGGTGGTGGTAGCCCTGGGCTCTGCCCCTGTCCCCGTGCTGACCAGCGGAGACCATCCACACCAAGGCTTCCTCCGAGCTTTCACTTCACTGGGTCTGCACTGTACTGACCTTGCCACCCTCCTGTTTCCTCCATCACAAAGCCATGTTGTAGGATAATGCAGGTTGTTACACAGCTCTCTTTAAAAGGCCCTTACACCTTTTTTCCAGCAAAGGGCTTCTAACCTCCACCCCAACAGTGAATACATTATCATTTTTGCTCCTGGTGGGTTTTCTAGCAATGGCAAGCCATCTAGGTGAGGAACAGCCCTTACACAAACTGCAGTATCAAACCCCCGTTTCCTCTGATGTTCCCACAGGATAACGCCCAAAGGTTGGCAGAAATCAGTGCCAGGCCAAACCAAACCCAAGAAATCTGCCATAAGGAGTCATCCAACATAGGTTACAAGAAACAAGTCTGGAGCAGGTTGTGGTGCTGGGGGGCTGGAAGCACAAGGCACCGGGCAGCTCACCTGCGGGGAAGGGAAGCAGCACATCCCGAGCCTCGCCGCTGGCCCTGGGGAGCGTCTTCCTTGCAAAGCCTGTTTTCAGACGAGATTCCCACCTCCCCAGGTTTTAATACCTTGTGGATTCACATCATCTTTTACCTTTGAAAATATTTATGAGGGGCGCTTTCAAGATAAAGTAGTGCTCATATTCTGCTGTTAATATTCTGGTTTAGCACTTGTGTAACTTCCAGTAGCGAATTAAGTAACGCCTAATATCTGTCATGCATGGCTTGTTCCTCCTCTTCTATGATAAAAGAGACTCCAAGTATCTAAGTATGAAATTTCCCTTTCTATTAGGTGGTGTTTTTTTTCAAGGAGACATCTGCCTAGTAACTTGGCATACTAGCCATTCTGAATCAGACCTACAGGATTATTCCTCTAGGCCATTTTTCTTCGGTGTGAAGGCACGTATATACGCATTTGGAAAAACATAAGACAACCCAACCTGCTGTTAGAACTAACAAATTCTGAGGCTATGATCCCTCTTGGCAAATCTTTCCCTTTAGGATGTAAGAGAGCTGCCAGCTCAGCATCCTCCATCATTAATACCGCTTTAAAGCGGTGCTTCTAGGTTTGCACCTGAGCCTCCATGACAAATGAGATGGCTCCGTGTTCAATAAGCACCTGATTTTCCTTCGTCTGCCTGTTGACTTCATCATATCATAGGTCAGGCCCCTATCTTGTCAGCCAGCTTTTGATGTGTGCAGGCACCTAAGACAACTGGAATCGATGAGGGTTGGATGTACAAGTATTTTGGAATAACCCTGTCGGTCGTTTTAGGGGCCCAGGTACCTTTTAAGATCTGGCCCTGAGTGATTCATCCACTGGAAGCAGATAGCTTAGCCTTGCAATTAACCCACTTGTACCCACTTTTGGTCTGGTGCTCTAACTTCCAAGACCATTCCTTCTCCCTGGTAATGCAGACGACAGAGAAAAGCTGTGTAAAGGATGAGGCATGCTCCCGTGGAGACTGGGGCAGCGTAAACTTTAAATAGCTTTTAAAATCATTAGACTAACAGTGTGTAAATGTATAAAACCAGTCAGTCTGCACAGCGCTCACAAATTCGCTATCTCTGGTCAATTGGAATCCCGGAGAAGTCAGCATTATGAGCCCTAATGCACAGTATTTAATGCTGCGGTGGGGCTCAATGTACTAATTACATGTAAGTTTTCCAAGATTTCTGCCGGGAGTATTTCACAGAAAAGATAATTGTTCTTTGGGGGGTTTCAGCACCGGTTTATTTAATTATGTTGGAGTTTTCATATATATTGTGAAAATGCTAGCAGGAAGAAAACTTAGCCAGACGTAGAGTATACTGGGGAAAAGGAACGCAGAAGAAGACTTAAAGAGGAGGCTGAAGATGATCCTGGCTGCTGAAGGCATTCAGGAGCTTGGAAGGGACCAAATGAAGAACAGATGTAACCTGTAGCAGGAGCTTCAACTTCCCAAATAGCACTGATGCTTCCTAGAGTATTACCCAGGGTGGGGAAGATACCAGCCGATAAACCCCTGCCAGCACCGCACACAGGTGTGGTACAAACACCTTCCTCAGCATCAGGTAGAAAAAATGGAAATGCTGCTAAAAAACTGCCATTATTTACCCCAAGAAATGCCTGGGAAGCTTCTGGTTTGATCCAGGTGTGCAATTGCCTTCCTCTCCTTCCTCCCACCTCCCACGTGAGCCTGAAGTGAAGGGGTGCCTCTTGTGTTTATATTTCACCCAACAGTCTTGTGGAGTCTGTTCTCCTTCCTTCTCACTTCAGTTACTAACCTGGATTAAGGACATCCAGAGCAGAAGGAAAAAAAGGCAAGTCGCAACAGCTCACTGGTGAGAAACTAAATGGGACATCAGTCTCCAACCTTGACTCAGGGTTACCTATATTAAAAGTACTGTCACATGGCAGACATCAGAAGCTACTCATTTCAGCAGCAGCTCTCACAGAGGGGAACTTCCCAAAATAGCACTGCTTTTGCATTGCTACCATTAAAAAAACAGGTTTAAACTAAATCTGCTTGCAGTCTGTCAAAGCTAGCCCTACAAAGGTCTAGTCTGATATTCACTTAATATGTCTCAAAGAGTTTCAAAGTTGCAGAAGCATCTCAATCCCACATTCTCAAAATGAAAGTTTCAGACCTAACTTTCTGCTTTGAAATAACATTTTTTAAAAAAAGTCTTCATTTTACACCAAAAAAAAAGAAGCCGTTTAAAGGACGTCGAAGGTAAGGCAAAGCATTTTGTCTTACCTGAAGGAAAGGTTTCTGTTGGTCTGAACGACTTTTTCTTTCGTCATTCATAAAATTTACAAATCAGATTTTTGGGAGGAATCCTGGAGCAGGATGAGAAATCCTTTCAAATCACCCAACTTCTCATGAGTTAGGGAAGAAAATCCTAATCCTCACTGTAAGAAACTGAAGAAACATTTTGACAGGCAGCCTTTAGTCAAGGGTAACAGAAATGATTGCTGATGTCTCTTGCTGTTTCAGAAATAATCCACAAGAAACTGGTGGCTGCCAATGAGGAACAGCTGTTCATTAAGAGACCCAGTCAAACTGATAGCATAAAAACCCATTTTCTGCCAAATTAGAGGGGAATACACCACAGAAACACCTTTCATACCATGTAGGCAGCTTCTACATTTTCAAAAAGCAGCATCTGTGCCAATTTCATCCAGGTCATAAAACCAGTCAATTCTTTTTTGACTCCCAACCAGTGTAAACTGAAGTCAGTTGGATTAAGTGTAATTCTCTTACAGATCACGAGGCAATTCCTTAAACAAATGGTAGCACAAGCTAATAAAACAGAGCAGTAATAATAATGAATAAACTGCTCATTAAAATAATAATACTGCTATCACTAAAAGAATAATGAAAACCTCTTTTACATAATTCTACTTGCCCACAGGAGGTTAGACAAGGCATCTGAGGCTGCAGAGGCAGCCAAGTTGGGAAGGCAGTGAGCACCCACCACCCAGCTGACCTCTCATTCCAAGAACACCCCAGCTCACACTCCTGTATCCTACTGGCTTCACCTGTTTTTCCACTTTTTAATTAATTAATTAAAATAAATTAATCAGCCCTTTCAACTAAAGCCACCCAAACTCTTTTTTTTTTCCCCCCTAAACCCTGAAGTTTTGTCTCTGCCCACCCTTCCCTTTTCCTGTTCATCTCAGTGCTTTGGATAATTTTTTTTCTTGAAAACACCACGCTTCAAGTGAATGTGATATTCTTTATTTAAGGGTTAGTGAAATATTTAACCTCCTGTTTCCAAAAATGGGTGCTATATTAGCACCAGGAAAATGAAGCAAGCATGAATATTTGTAATCCTGGGTGTACTGACAATCCACTCAAGGCCGCGTACCTGCAAAACTTAAATGAGTTTCAATCAACTCGCCCCTCAAGGTTTGACTAAGCAAAGATACAGGCTCAGCTGTGGCTGGAGCCAGTGAGGCTTTGCCTGAGGAAGGGAGGACTTCAGGACTTGGCTCTGAACACAAAGCATTCTTGAAACATATTTACATTAACTGTAGGATTTTCAGTTCATTCTAAACCCCAAAACTGTACTCAAGCATTCAGTTTTCAAGAGCTATAAAGAGGCCCTTCATAACTCTGGTCCTTTACATACTGGGTTATTGTGGTGTTTCCTGGAGGTATGATGGTAAGTCAGAGCAGCACTCCAGAACATCAGGTTTATATACCAGTATGAAAGCAAGTACATCTGCCCTGTACAGAACTGCAGGAAGACGAACAGGTTCCACACCCAGGCCTCACGATTCCTCTCCTGACAGAAGCCTACAGCTACCTACAGGCTCACCACTCGCCCACGCTGGCTGGTCTCAAGCAGGGCGCAGGGAGTTAAGAAGCCAGGAAAAGAGTATACAAGAGCTTAGGGCAGAAAGAGAGACCATCATGCCCTAAGGAAACAGCAAAGAGTGACAAAAAGCAGAATATTTAGCTTAATGAACTCATCAGGAGCTTTGCTTTCGAATTCAGATGAGCTATCAAACAGGAATTCAGCCAGGTCACCGGCCCTGACACCAGAACCATGCAGTAAATGATGTTTCAGTCTGCTGGCACATGTGAAAATGGGGATGGGTTTTCATTTGGTAACAAGATGAAATTATTATTATTATTATTTTATGTTGGACAAATATTTTTAATCCATCTAATAAAAAAATCCATAGCATTTTGAATGTATTATTTCTTTTGGCATTAAGTAAAACATTTCTTTTTAGTTGAAGATCTCACCTTCTTCTCAGCTTCCAAAAACTGCAGGAAACTGAAACCAAAGCACTTTTTAAGAGAACCGAATTATTAGAATAAATACTGAAATGGACTATGGTTTTAATTTATTCCTCCCTCTCACTGCCCCCCAATAAAGAAATTATTTTATTAAATGTTCAGTTATTTCCTTTGTTCAGAAATGTTCTCCTAGCTCTGATTAACACAAATTGACCAGAAGATAACCGACGCCCCAGAACTGGAGAACCTTGGCTTCCATAACCACGCAGCCCTTTCCCAACGCCTCCCTGTGCACGGGACTAATCCTGGTGCGGGGCTAGTGTTCCCCGGCAGCGGTATGGGAGGGAGCATCAGCTCATTAAACCAGAAACCTAAACTGCTTCCTATAGCAAAACAGTTTTAGTGAAGCCCCGTGGACAGTTTTATTAATACCTGTTGATTTTTAACAGCCTCTACTTAGCAGTAAGGGATGAACAGACCTCACTCAGGCAGCCCAGCCGTCCCCAGCGCCTTCCTTCAGGCCAGGAGTGACAATGGGCAGAGATCCTTCAGACACAGTGCACAAGGTAGGAAATAAACTTCCTAAAAGAAAGGTGGGCACACTCTACATGCAGGACCTCGGTACTGACCAAGCATTGTTTCCTTGCAGTTCAGGTCTGGAGGGGAGTCCAGAAGAGATGGGCTTTCTGCAGAACCCAAAAAAGATCAGGCTTGATCCCGCTTTCTTACCCAAGAGGACAACATCCCAACACAAAGAAAACCACAGGAGACTCTCAGGTACTCATTTCTCCCTGTTTGCACCAAGGTTGGCTTGTGTCCTATTTGTAAAGAGCCCTGGCAGTACATCTCTGCATACACAATCTACTGAGTATTTCCTAGGCAAGAATAAAACATTTATTTTAACTGCTGTACCATAATTCTCTTCTTTTAATTAGAAAGTGTGCTAAATACTTGTGTCCTTGGGGATTCTCACTGAACTAGTCAGGTTTCTGATCATGGAAGTTTTGCGTTAATGAGACTTTTAGTTTGACTTACAAAAGCTCTTTACATTTACACAGCAAGGCTTTTAACTTCAAAGTCCTTGAGAATTGTTGCTGCGCATCTGCCTTGTCTGGGGCCTTAATTCACAGTTCTGGTCTCTGTTTATTATATAGGGAATGTTTTGTTTAGTGTTTATAGATATATATTTACAGCATTTAGGGATATTAGAGCTTATACCAAGCTCCATTACTATAAACACTGATCAAAGAGCGAGTTAAGTGAAGCTGAAGCATTAGAGGAAAATATCTCTGCAGTCCCGATGGGAAAGGGCAACTGGGAGGAGGGGAAGCTGCCTACCTGGTTATGCCACTTCCAAACCCTCCAGCTCTTCTCTCTGCCACCTTCCTGCCCTGCCCACCTGCAAACCACTGACCCCAAGTGCATTTTGACAGAGCAGGGAGCACACCTCAGCTCCTGTGAAGATTAGCAAGCACACATCTGCTTGGCACTATCTATATTCAGGCGCATCCAGTGTGGCTCAAGCTCCAGAAAGCCTGTAAATACCAGGCAAGAGGCAGTGCTGAAGTTTCTGGTTTTATTATGTTTCCTCATTTCATTTTTTTTCCTGTGGGAGACAGAAAAGGAAATTGTTTTGGTGACCGTTTAAGTCAGTATAGATCCATAAATACTTTTCCACTGTGTTTATTTATCTTATGCTTCTATGAATGTTTTTCTAGAGTCACACTAATGCCCTTGTAAGTCATATGTCACATCCATTTCCTCATCAATTTTCCTTTTAAACCCTGTCACTTAGGGAAAATCAGAGAAGTTGGTTGCAGCTTGAACATTATCTGGTTTTGGACAGTTAGCTTTTCAGTTTTATTCGGGATTTGGAGTGCAGATGCTCAGTTACTGCAGTGCAAGGTTTTGATACTGAAGTACTCACACACCTTTGCACACCTACTGTCACCCTTCCTCTGCAGTTTTCTAGATGTTCACTGCTCCTCTGATGTACTGAGGCCCCAGTTCAGACAGCTTTCCCCCACCACACACACGCTGATTAATGTTAGATAGAAAGCTCTGAGCATGGACGTGACCTATATTGAATGGCTCCAGAAAAAAAACCAGGAATTTTGGTAATTTAGGACCCTAAACGGACTCTTTCAAAATGCTGGCCTTAGATGTGGGTTGTAAGCACTTCAAAATGCATCCTTGAGGCCTTTTAGGAGGACATCAGGCTGGAATGGTAGCCACAGGGACCAGGTGGGAAGCAGCACTTCCCCAGGTGTTAGCCATGCACCCCAGAACTCCCCAAAACAGAGACAAGCAGGTACCAACTGAAAGCTGAGAGAAGATGAAGACTCACGGAAACACTGAGCAAACTTGGCCCCAGAGAAAGCTGGGGTGATACACAGGAGTGCAAATCCACCTCCCACCTTCACTGACTCGCAGCAAAGACCTGCTTGCTTCTAACAGGGCAGCCGCTCGGGCTTTGGCAGCTCTTCCCAGTGTTTCCCCAGCTATGAACTGGAGAAAATGATGTGTTCATCCTGGAAGCAAGAACCCTCCAGCAAGGAGGACTAAGCACCGTTTGGTGCATTCATAATATAGATATTATTTGGCAAACTAGTTAAACAAATTGTTTCCTTTCAGGATCCTAGTGATGTGTGTGGTTGGCAAGCCTTCCTCCCTGCTGCTCGGCCACCTGCTCTCCCTACTGCTTAGCGAGCTCCATCTCCAACCCCAGCTGCCTGCTGCAGGAGGCTGCCTTCGCTTCAGCCAGCAGCGCTGTGTCTGCTGCATATCCATGGGGCAAAGAGGTAGTTCATGCACATCACGGGCATCTTTCACCTGATGCATTATAGAATGGGCAACGTTCGCTGTCTCTCTCCGGGAACCCTGGTCGTATGGATGGGCTGGTGTAGGCATCACACCAGACTGGTCAGCGCTGGTGAGACTGAGTGGAGATGGAGTAGGTGCTGCTCCACCAACGTCCTGCCCAGGCTTAGGGTCTAGGGGCAGGGGCAACCGCAGCTCACGCTGAGCTGGAAGTGGGGAGGCTCAGACAGAGCAGCTGACACAGGAGCCCTCCCTGCCTGCCAGTGCCGAGGGCAGGGCGAACATCTCCTGCTGGCAAAAACCTCCCTCCCAAACCATTCCCTACTCTCTGTTGTATCTATTGGATTATTATTCATCCTTGTTTCCTGCGATGATAATATTATCTGAAGACCTTTGCAATCCTTACCTGAGGAGGTGCTTGTCTGCACAGCAAGACTGAAACACACAGGACCTGAAAAGCATGGACTTTGATCCTCTGCCTACAGGAGGGAAGTCCCACTGCCCGGTAGTTGGTGGTTAAATTAAATCTCTTAAGATGATAAAACTTTCTCACCAAGTGCATCTTTGTCCCCCTCCTGTGGCAGGATCTGATCATACACGTGCTGGGATGGTGGCCAGGGTTGGATGGACCCTTGGCAAGGAAAAAAGCAAATACTTCTCATTGATAGTAATGATACTTGAAGGATGCTCCTGCCTTGTCCTGCCTATATTCTTCTCCAGGGAGCAAGGACCTGAAGAGCTGGAGTGGGTGATTTCTGCTGTGGAAAGGAATCTTGCTCTCCCCCAAATACAAACTTCAGTCTCTTTGACTCTCTCAGTTCTTTGTTTCTCTTCAGAGATAACCAAAGAGTCCAGCCCGCCTCGGCTGTGCCAGCTTCTGCACTGGGCTTGCAACAAATGCATTCAGCCTGCCGCCTGCATACGCCTTTTTAAAATAATCCTTCTGCCACCTCTGAAGAGGAGAACATCCTTGAAAATTGTTAGAGCTGGCTGCCTTGTAGCAATGACTACAGCCACGTTAGGGAATTCTTTTAAAGTGTCTCTGGAGTTTGGTGAAATAAATAAATAAATGGATCATCAGGATGCATCTGCCTGGGGTTCCCACCATCCCCTGGGTGCAGCCATCGTGTGAACTCTTCTGTAACGGGACAGGAACAGAGGCATGCCAGGAGGATTTACCCTGACCCCACCACTGCCCTGCCTGACCCACCTTTGCCCTGTGAAGAGATTCTGGCAGCCAGCTCTTGAAAAACAGCCTTTTGTGTTCTTACTTTCCCCCTTTTTTGTTAATTTGCAGTCATAACCATCGCTATTTGATCCATGCAGCCAAAGATGTCCGGTTTCATTACTCAGCCTGTTTGCAGCTGAGCAGACTAGCAGGCCATGCAGACACACACACAAGCCCTGCAGGCCTCTGGGCAAGACACAACACTTGAAGTTTAACAACCAAGTGCCTTAGGATGCTGTACCTTTTGCAAATGCTTTTTTTTTTGGCAGTTTCTATGTCATTCTTACCAAACTTTGCTTCTTGAAGGTTTTTATTATGCAAGATTTTGTCACAAGAAGTCTGTGTAAAGACAGGGAATTAAACCCATGTCTCCCAAATCCAGATCAGTACCACAACCTTTGGCTCATCTTCTCGCCTCCCTTGTCTAGCAAAGGGTACGGTACAAAGGTACACAAGAATACATTACACCCCAAGGTCAAGAACACTGGATGAAAAGGATGAATATATACAAGCCCCATGTCCTAGAAATCTGCTCTGTACCCTCTGTGGATTTGCAAATAGCACTACTTAGCAGCAGAAATTAAATCCACAGCCTTTCAGCAAAGCAGGAACAGCACGTTGCTACTGCTGCTATTCTATGAACCTCAGAGGGTAACACATCCAACATCACCGCCAGCGCTAGGAGGGATGTGTTGGCTCTCTGAATATCCCTGATTAACACAGCTTTATCCCAGCATTTTGTATCATCTACATACGCACTGCAACAGGGCTTGTGTAGGCTAATAATATCTTGTACCAATACAGCAGCGGTTTCAATAATTGCTAATTCAAGTGGGTCTGCTGCCTGGCAGTGCTGCCAAAGCACGTGGAGACCACCAGCAACCCCTGTGGTCTGTGCTACAGCCGGGCCAGGAAGGAGACCCTGCGCTGCACCTCGCAGCCCCTCCGGCCACGCAGCAGGACCCTGCAGAGCCCAGCAGGTATTTGGTAACCTGGGAAAGTGCTTTAACATACCGCAGTTTCCCTCGAGCACTTCTGTAACCCGCCGGTGCAGAGGGGCTGCTGTGAGGTTGAATCCAGGCCCCTCACCTTGCCTAAAAACCCCACCATTCCTCTATGGATAATAATTCCTCTTTGAACAAAGGCTGAAATAGTAGGCACTACACAGGTTGATCGGCAGTAGAGTGGGTAGTGCTTGCTCTTTCTTACCTACACACCTTCCTTGCTCAACCTCTCCCTTCCAGAACACCAACCTCCTTCTTAAACACATCCTTGCTCTACAAGGCAGGCAACTCCTTGTAATGCAG
Organism: Falco biarmicus; assembly: GCF_023638135.1. NCBI lineage: Eukaryota > Metazoa > Chordata > Aves > Falconiformes > Falconidae > Falco > Falco biarmicus. The sequence goes on along the minus strand of NC_079288.1, from coordinate 24,146,862 downwards.
AGAAAACCCAGGCTCCTTTTCCATGCAGGGGAAATCCTTCAGCAGCGGTAAAGCCCTAGGATGCTAATCTGAATCATCAACTCAGATTTTAAAAACAGCTGCCCAGCAGGACCACGGACTCAGAGCTGCTTGGCTGCTGCTCTCCTCCAGCCCCCATGGGCTCCCCTGCCAGGCAGCCCCCTCCAGCTCTGCTGCAAGGGGCTCTTCCTCATCTCCACACCACGATTATAAATGGATGTCACCAGCGAAACATCTTTCTTTCAGGAACTCTCAATGTCTCGCATTGAGTGGGCACCGTGAGCGTTAATTAATCACTGTGTGGGGGAGATTTGCTGGGTCCGCAGCAGCAAGTCGGTGCAACAAGGGCTCAGCCTGAAGGGAGGGCACCTGCAACAGCCAGGTGAACCATCCCGGGCACGGGGGGCTGGAGCATCTTGCTCTTTTGGGGGGTGGCAGCTTCTGGGTTTTGTGGTTGTTCCTAACATCTTTCCTTTAGGTTTCTCATAGGGAAATATCATCTCCTTTTCCTCAGATCAGAACCTAACTGTGCTGTTGATGGGGTTGTCCCAGCCTGTGACCCTTGTACTTTTGAGACAGATGAGAACAGGGTGTTGTGTGTTGTGTGGATGTGTACCCATGTGTATAAAGTTGATGTCCCTGCTGTGGCTTTGCCAGTTCATGGCTTCCTGCAGTGTTGTGGAGCAGGGCAAGCCCCGGGGAGGATGGGGAATGAAGGGCTGAGTGGAAAGCAGAGGAAGGTCAGGGGGTGAAAAAGGCTCCTGAGATGCCTACAGCCCATGGGCTCCTTCTGAAAAGCTGCAGCACAGACTGCAGGGTTTGTTGAAAGACCTGCCCCACCAGGACTGCTTACAGTAGCGCAAAGAGAAACAGAGAGCAAATAGAAACCTTTGACAAAGCAATGCTGGAAAAGAGTCCTGAGAGAATTGATGGGATTTTCAAAAGGCCTCGGCATCTGTCTGATTCTCCCCCACCTGCAATCAATGGGTGTTTTTCCGCTGACTCTGGCAGGAGCAGCAGTACGGCAAGCTCTGAGCCAAGCTGGTCCTAATCCACTTTGCACAGCCTCATGTCTTCAGTCGCCTGCAGTGATTTCCCCTCTTGCTGCTAGCAGTGAGGTGCACCTTCTGCAACTCTGTCCCTTCCCCGCACTGTATCATGCTCCATTACATTGGGAAGTAACCTCTACATTGCTCTCTGTTCAGGAATCAAGAAATTCTGCTGCACACCAAATAAGAGCTCAAATGCCCTCCTTTATACCACTGCTACTCGTCCCACCCTGCCAGCTCTGGAAAAATCACTTCCACGCTGGGCACTGTGCGCTAGAGAAGATCTTTTTTTCTGCAAAATGTTATTAACCATCTTTTTGTGAGCGCGCTACCTCCAAAATCCTTCCTTCAGCGTTAGCTGTTGGCTTCCCCCTGCAGCACTCCCTATGCCTAGTGCTGGCATTTGGTTTCAGCGGGAATTAATCACAACAAAACAAACCAAAAACATATTTGCTTTCCAAGATGGCTGCAGTGGGAGTGTGGCACAATACACGGCTCTGGGGAGCAGAGTTTGGTTCACTTAGCCCGAGTCTGAGGGTTGTGAATGTGAACACAGTTTAACATACAGGTCATCGGATAGCTGGCACAGTTCCCATCCACCTTTTGCCCTAAAGCCTGCCGTGCAGCGTGAGACAAGGGTTTGCACTCCTGGGACACGCTGTCACGCTGCCTCTTGCTGACACTATTGCCCTGAGAAATGGTGATCTCCAGGCACAGGGCTGGGCAGAGGCAGCACAGCGTGTGCCTCCCTGGTTTACCGGGGAATCTGGGGATCCTCAGCCTGGAACATAACTCTTCGTGGCTCCTGACACTTGGCATACAGCATGATTTCTGCCGAGCTTTTTAAAAAAGTCTGTTTTGAGGAAGACAGGGAAACGAGGTACATTGAGACCTGCAATTGTATCTGTGCTCTGTGTTTGGGAATGGTAGGGGTTGTCTCCCTTCTCAAGCTGATCTGACCCACAATGGTCCCAACACCAGTGTTGATGTTTCTCAGCTCTTCCTGCTCCAAAGGATGTTCAGGATATCCTGCCCCATGTCATGGGAAGATTCCCTACGGAATTCAGTAGGCCAAGGATCGGTAGAAGGAGCTCAGCCCACAGAAGACAGATTTTAGTTCAACAGAAAGGGCACCTGTATTTTCTGCCGTTGTGAGCAGTCCAGTCTGGCTTGCCTTGGAGGGCAGCAAGCAGCTGCTGCAGATGTCTCTCTAAAAAGACACCAGTTTCACTCAAAAAACCTTAGGTTTCATTTAGCCTAGTTAAAACTACTCTGTTATGTTCTACTGCAATCATTTAAAACAAAGGAGTTCATCAACACATCAATTCTCCAGGTCATCACAGTGTCTGGGAATGGAATAAGGCAGTAGTTCTTTGTTTAAACACCAAAAGAGTGTCAGAAAAGATTAAGTGAATTTCTACAGAGGAAAGTGCTCACGGATGCAAGTGTCAGCTGGGCTGATGCTGTTTGCCACTGTAACAAATGAACACTGGCACCTATCCGTGCCCTGAACTTGCCACAGACAAAACTGAACTGCTGCAGCGATGACGGGGTATTCGCATGTGCCTCCACACCACAAACTGTAAAACAAGCAAGCAGAAGAGAGAGATGATTTCAGGGTACAAGGTGGGTGCAGGTATAAGCATTCCCATGTTTTGGTTATTTTTCATCTGCAGCATGAGAGGATTCTCTGAGGTTACAACAATCAGAGGGTTAGCAGTAAGGCTGGCTATGAACTAAAAGCCTGGACCGAACAGTGAACCAGGGAAACTTCTACAACCTGCTCTGAGATGTCCATACCAGTGAAGTGCCAACACATAGCACATCAGATACAGAGATGAGTTGCTGAGTTTCCTACACGAGTTTCATTGCTGAACGGACAGGTATACCTCTTCAGCTACCACAAAATTCCGATGCTACCACTCATGACTGTCTTGAACACCCTGTGCCACTATGACCGCCCCAAGTAAAAAAAAGAGATAATAGAACTGGAAAAGACACCAAGAAAGGCTGCAAGGACAATGAAAGGTATGGATCAGCTTTACAAGAGCAGCACTATCAGGAACACAAACACAAAGATGCAGAAACAACCTCCAGTTCAGGATGTGTTCAAATCCCTCCCTCCTGCAAGCTGGGAGGGAGAAGCTGGGAAGGGCTGCTCTGTTCACATGCTGTTTGTGCACTCGTTCTTTGAATAACTGGCCATTGCCGCAGACAGGTCCTGCCTGACTTTTAACCTAAACTGAATGCAGTTACTCATATGGCATTACACCATATGGGAATGGCAAATATTTCTTCCCCTTACTGATACAAGTCATTTTTCTGATCTCCATGCAAAGACTGGCTGTATATCAGCCCACTTCCCAAGATCTATGGGCCAGAAAAATAAATAAATAAATAAACAAACAAACAAACAAATAAATAAAAGCACCTAACAGAAATGAGATTTAGGCACCTGAACACCTTTGAGTATTTGGGTCGAGTTGTTTCCATGTGCTGCTAAAAGCTCCATCACATTCAGAGTAAACGTGAAGGCTGCAGCACAACCAGACTCGTGGTGCCACTGGGGCAGAGCCGAGGCATTTTTCAAAGGTTGTCATGTTATATTCCACTCAGAGAACAAAACGGGGAATTTCAAATTTTAATTTGTCATTTTCCATGTAAATTAAATGTTGTATATTTTCACAAGTGAATTCAGCCAGTATTTATAATAACAGAAATCTGCTGCTTGGATTTCTAAACAACAATTCCCCATGTTGCTTGTGCTTCTCTGCATGAGCTGTTTCATTTTAGGTTTTCTGTGTTCTCTCTTGGAGACTGTCTAAAAGAGTCTGTGGGGGCAAAGAAGGACTGAGCAAAAACAAGAACAACAAATAATTGTTAAGATTACTCAGCAGGATGGCTGGACGACATTTTGTCCCTGTTTTTGGTGAGCAGAACTATTGCAGTGCTTAAAATTAAGCACAGGCTTAAGAGTTTTGTTGATCTGAAGCCAGAATACCCAAAACTGTGTCTGATTAGTCTCTCCCAACCTGGTCCAAAGCCCATTAAACTGGTTACAAAACTTTATAGTGCCTAAAATGTGCTAAAGTGCCCCAAACATCAGTTGAAATCACTCGGTGCAACCACAGCCCTCAACAAGGAGACTGATTATATTTAGTCCCCTGGAAAGCAGGAGATGAAAAGTTAAGTATGTTAACATTTTCTTTCAAGAGCAAAGGAATTGGAAAAATAAAGCAACCATCAGGAAACGATGCCTTTCAGGAACCTAGAAAGACAATATTCCTCCCTGGGTTTTCCTCTGTGCCTCAGCGTTTCGTTACTATTATGTGGGCTATAAGCCACTTGGAAGGCGCAGCGTATAAAGCTGCATGAATTACAATACACAGAGATTGACTGGGTTGTAACCTGTAATGTATTACTTATTTTTTATTTTAATTGCAAGCAGTCTCTGAAACATTATAGAGCATATAGTGCTAGACACAGCAGAAGTAATTAAAGTGAGAGGGCCACATGCAGTCGGCAGTAAAACACCAAATGTAGGCAGCTTAGGAAAAATGTCATTGATTCAGCATCAGAGAGGCCGGGAGGAGAAGAGGCGGGATTGGGATTGTCAACAACAGATCACACTCAAAACACAGCAGCAACCGCTACAACTGTTTAAAGCAAAAGCAGCTGAGGAATGTATTGTCGGAGAGCTGCAAACGTCTCAAACAGGGGCTCTGACGTCAGCTCCTGAAGGTGGTTTCAAAGAAACGAGCCGAGCCTGAACACGCTGCTCTTCTCCCAGCTCTGTGAGGAAGAATCTGGGTCATGATTTCTCCCACAGGAAAAACGAAATGCTTGCACACCATATTAGAAATAGTAATAATTAACTAAAGGAGGTAGAAAAAGAATCCACGGCTGTTTGTTTGAGGGGGATGCAAAGCGATATAACCGCAGCTGGATTCAGAGCAAGGCCAGAGAGCTCGTTCGAGGTGAGCCAGGAGCTGCTGGTTTGTTCAGGTTGCTTGTCGAGTGCTCCCTCCAAGCCGGACCCAGTGTGAAAATGACTTCAAAGCACGAACATACCCGTGTTCCTGCACACCCTGACAGGGTGTCACCCTGACTCGTGTTAAATGGCATTGACTGCTCTGAATGTAATTGGCTACAGCAAAGGTTAATGATCATTTCTACCTTTAAATAGTTTATGAAGATGTTTGATGCCTTCTAACAAGGCAGCTATTGGAACTTGCTGCTCTTTCCACCGACTTGCATATCATTGATCTTTCTTCTTGAAATGATTATCCCCAGGCAACCTATAAATCTCACTTACTCTGGCTCAAAAATGCTGGACAATATAATGAACTGTTACGAGGGCAAAGACAGTGGACAGGGTCACCTCTTACGAGCTAGCAGCGTACACACTTAGGCTGTGTGCTTGGACCTACACAGCTTTATGTACGTCTGAAAAAGGCAAGAAAGAAACATAAACCTTAAGGCAGATTTTGTAATTAAAGAGCATGCATTAGTTCAAAGCACATCACTATATTACAGCTTTACATGCTGCTAAATACAACGGACTTGGTAGCAATCTAGGGTATAATGTCACACCTACCATTTAATTCAAAAATTCTCCTGCTAAAAAAGTATCTGCAAGGGCAATGCCTTGCCCATCGCTTCACTTGCAATGAGCATCCTACAGGTCTGCATCAGAGACTGAGAACGGGGAAATTACAAGCTGCAAACGTCCACAGCAGTCAAAACTTTCATGAAAGCCCAAAGTCACAGTGCACAAGTGCTTGAGAATTTTACATTGAAGGGTTTTGATGGCTACAAGAGTCAGTAAGGTCCTGTGTGAAAACAAACCAAAGATCCTCAGCTATGAACTCTCCCCCCAGCTTCAGGTTGACTTCAAATGGGGGTGTGTGTGCATGTTTGGCAGCAGGGACAGTCATCATTATCTTTGAGAGGGAATCCACTGCCTAATAGGCAAGCAGTTTCAGGGACTTGGACATGTTTAGTTTCTGCTTCCAACCACTGAATATGTTCATGTGAGGGGTTTTTTTGGCAGATAGAAAAGCTGTTTATTTCCACATACCTTGAGAATAGCTTGTCAGCGAATCACTTTTTACTGCAGTAAACACTGCTTGCATTTTCTACATCTGGAGGATCTCTTATGAGAACTCTTGACCAGATCTGTCTCACAAATCCTTGAACTCCACACTTGAGCCAGGTTTTCCTTTGGAAGTTTGAACTGCTACATCCAAGACGTAAGCTACCTACAAGCTTAACACTTTTCTCTGGGGTTATAAGGAAATCAAGAATAATATTTCACAGGTACTGTTGGTCAGTAGAAATAACCCATGTTTTTATCTAGTTTTCTAGTTGGAATTGTCCACAATTGCAGGTGGTGATTGAAACAGATAACTGCAGCTCCAGTATCATCACCAGATAACAAGGAGACTGCAGGCTCAGCCTTTTTCCTTTAATCCCTCAAAGAGGAAGAAAAAGAGCAGGGAAAAGGCAAAAAATCTGCATAACATCAGCAAAGTCACGAAAGACAGAATTGAGGGAGGTGGAGGCAATGGGAAGATCCATGGATAAAGCTGGTATTTCTGCTGCCCACACTCAGGAGTATGAAGAGCAATTAATTTTACTCTCAGGGCTTCCCAGGTGTTAGGTGGATCATCACCGAGTTACCCATGCTGTGCAGCAGCGGGGGGATAAAACTGTTGCAGAGTGGTCTGCAGCTAGCAGGGAGCGCAGTGCAGTGCCTCCCTCAGCTGCCCTGTGCCCTCACCCTGATGCTGAGGAAGGAGCACTGCTGCAGGGCTCTTCCACCTCCTGTCAACATTTCAGCATGATCCAACAGAGTTAATCAGGAAAGATGTTTGTCCACACCATTATTTTTAATGAGTCCAAAAAGAAAAACCACGTGCAGTTCTTAAACCCTAGACAGTGAACACAAATATAAATCTCCCTAGGCAAACCCGGGTAAAGTCCTGATGCACTTTACAAGCTGTAAACGCTGCTTTTATTAGCCATTTATGGGCCACTTTTCACAATGCAGCTTTAATATTAAACAATAAAGGTCACAATACACTTACAAAGAAAAACAGACTCCCTCATTTACTCCTGAATTGGAAGTGTGGCACCCCTTGACCACATGAAATCAGCAGAAATAAGGTTATTCAGTTTAGGCTGCATATTTTTCATGCTTGATACCCCATGCTGTGCAGTGAGACAGAGAAGAAAAAGATCTGGAAGCCACTGGAAACCACTGTAATGAACTTTTGGAAAGTGTTGAGCAGCCCTGCTACCCACATCAGTATGCACAGACTTCAAGGAAGTATGTCCTTGTGGTTATGAGTAGTTATCATTTATAATGTGATACATCAGATGTCTCGTGTAAGATAAGGCCTGACTGTACCAGGGACTGCATGCAAAATAAGAGTAATTTCTTATTTTGAGCCTACAGCCAGAATGGGAAAGGGACGTACTGCTAATCCTGACTATAAATGGCAAACAGGCTCAGGAGGTGAAGGGATTTGGCCAAGATTACACAGGAACCAGAAAGAGAACAAACCGCAGCATCTCACCCACACAAAATCTGTGCAAAACACGTGCTGTCCCTCAGCAGAGCTGATGCGAAGGTCACTTTGTGCCTCTCAAGAATTTCAACAGCCGGCCAGTGTGGGGAGTGATGGACACACTTGTGTGCCACCAAAATCACAACTGCCCAGGCTTTCTGGTGCAAGCAGGAGGATTTGTAATCCCACCACACCACATGCACTGCTCTGTCCCTTCGCAGGCTCTGATCTGCTCAAGCTTGGCTTCAAGAAGGCCAAAGAAAATCCAGCTGTTGTGTTGGTTTTTTTTCAGCTGGCAGCCACACGGATGTACATACATTTGGCCACTCTTCCAACTCCAACCACGCCAGGCTGGTCGACAAGGCTTAGGGCTCATAAAAAAATATATAAAATCTCAAATCAGACGGGCCAGTCGCCCTGTACCTGGCGTTTGCTGAAGATGGCTCAGTTAACCAAAGCAGAGGGACTGAGATTCCCTTGCTCAGTAGGTGACTGCTGAAGCAAATCCAAGCTCCCAAATGAGTTTACCCATCACACTGCTGTGCACAGGCTTGCATTAGGAATATCCCAAAATAAGGAACAAATTTTAGTGTGGACTGGGCCTGGTTCATCCAGCTGAGGGGGAAAGGCAGAAGCAGCATGTTGAAGATTTCATCTATGGAAACAATTGCTCTATAGGGACATTCTCCATGGGGTCCTGCAAGTCTAGTACCTGGGTCTCCAAATCTCAGCTCATCCCATTTGCCCTCAGATCACTCTCACCCCAGAGCCCCTGAACCTAGAGGGTTTCTTTGCTTCATTAAACGAGTCTGTTCCTCCTCAAGATGTTTAAGAAACATCTCTGTTTGGAAAACAGGCTGTCCAGTGGTTTGTATACTAATTTCCTTAAACATAAAATGTTCTAACCAATTATGAGATGCAAATTTAGTGATAGAAAACAGGCCTCAACAGAGCACTGACCCAGAGTCTTCTCAAGTGTGGCACAGAGCACGATGTTATACGTGGGCTACAGTCTGGGTCTGGTGAGCTCTGCAAGCCGAGCACCAAGCAGTGCCAAAGCTCAGTCCAGAGCAGAGCTTTGCCTATTGACTCATTTAATATGATTATTAACTAAATCACATTGATACTAATTATTATGGAAAATTCCAATGATTTTGTAAGGAAATGTTTCTGAGAAAAAAATTCTACTAAAATCCAGATAGCTCTGGAAGGGAGGACGCAAGCTAGGCAAAGCCCTAGCTTCCCTGTGGTGACACTCACACACTCACCAAGTGCTCATGTGCCACTGCACAAGCCGTAGAAGTAGCAGTTAAGTCAGACTTAATTACAGTGCATATTCCAGAATGACTCTGCACTAAGTGTCTTTTGCCCAGGATGCCTCTAAAACCCTCTTACTTCCCACTTAGCTGGCCGTGTCCAGGCTGGGTTATCCACCTCGCAAGGAAAACTGTCTTCAATGGCTTAGTACATGTTTACTCTGTGGGTGTGATACCTGATCCAAAGCCAGACAGCTGGCACAAGCCCACCCATCACCTACTTGTCCCTCACCTTAAAAGGAGCAGCGGGATCTGCCAATATGCTGCAAATATGCCCACCGTACTTACAGCAGTCATTTCTCCCCAGCCACCCAAAAGAAATGCTCCAGAATATTCAATACAACATGTTCATCCTGTTTTTTATGGTTTTTTGGTGTGTTTTTTTTTTTTTTTTTTCTGGATTATTGGCTACAATCAAAGCTCAGTGCCCGGTGCCTGTGTCAGCCGCCGCCAGCGCAGGCTGACGGTACCCAGCACAGCAGGCACGGCTGTGTCCTGTTTGCACGGCGTCACCAAACAGTCGCTGAGCTGTGACCACGGACCCAGGAGGGTTGTGTTGTCTTTAATGACCAGAGAACAGAGACTGCTGTTTTCTCAACGGAGTGAGTGTGGCAAGCAGCTTGTTTTACATGGATTAAACAATTATTGACACTGTCACAGAAAAGGGCTTTTGGACTGTGTCTGCTACAAGAATAATAGAGTGAATGGATTTTTTTTTTCCCTTGAGCTCCCAGAATTTTTAGTAAATGCTGGTTATTAAAGGGGCCTAGAAAAACACTGGGGGGGGCAAAAGGAGCATGCAATTAAAACTGTGCCATTCCTAAACGTAGCCACAAATCAGTGACTAGGGAAAGAGGAAACTGGCCATTTAAAGACAAACTGCTTCTATTTAGTTAAGCTTAGGAGCTTGAAGCAGCCATTGTCAACAAGAGAATAAGGAATATTACCCTTGAAAACATACACAAATTTTAATTACAGTTGGCATTTTTGAGACTGGTGCTGAGGATTGTCATCAGATGGAAAATTGCTGTCATCTTTCTACCCTTAGGGACACAAAGACTCCAGTGGAAATGACTGTAACAGTAAACCGGGCTCCAACCTGCTTTGATATTGGCTTTGCAGTTGGAAAGGAAACCTTAAGCTGTCCTATTTAGACAACAAGCCCCTGTCCACCGAGCAAGACCTCTCCACAACGTGGCAGGGGGTGGTAAACCTGCAGCTCTCAGCAGGCAGGTCAGGTCTGGCCGTGTGGGGTGCGAGCCCCACCAGCTCTGCTCCTCCACCGCCTGGTCGCAGCCCTGGCTGCAGACACCCCTGCAGCACCGGCCATCACCCTCCAGAGATGCTGCTGCCAGGGGCTGGGTACACTGCACCCAGAAGGGTCCTGCAGTAGGGGAGGGGAGGTGGAGCTGTGCCACAGCCAAGGAAAGGGGAAATTATGGGGTAGCAGCCCGGCTCCGCCACTCCTGCCCTGGAAAGCTGCAGGGTAGCTTGGCCAGGGCTTCGCTGTCCCATCAGATGCGTGAAGCCCACGCTCCGTGTTTCCAGTCATCTGATGACAAGTTTTCAGTGAGGAGAAAGAAGCAGCTGTGATAGTCAAAATACCAGACCTGCCTTCTAGGGACTGTGCTTTCCAAGCACCTGCCTTCCAGGGCAAACACCCACTTCTGCGTGGATTCATAGGCCAGTGGCCCACTTTGGCCTCCTGAGGATGCTGGCTCAGTCCCGATGGTCAGAGGTGGCTCTAGCAGGACCCTGAGCCAGTGCTTCCCACTGCTCCCAGCAGAACTCCCACCTAGGCACAGCCCTCACGGAAAATCAAAGCCTGATTTTTCTGAGTTTGGGCAACCCAATCCCACAATCAGAATTTTGCTAACAAAGCCAAGGCTGTGCTGCAGCACTCTGCTCCAGAACCAGAGCTGGTAACAGGGATGTGATGGCAAATTCAGACCTTCCATGCTCGCAGGTGCTATACAGAGAGCAAAGGCAGGCATCCCTGGAGGAAGGGGCAGCTACAAGACAGTGCGACTTGAAAATAGGCCCAAACTGCAGATTTCAGCTTCTGAAATAGGGACTTGGATTCCAGTCCTCTCCTTCCCTGCTCTTTCCAGCTCCCTGCAAGCTTGGAAGGGAATAATGCGGAGGAAAAAATGGATCCCAATGCAGTGTTTTACAGAGACAAACCTGGAATTACTATGAGCTTACTTTCAAAACCATCCATTGAGCCAGAGACTGAAAAATATCAAATTTCTTCTCCAAACAGGAGACGGGTCTCGAATGGAAATTTCCTATTTGAAGGTAGAAGGAAGTGAAACAAAGCAGCAGCAGCGCCCTTCATTTTAAAACCAACACAAAAGAAGTAAGGGGCTTTGGTATTGATAATAGCGTAAAAGAAACGTGTGCCGTCAGTGAGCTCAGCTTTTTGACCCACGAGACAGCTTGCCTGCTTTTCGGCGATGTCTCTGGGCAGCGTACCTGAGATCTAACACAAAGTAGTTGTCAGTTCATTGTGACTTTGACTGGAAATCCCAGTGCTGAGAGGGAAATCTGCTGGGCTTTGATACAGAGATTTTGGTGGTGTCTATGCCTTCCCATCTCAGAACACACATTTGATGTATTGTTGAGTAAGGTATTTGTTATCTTCTCAGAGAACATCCATGTAGCTTGGTAAATCTATTTCTTGTCTGCTTTCTAAGACAGATAATACAAGGGTTGTTTCTGAGGCATCAGTTTATTTGATACAGGGAACAAGGCTGGAGACAAATGTAGAGACCTCCAAAGTGTTAGCTTGACATGTCACTCCAAGGCCCTCCACTGGTTTCTTCTAGGTGCGCTATGCTAGAATGCTGGGTCCCTTCATGTAAACTCTAATTTTATTTCTGTCTAGCACATCAAGGGTGTTAGGAGACAGTTCTCCTGGATCAGGAATATGTACTGGCAACAGTGGGAATGGCATGTCTCCCTCCAGGACGACTGCCCATCAGCACAGGCTGACACATTCCTATTTGGGGATGGACATGTTCCCATTGCCAGTGCCCCTCCATGCTCCAACCTAGCCACTACAGGATGAGACTGGTTACTTTTCTACCAGCATTAAATTGCAATAGGTTTTCCTCAGCCTCTGCCAGTCTCCCTCTTTGCTGTGCAAGAGGAGATCCACACTGGACATTTTCTTCTATAACTTCAGGAAGCTGAGCCTCCCTGAAGCTGTTTTGGCACACTGTCATGAGCCTCTCAGGAGGATTAAGGCACCCTGGTTGAGCAGCATGCAGCATGGCCATGCCAGCATCAGTGGTAGGTGGCAGGTCTTTTCCACACCGTTACTGCATTTCTGTTCACACCAGAGAGACATCAGTAGGTTTTGCAACAACCTTTTATGACTGCACAAAATGCCTTTGGGAAAACAACACGCAAACATCAACAGGGAAGGGTACCAACATACCTGGCCTGGGCCTGGAGTAGCCAGCACCCTTCAGTGCTGGTCCCCTAACCTAATCCTTTCATACAGGGTTGCTGTGAGGCTGTAATTCCCTGGGTCTTCCTTTGCTTTCTTTTGAGTTATCCTAGCAAGCCTCCAATCTTGCAATTTCTTCTTTTATTTCCCAGGATTTGTTTTACTAAGTTTCACCGCCCAGAGCTCCCCATTAGCTGGTGTAAGGTTTTGCTGGAGTTTTCTTGATCTTGTTCCCATGAAGTTTTAGAAATGCTTTTCTCTGTTCCATAGCACTTTTGGTATTTGTATCACACAGGTTGTGTACCTTGCCTTACCATGCAACAATAATATATAAATGAGCACCTAAGAATGATAAATAAATGAGAAGCCCAAATTATTTCACGAATGCTTAATCACACAGATAAGTTTATAATTACATCCCTTCCCACAAAAGGAAAACTTAGGCACTGGGAAAGTGTGACACCCTTCTTGAACGGGCAGCTCACAGCTGTCACTCGGGAGTGATCAAAATGTCCTTTCCCAGGAAATTATACAGTCACTGATGTCCACAGTTTGAACAATTCCTGCTTGCAATAGACCTGAGCTGCCTTCTCCAGCATGCCAGCACACCCAGAAAGGACCAGCCTGGCCTTGCCAGGAGATAAGCACCTCTTACAAAGGTACAAAGAGAGCCCAGCGTGTTTAACATCTTGCTGGATCAGCCTTGTAATGTATTTAAAACAATGGAAGAGGAAAGCATGTGTTCCTTTCAGCACAATCTGTGCCTTATAATCAAGTCTAAATGTTCACAATCCACTTGGATCCTAATGAGGAGAATGCCTTAAATGGCAGAATGTTCTGCTCTTTCTACAGGTTTACAAAAATGAAATTAAACATAGGCTTTCTATTACAAAACAATAGGCAAATTGAAGACCAATTATGCAAACCCATCAGAGAACCTGGTGAACTGTGGAGAATTTTGCATTTCTGAGGCGGAACGACTTTTCAGATGAAAAAAAAACCCTCTACTCCAAGAAATTGAGAACATCTGTGCCATCAAAGAAAGAATGCAGTGAATAATTGGACAATCATAGACAGGCAGCCATTTGAATATGAAGCTGTTTGTAATGTCGCAGTGGAAGGGAAATTACAGAATGCCAGCGTTGCTTGGCTGTCAAACGCCTGTGCTTTTCCCTTTGTGCCTATTATGGCATGTTGTGTGCTCACTTTACAAGAGTCTGCAGGGTTGACAGTGGGGTCTCCAGGGTTATCTGCTTCCATTATTTTGCACATCAGACACATAATGAAAAAGGAGCAGGCAGAGAGGTCCTTGAGCATTTACTTCCTCCAGCATCCAAGTTTAAGTACACCTTTAACCTCTCCCTGACAGACAGCCCAACCTGCAGCCGTCCCCCAGACAGCTGACATGCAGCGCAGAGCAAATATTCTCTCTCTGTCAGCTGACAAACTTCTGCGACCCTTTGCCTTGAGCAATGATATTATCCTCGTTTCCAGCAGGCAAATCCCACACGGACACTCCCGAAGGGGAGACACGAAGCCACCTCACCGCCTCCTGACCCCTCTGCAGAAGTGACCCACAGAAAACCCTTCATTGCACCAACTGATGACATCTAACCACGGGCTGGATGCTCCGAAACACAGGCTCCGGGGCCCAGGAGATCTGAGCAACACTTGAGGCCATGGTTCATCTCTGACTGCAACATCCAAAACTATTTGTTCCCAGGAACAAGAGACTGAGCTAGGCATACACTGTTCCCAGGAATGCGTACCTCTGCACCAGCTCCACGCTGCCCCTCAGCACAACCCCTCCTGCCACACAAACTCTGCTGCCACGTGTTGTGGAACTACAGTAGGAGGGCAAATTTTTCAGGATATCTTCCAGGACAAAAAGGGGAAAATAAAAGTGATCAACTTAGTTGTGATTTCATGGCTAGTTGCACAGATATTCACATGTTACTTTGCACAGTCAGTCTAATAACCAGCTTTCAGAAGGACAGACAGTGTAATGAATGGGTTGTAAAACATGCTCATAAAAACATTATAGCATGTCTCAGAGCATTTGTTAGCTGTTTGTGATTTACTGGGCCCCCTGTTTTACATTTTCTTATAATTTGCACGTTTCCTATGAAAAATAAGCATTCAATGTGCATGCAATTTATTTTAATTTCCCTCCCCCCTCATAAGATGATAAAACTTTTACAGCCATGCAAGAATGGCAATATTGTAGTCATGAGGTTCATTATACAGTAATTAATACATGTTAGTATCCTGTAAATATTATGTTATAATGGCTTTAAGTAAATACATACTGTACATTAGCAGTACCTATTAAGTCAGCGCCACTTAAAATGAAATGTGACTAATTAATCTGTTTCAAAAGTCTAATGTCAACTTGGATATTCTTTAAAAATTACAGTACAATGTTGCAAGCATGAGCGGTGAGTCAGTCAGCATTTAATTACAGAACTTTGACATTAATGGTTACTTTCCTGGCTTATTTAAGTGGATCGGACACATGGGCCAGCATGGAAGGAACGAGAGGGGTAGAAGGAAGGTTTCATTGTTATGAGAAGCTAAAAAGCCCGAATAATACACCCCATTATCGTTACTGTGAATGGCTGCAAACTTGCACGTGGATTATTACCGCAGCATCTCATTGCAAAAGGCCCAGCCTGCCAGCACCCGATAACCTGCTCCACATGGACAATGCAGCCACAGTACTGCTGCCTTCGGAGGAGCTGTCGGGACTCCACTGTGGGTTTTGTCCATTTTAGGCATTATATCACTTTATTAAGGGATGGTGCCTGGCGCAGCCACACTAACAGAAGCGGAGGCTTTGTTCTCTTCTCAGCTAGAGGCTTAGACACTGCCTTTGTCCTGCACAATGTTTTCCTTCCCTTCATGAAAGGCAGCCCCTCACAAGACTATCAGCCTTTTAACAATTTCATTCACTCTCCACTGTCCTAAATACACAAAGGAGGAAAAAAAAACAGAATTCCCCCAATTCCTTCACTTACCCCCCCCCTACTTTTGCCATGAAGCACAAATGCAAGAGAAGGTGAAACACGCTGAATGAGGGGCCCAGGAAAGGTCATCTTTTCTTTCACCTACACACTCAGCAAGAATAGACAACAGAAGGCAAAATCTTTTCCAATGCATCTTATATGTATTAATTTTTCATGGAAGCCCTCATCTTAGGATGCAAGTGTCTAATGAATGCCTATCAGGTTAGAGTTACTTATTTACTGCTGGGGATGTACAGGTGGCCATCTTCAGTTTTATAGATGCCAAACCAACAAAATAAAAAACCACGCGGCTCTGTTGGTTGTAGCCTCAGCCTTTACCAGGAGGTGGGGGGCAGACAATCCACAAGCACACACTGAGGCTGTTATAGACCAAGGGATCAGACCCAGCTCTCCCAAGTCCCTTAACATCTGTAGCTCCAAACGGGTTATTCCTCTCCAAAGGTAACTTCACTGAAACATAACTAAGTTAACGGAGTTCTATCAGAAATGAAAGCAGTTTAAGAAGCTTGCTTTCCATTAACGGAAATTGTTAAAAAGTTCTTCTTCCAGATATTCAGACATATTGCCAGGACCACGGATGCAAGAGGTCTTGGACTCTTTCCACTTTTCCTTGGTCATTTCCTTCAGGTTTTGCCATCAGACAAAACCTGAATCAGCTTCCCTTGGAAGACAAATCTCTCTAAACATGTACGTAGTCCGCTGCTTGAGATAACAGTTTTGGTAATGCATTTTATGGGGTAACTACATCCTTCAGGGTGATGGCTGGAACAGACATCCTCCCTGAGTGGCCAGGGAAGCACAGCCAAGACAGAACTCCAAATGCTGGGAAGCATTTCAAGATGATGGGGATAAATGACAAGAGCTCAAGAAAGGCCAAATATGTGTGTGAAAACAGAAAACTCTGGTCTGGCTAAGCAATGCTGCACTACACCAAAGACAGGAAAGCAAGGTTTGAGCTGTATTTTCATTCCCCTCCTCCTGAAGCCAGCAGCCACTGTCTGGTCTCTAGGAAATCAGGGCAGTGTGAAACTATCTGAACTTATTTCCATCTGATACAGCCCAGGGAGCCATTTGGACAGCTGGGTATCATCTGGCTGTACTACCTTCTGGGCAAACCCTCTCCCCAGGCAATTACCCATCAAAAGAGATCACTTCAGGTGTGAAGCAGAACCTCTGGCTTTCTGGCTGCTTTGCAGTGAGAAAGTGGCTGGGACAGTTCTGAAACCTGGGTCCTCGATGTTACAGAAACCCCTGAAATCTTGCATTTTCTTTAATGCTTCAATATCGCTTTAGAAATAGGGAGAAGAGCAGCATTCCGCAGCACGCTGGCAAATACACACGCATGGATAAACAGCACGTCAAAGGGGCAGAGCTAGTGGCTGGAGGTGGGGGATCTGCATCCCATGATGGGATCTACCATAGCTTTCTTCAAAGGTAAATCACTTAACAACCCTGTGCCTCAGTCTCCCTACTGCTAAATCACTATAACGTTTGGCTACCTCCTAAGATGTTGCTGGGCTTATCTAATTCATATTCACAAGGCATCCAGAGATAAAGTAGATTCATAAGTGTATTGTATGGCTTGTTATCTTTTGATGTTGCCATGCAAAGGAGATATCACAGAGCATGGAAATATCCCGGGAGACCTCCAAGTCTGCTTTTTACTTCCAGGAGCTCTTTTCTTGCAGTGACCCCTTCTTTTAGCAGCACATTCACCTTGGCCTCTTGTGAGTGGGAGTGATGTGCAGCATCCCCGCTACAAGCTTCCACAAGCCACGAAAACCTGCTGTTATGCCCAGAAAGAAGTAACCAGCACTATTATTTGTATCATTTGCTGAGGTTTGTAACCTAGAATTAATTTTCAAATTGAGTCCAAACGCTGCCTGTTTCACACATATCTGGGTAGCAGACAAGAGCCCTTTTAGCAACAGAAGCAAACAGCTACAATCAAGCAGCTCAAGGCACAACCCTCTAACAGTTCAGTAATCGGTAATCATCAACCCTTCTCTTTATGTTCAGGGAGACCTAATAGAACCCAGCTACTCTACAGTGAATACATTTTCTTTATAAGACTAAATGCAAGCATACGTTATCTACTTAATTAAAATCTAAATTCTCTAACTAACCATTTGTTGTTTCTCCTGGGTGCACATTACATACATTACTGGTGTTTCCCTGAAATCCATTGCTAATGAATTAAAATACCTCAATGAAATGTTTCATTTGCTGCATGTGGTTATGGAAGATTACAAAATCCTCTGATGCTGTGCATGTGGAGAACTCCTCTCCACCATTATTCCAGGACAGCAGCTCCCACTGTTTCTTCTTTTCTTTGGGGACAGGGAAAATGCAGCTCTCCCAAACACCAGTGCAACTGCTCAGGCTGGAAACTTACTTACAAGCACTCAGTCAGCAAAGTTTTCCTGAAAACTTCCACAGTACAGACCTGATGGGGCCACAAAGTCCTGGGAGCTAAAGTGAAAGGGGAAATGATAGCTACACAAGGGGAGAGATTTAAGATCCTAAATATACAAGTTTACTGTCAGGTTGGATAGGTGTGACATAGACCATATGGAGACCTGCACCTTCTGAAGTAGCAGCCTGGGAGCCAGGCAGGACACACCAGCACATCCCTAATGGCACTAGACACCCATCTTCAGGCAACAGAAACACTCCCAAGCATTCAGTCCCCTAAGGAGAATGAGAGACTTGGAGCATGGGAGCCCTCTCTATAAATCTGCCAGGCTCTGGGAAAAAAAAGACAGTAGAAATTAATTACCTGCCATGGTTTAAGTAGAAAGGAGGATTCCTATTACACGTTGTCTTTGGTTGTTTCTTTTTCTCTGACTGAATGTTGTTCCTAAAGTCTTTCTAAACAGGACTGCAGGGCCATGCTGAGTTAGTTCAGTTTGTGTGTTCGTGGCACTAGTCACCGCTGACCAGCCCATTGCCCTTGCGACCGTCGGTACCTGTGTTTGAGCTCCCAGGGCCAGAAGAGCAATCCCTCAGCATTTAAGGACTGCATTTTCCCCAGAAAGCTCAAACATCTGTAAGGATCTGAATGTCACTGCTTCACGGTGATGAAACTTCATTTCCTTGCTCAGAAAATGGGGCGCTTTCATGCCTCTTTTGCCCAGGTGAGCAGAGAACCTCCATCCACCCTCTGAGGGGGGATAGCTTCTCCAACAAAAGGCTGTGCTTTATGTCCAAATTATGAACATCTTCAAAGGATCACAATCTTTACCACTGGTGCTAAACCTGGCTCATTCTCTGGCTCTCCAAGGTTATGTTTTTTTGTTCCTGCATCTCCTTTGCATAGATGTTAAATAGCATCAGCTATTTTGAGTATCATGAAGAATCTCCTCCATAGGAAAGCAGGGAGGGGGAGAAGAGGGCTACAGGTGAGGCAGTATCAAATTAAGACTGACGGTTGCTGCTCTTGAATGGAAGGAACTTCCTGACAGCCTCACATCATTACTGCACATCACAATATTTATAGAGATGCCACCAGGAATTCTGCTTTGCTTCCAGCAGACACAAAGTAAAAGGGCACCTCCTTCAAGCCATTCAGTCTATTCTGCATTATAATTAAAAACAATTTCTATCCTCAATAGGGTTTTGATTCAGGTAACTCATTACCCCCAGGAGCCATTTATGAGACTAAATTGCAAATGCAAATTAAGGCCAGCTTTAACAATAATGCTTCTTTTTTCTTCCTTTCTGCCTCTTTTGCTAACTTCCATTTTTGGAAATTTTCTTGCCTTGGATATCAAGCTGGCGTCCAGAGCAGATTTACCAGGGGACAAAGAGGGTTCTCTGCCCCTCTTCTTAACAGATGCTCTTTCATGCTTCCTTGCTGCAACACTGCATGTCAGGCAACCCCACCGCAGTGCTATAGCTTCAGTGAGAAACACAGAGGGACCTGCCCCTCCCCAGCTGCAGCCCTATTCCAGGGCTTTTCTCTGTCAGCTAAGAGTGGAGTCACTTGCTGTGGTTACAGGCAGGAATTCCCCTGGACATCTCCGCATTCCTAAACCCAGTGAGCAATTGTTCTGGATATTACTTTAATGCGAGTAGAAACATTCATGTATCCTCTGCAAGGAAACCAAACCTCTTCAACCATGGAGACTCTGCTCTGATTCCACCTGTACTTGTCACGGTTTGCTCTCTAACTAGATGTCTTCTGATTTTATCATGTCATTATATTGTAATTGTTTTGCATGCACTTCTTTGTAACTCCTGGCTATATATCCAATCTGATGTTGTCTCAAATCGGGCATAGCCAAAGGACGCCTGCTATCTTCACAAGGAGCAGAGCAGTAAATACAAGAACTGAAAAGCTTTGCTTCTGTTCCTTGCTTAGACAATACATGACCACAGTAGCAGCGTGGAGCGACAGAAGTTCTTGGATTTGGTTTAAAAGGGCAGGAGTGCATGCACAGTGATGCTGCATTGATCAAACACAGCTTACCCACATGCTCACATCAAAAGAGGAGTGAAAGTCCTCTGTGTTTCCCATCAAACACACACAAGAGGCCAAACAGGTAAAACTGACCAAATAATTATTGCTAAAAACTGGAACTAAGCCAGAAATCCTGACCCCAGGGGATGTCTGAAATGCAGAGCCAGTTGCTGCTGCTGGTCCCTGCTGGTGTCATAACAAAAAGGCAAAGTTGTTATTTATTGCCCTTTATTCCTGTAGCATTTGATGTCTTTAATGCAGTCTGCACACAGGAGTGTGATGAAGTGCTCTTACTTCCATTTCACGTATGAGGAAAGAGAGACATAGCCTCATATTCTCAAAAGGTACTTGAGCACCTAATGCCCTTGGAAATCAGTTGTAGTGGAGCTCTGAAATACCCAGAAAAAACCCATACGCCTGGCAGGGCTCATCCAGACTTCCCAACACTGGGAGCTGCGTACTGACACCTCATCCAGAGCCCCAAGAGGTGGCAAATGCCCCAGCAGCCATGCCTCCCAAGAGGAGACAGCAGCTCCTGGGGGCTGGTCTCTGCTCTCCTGGCATCCACAGGCACAGCGGGCCCTTCCCGGGGAGCCAGCCCCCCTGGGCAGGGGTGTACTGCGGAAGAAAAGCTGTCTCCCAAGCACGCAGAGCACCAGTCAGAGCACAAAGGCTGGGGGACATGTTTTAGAGCACCCCTTCTCCATGGCGTAGGTTCAGGGGCTGTCCCAGGGATTATTCCTGGTTTATAGCTAGTGGAAGAAATTTCAGGATCCTCTGACTCCTATGGGAGAATCCCAGCTCTGCTCCTGACTTTTCCATGGCCTTCAGCAAATTATTCTTAATCTTTCTGTGTCCCCATCTGGAAAAGTCAGCTACTGGTGCTAGCCTCAGATTTGATGGATTAACATGTTACTAATTCCAGTGTTAGACAAGTGCTGAATATCTCTTGCTAATCGGCAGAAACTTATTAATTCTCATTATGAGTGCTTCTCGTGTCCTTTCTGATAAAGTTCACTGGGAAATACAATAGTTCTCCAGAACACAGGCACAGTCCCTTGGAAAATCAGCAGGCAAAAACAATCAGCCTATTTCTTTGCAAAAATAACTGCACATCATTCTGGGAATTTGCCCCACATTAGACTTCCAGAGGAATTTTCCACTCACTCAACTTCTTACTACGAGAGCTTTTTCCCTACAGAGAAACTGCCTTTTAAACCCACATTTTGTGGGTATTTGGACTGGAAATGGGTTTTTCATGGCAGAGAACGAAGCCGGCTCCTCCACAATGGCCAGCCTACACCCCAGAGGCTCTTCACTCTGTCCCTTGAACATGAAGCTGACGCCAGCTTTCCCAACGAGTTGCCAAATGCAAACATGGGTGCTCCATTCCCTCCCAGGACAAAGTCTCAGAGAGGATCCCACAAAGCAGAGCAACACAGCTGCTTATATTTGGGGTGAACGGTAGCATCTCCCGCTTGTGAAGGTTACCCATCACAGCTAGGAAACACCCCACATACAAATGAACAAGGTGATCTCCTGATTGAAGTCAAACGTCTAGGTCCAAATGAATCCCAACACAGAGTTAGAGACAATCCCCTCATAATGGTGTTTGCAGGATGCAGACTGGGATGCAGGTGGTGACATTAACCATACAGGGAGCTCCCACCCCAGAGCAGGGCTGGTCTCTACCGAGCAGAGACCTGGATGTATTGCCCTCTAACGAACACAGGCTTCTGTTCCCTCTCTGTGCCCCCTTTGCCAAGAACAGGAACAAGGTGGAGGGGTTGACTTTTTATTTTGGTGGGTGAGTTTGTTCTTTGCTTTTGTTTATTTAAACCTGGCTGACATTTTGACTTTGGCTATGAGCTCCTTGGAACAGCTACATCTCTTGCTACGCATACTCATAACCACCATCTTTGCCGGCACATCAGTCATCTGGAGTAAAACAGTGGACCACAACAACCTGTGATAGCATCAGGCTCCCACCCTCTTCCAGTTGAGGTACCAGAAGAAACGATTTCAAGGCCAAGAGGGCACTTTTCCATACTAGAGATGGAGTTTTCAGTTTGACTCTCAAAGATAAAAAAATACGCACAAAACCAAACCTAAACATTTCTTTTTGATATTCTGGTGCAAAATTAACAGAAAATTGTATTTTTGGTAAAACACAGTGTTCATCTGAAGGAATACTGTAATTCTTTACCTCCCTGAAAAAAACCCACAAGACCTCCAGAATTATTCATAGAAAAAGCCTGTGTTTCACTTCTATTAATTAGTTTTCCTTAAATTCCACATGCAAATTATCCTACCAAACTCAGATGTCATTCTGAGTCCATCTATAGGAAAATCTTTCTTCCTTTTTGCATGCAACTATTACTGAAAACGTGTTTTGATTTGGAGTCTAAGTTCTCAGGCAAAGCAGTAAGCCCACATCTTGGAGAGAGAACAACCAGAACCCCTAATGTCTTGAGAAAAAAAATTAACAAGTCTCCAGATGATCTCACATATCAGGATGTGTCAGAAGCAGCTTCCTGAAAGAAAAGATTACGCAATTTACTAAATAATTTGTAAATTTGTATGTTTGGCATAAGCAAGAGTCAAGGGAGTCTCCTGAATTATAACAAAGGTCTCTTGCTCCTCCCTGCCCATTTCACTTGAATGAAACAAAGGCCAAGAGAATGTGGGCTGATTTGTCTTTTGGAACAAGATGTGACTCCCCATGATGTATGGGGGGGACTGGACAGATTTGGTCCCTAGAGCAGTTCTGCATGACGAAGCAGCAGCTTTGGCCTGTGGAGCTGCTGCCTGGAGTAGTTCAGCCCCTTGCAGCATTCCTTGCACCCTCCTATTCCTATGTACCCTCTCCTATATAATATTACATATGTAGTTGTCCCACTCATCCTTCCCTAACCCTTCCTCTGCCACCTCCAAATCTGTACTGTTCACGTTCCCAGTATGCCCTCCCCCTTACCAATTCCCCTTCTCCAAATGCAAGGGCCCAACAGGTCAGGGAAGAGGCTGGAGAGATGTGGTCAAACCCCATCATTTCCTTTTCAGCAGGCAGATGCTCCCTCCCCAGACCACATACCAAAATTAAGAGAGACCACCTCCCAGACGTTTTCCTGTTACCTGAGCACCCTGTGCACACCCTCAGTACCACCCATGAATGTCGAGAGTGAGAAGAGGGATGGCTGGACAGGGTGGGAAGAGATCCCAGGATGGGGAGATGTCTGGGCTTGCCACCTCTAGGCTGTGCAGAGCCTGGTGGTTTAAGAGCTGCCTGGAGGTGCAGTCCCCCCAAAACGCAGTTCATTTCCAAATCACCCCCCCTGGGCCAGGGTGGGCTATTTGCAGTTGCAGGCTCACTGCGGCAGCAGTATTTTGCTTGCAACCCAATACATAGAAATGTTAATAGGGTGTCTGAAGAGACATTTTAGTTGTGAGCTGTTGTCTTTCTTAGTTGAAAGCGCACCAGTGCACCCATAAAAGTAATATAATCTCTGGAGCAGAAGGAGCGCTGCTAGAAGGCTTGCTTACAGCCAGGCTGATTCCTGCTGTTTTTTCTCAGGAAAAATCCCCAGGATGACTGTGCAAGAACTACTGAGCCGGCTGCTGGGCTCAGGCCGGCTCTCACCGAAGGTCTCCTGGGTCCCTCTGCTCTCACAAGCGCTTCTCAGATTCTGCTCAGTGCCATCTAGGACCACGGAGGCTCTATCCTGCCGTATGATTAGATCCACCACCTTAACAATACATCCATTCTGTTTAAAGGACAGCTTTGGGAATCCAAGGTCTGCATTCAGTTCTGGTCCTGAAGCAGTCTTTCTGCATAACCTCGGGCAGGAGATTAAATACCGGTGAACTCCAGTTCCCCTCCTGCAGAACCGGGAGCACGCTGCTCTATCTGTTCAGACCGTCGTCAGCTCAGTGACCCAGAGATGGGACAGGGCTGGACACAAACGGAACAGATGTGCATACACCAAGTAAATAACGGCGTGACCCTCTAAATATTACTGCCATACAACTGAACATTATTCTTTGGGGGCATAAAATAGATGTTATAGTCCATCCAGCCACCGTTTAGCCTAAACACTTTGTACACTTGCCTGTAGGCTCACAATTTCCATAGTATCTTTTACAGTCTACATAAAAGCCAGCAGAAAGAACATCCTGCCTTGCTAATACATCCAAGCAAACCCATTAAGCTATCCCTAACTGCAATCTAAAACCACGGGAACAGGCTGACAGCCCAGTGCTGCTGTTTTCTCTGATGTCTAGACCTCCTGTGCCATGATTTCCCCTGTGAGACCTATTGCAAGAACAAGAGTATTAGTTATGGTCACCTAGCATTATAACTAGGTCTTCAGGGAGTCTACAGCCTGCCTATCATGTGGAGCTCTAGCCTGGAGGATCTGCTAATCCACCCATGCTGATCAGTGGAGTGTAAGAGAAGCTTGCACATGGGGAATGGAAGGCAGTTTAGCCTCAGAGGTTGAGTCCTTTGACCCTGGCTGAATCATTTCACTCACTATTAAAGCAGCTACGTGCACAAAACCTAGATACTGGCCAGGGAAAGCTCAGAACTGTACCACAAGATGAATAAGGGAGGATAAAAATGAAAGCGTTTGTCCACAGCAAAAGCGCCAGGCTTCATCAGCCAAGATTTAGTTCCACGAGAGTGTTAAATTACACTCTTGCTTATGCCATCTATCGTCACGCTGCCATACCCAGCAAACTTTATTTCTGTGAGAAAACATGAGGTGCTTCCAGTGTCATTTTGAACTGGTAATGCCCGTTTCAGACTAGACAGATGGGACATGAGGACCCCTCCAAATGAGCTGGGAAAGCCGTTGGACCTGTCCCTAGACACACTCGCAGCTGCAGGAACTTGCACGTTTCCACTGAATACAACAGAGTGACTTCAGTTTACATCAGCTGAGAATCTGAATCAGACCAGCATTTTTCTACTCTCAGCTCATAACATTTGGATGGGATCTAACAACAAGGACAAAACCAGCTCAAATCACTAAAACCTGTAAAAAAACATCTTCCATCCCAGGGTAGAGAATGTATTTATGTTCTTCAGTGTTTGGGGTGGCTCAGGAGCATTAGTGGGGAACCAAAGCCCGTAAATCTAGACAAGGTGAATAAATCTACAGCTTGTCAAGCTGGTAAGGAAAAAAGGCGTATTTGTTTTCTGAATGAATAAAGTTCAGTTTAACCTTTGTTCCAGGAGGCTGCAATTCTGCAGAGTGTAGCAAATTCTTGCAATGGGAGCGGAGGGTACCCAGCAGGCCCCAAAGCTGTACTTTTGCGTGAATTAACAAAAACCCAGTGTTCTGTGCAAACCTTATCTGACTGGAAGCTGAGCTTCCTAATTGAGAAGCCACTTTTTTTTTTTTTTTCTGAACTAGAGAACCTTTAGAATTCAGCTCTTGAGCCTTCATTCTGAATGACAGTTTGCCCCATTTCTATCATAAATCTAGTCCAGGTGCCATGCTGTCTCTGCTCTGCATTAAACCCATGGCTGCAGTGATAAGGGGCTCCCAGGGAGTGGGATGGTCATAGAAGATTCAGGTTTCAACACCACTAACACTCAAGGTTTGTCCTAGCTTTCTGCCCACGTGCAGCTCTCAATCAATCTTCCTGCTTCTTCTTCAATTAACCATGCACACCCAAGTCATGCAAATTCTCCCAGTCCCAGCTTCTCCTTGCATTTACCGTGCATGGGAAGCACAAACATCCATAACCTCAAATTAATAAGTTACTCGCTGAGCCCACTTCAAGATATTTATTTTGTCCTGACTGTGCCTTGCATGAGAGGTAGCACAATGTCATATCCCTGAAAATAGCTCCTGGGCTAATCCACGCATACTTCAGAGCAGCAGTGGTGGTACCGACAATGACAGCAACTTCAGTATTCTATGGGATCTAAATGCATTTTAGGTGCTCCTATTAAATGACAGCAACTTCAGTATTCTATGGGATCTAAATGCATTTTAGGTGCTCCTATTGCTAGCAAATGAACTCATTAGTTTGATCACTCTTTTGGATTTTTGGGGGAAAAAAGCTGGCAAGGGAGATGTGCCATCACCTGCAAGCTGAGCAACCTGTGTGGCTTTGTTCCTTCTCCTGAGCCAATCTCACAGGCACAGCTGAGATGTCATTTATTGCCCGGCTGCACAGAAGATGGGTGCGAGATGGTGAATCCACAAAGCTAGCACATCTCTTAACAGAGATTAAAATACTTTATACCTGCTGAACAATTGTTTACAATTACATTTAGTCACACTTATTTCCCATTAGCTCTTACAAGCCTTGTCTACATTTAAAGGTGCAGTGTTCTTGGGGTTTTTTTCCATTGTGCATGTTCTGTGGGGAGGGGGCTTTCTTTGTGGAGGGTGGATCTTTTAGTATGCTAATTAGGATAGTTCACACATAGTTCAAGTAATTTTCTGTTTGATCTCATTAACCATTTCATTCTCCTTGAGCTTATCCTGTTACGCCCCAGCTTGACATATTTATGGTGTCTATCCCCTCTGCCAAGGCCACGTTCCGCCGACTGGCTGTAACATCCTCTGTTTTTTAGACTCTCCTGTTCTTCACTACAGACATTCACGTATTTTGTCTAAATTTCAAGTTAAATAACAAACTGGCCTCGTATTAATCACTTATCTGCAAGCCAGCTGACTACAGCCCTGCACTAGTAAAGCAGCCTGGGGTGAAACCAGGAGAGTGGGACAGTAGGGAGAGATCCGCAGCGACAAGGAGTTACTGTCCTCCTCTCCCAAGGAGGAAGGAAAGCTTCCCACTACGCCTTGTGTAAAGGCCAGAGGAGAGGACTGGTCTCAGGCCATGTACGAGATGGGAGTACTGCAGCAAAATGGTTATTAAAGCAGAAAGGTTTGTGTGCTTCAACAAAAGTAATGAGTTTCACAACTTTTTAAGTGCTCTCTGAGTGGCATTACTGTGCATCATGATCTATGAAGAATCAGATGCTCTTCTGCTGTGCTTCATACTGGCTATTAAGAGATATATTCCAGGCTGCCAATTCGTTGTATGAAGCTATTCTAGTTTTCTTCAGAGGAAACCAATGCCTTTTCAACAAATAAAGAAAAAAAAGAGGGAAAAAAAAAAAAAGGGAAAAAGACTTCTCTTTTCTTTCTGCCATTGTTGCTAGCAATGACAAGGACTTCTAACTCTCTGACCAGCCTGCTCCAGGCTGGATCCTCAGACTCTGTACACAGGATCAGGTCATTGCCTTCAAAGCCTAACTAGCTTATGCCAGCTTGGGATTTGGCCCTGTATATTCAAGTCCGCTTCAGCTCTCTCCACATTCTCACTTGCTCTTGACTCTGCTGAGCTGTGGCCCATATCACTGTTTGCTCTGATTTTTTTTGTGTGTTTCATCTCCCTGACCTTCTTTGGAAGGGATAACAGCTTGCCTCCTTGAAAGCCAATAGTTTCCTTCACATCAAAGTAAGAAGCAAGGTCAAGATCCAGCTGCTACTAACTGATAGCTTTAAAACAATAGCTTTTGGTGGAGACCAAACTGATCTGCTCTCAGCCCTTCTTTGGGGATAGGTGGGAGGAGTGGGTTGAGAATGGGTCTTTACACCTTCTACTCAAGGCAGACAG
This sequence comes from Falco biarmicus, assembly GCF_023638135.1. Taxonomy (NCBI): domain Eukaryota; kingdom Metazoa; phylum Chordata; class Aves; order Falconiformes; family Falconidae; genus Falco; species Falco biarmicus. Next base: position 24,119,327 of record NC_079288.1, on the reverse strand, counting down.
ACTGCTTTGGTGACAAACAGGAGACTGCTGATGAAAGAGATCATGGAGCTGATCACAGAGAGCACACAGGCAACCCGCCGTTTCCCACAGGAACTGATCCAATACAAACATTGCTTCAGAGACTAACTGCTTCACTTTTGCAAGAAAAAAAAATCCTTAAAAATCTACATATGACACAACCGTTGCCACAATGCTATATTTTGTTGCTTTGATGTACAGTCATACAAATTCCTGGTTTCCAACACAATCAAGATATAGGAGGTCAACACGAATTAAATCACATATAAGCATATGATGTGACCTAGTTACACCCTCAGGGATATAATCAGTTCATGGTGCTTTAAAGCAAGCATAAAAAAACCCAAACCGAAACAAACACAAACAAACCAGGAGGAATACCTGAGCCAGGAGCCAAGCAGCAGGAACATGGACAGACCCCAAAAGCCATCACTCCTGCTGAGGGGGCAGCCCAGCCTGCTTGCTCAAACCAGTTTATCCAGCAAGCAGCCTGGCATGGTGTGATGGTAAGGGTTCCTCCATCGCACTCACATGACATTCACACTAGGTAAGCCTGGGGAGCTGCTGGAACACACACAGTATGCTGGACTGCTTGTTAGCACAGTGCTGCTCCCCATTAAACCTGCTCCTCCGACATGCTCTCAGCAGCTGCAGCTCCTGTGGGTTGAGGCATCCTCCCCCTTCCCCACAGGTGCCTTCTGATACCTGCTCAGATGCAGAGCTGGCTGTTCCCTCCGACCTTGGGAATAAGCCTGAAGACTTCAATAGGGTGTCTTTGGAGAATAAAGTAAAAGGGATTTTGGCCCTCAGCTCAGAGGGGTGACCAGCACGTCTTTCATCAACTCCCTATCTTGGGGGTTTTTCACTGGTCCACAGCCTCAACTTGAAACGTTGCCTCCTGAGCTGCTGTTGAAAGCCAGCTGTCTACCATTTATATTGTTAATTCATTAAAACCAGTTCTTTATCCTCTCAGGAAATCACGGCAGTCCTGCTTACTGGCAGACAATAACATTTGAGGACTTGCTGCTGCAATCGCTGACAATATCAATTATTTAGTTTTCTGCCAATTCCTATTAGACTTTTCAGGCTAGAGAATTTACACTGTGTTATTGAATTAAAAAACAGCTAAAAGCTTTAGGGAATCCAAACCAATTAGCCAGCATTTGTAAACCCCTTTGTTCATGGTAATTTGTTTACAAGAGTAGCTCAACCTTTTAATTATGGGCACACTCATAGGCCACATACTGTACCATTACAGGCAGGATTTTTGTTTGGTGCAAGAAGGGCAAATATGGGGAAGCTAATTTTGCTTTAATGAGCTGTGATGACCCTGCTTGGCACTGGATGACCTTAAAACATAAGTGTGTCTATAATTGTAACTAAGAACCCCCACACACTCTGGATGCTTTGAGTGGGGCAGAAAACATCAGCATCCACTTCTGTCAGCAATACAACTCCATGGCCCTGACTCTCACTCACGCTTCAGCATCTTAAAGATGTCATCTCAAGATAGCTCCTCACCCTCTTGCCTACTGCCATCTATTTTTTTCTCCTCTACTTTAGACTTGAACGATGAATGGTTTAGTTGTTATAGAACAGGAGACATCCACACTTGCGATGACCAAGTGCCTGTTTGCACTTAACTCTTTGCAGCAGGTTGTCCTATTTGTGCTGTAATGTGTTGTCACAATCCATGACCCTGGTCTGCAAACCACTGCCACGGCAGAAGCACCATCAACATCTTACAGATCCTTTCCCTTTAGCGTGACAGTAAGGTTTTAGTTTAGAAGAAACACTACAGTTCTGACTGATACAGGATTTTTAGTCCATTAAGTAGGAAGCCGTAGGAACTGTTCGCTTTCTCTTTTGATCGCTTCACCAGACTGAGCTATCAAGCAGAACTGTTCATGGGAACCAGGCAGAAGTGTTTGGGCTGAGATCCCAGGAGTAGGAGTTTCCTGCCTGCAGCCTGTGACCATCTCTCCTTACTTACCAAGGCATGGACATGTAAATAAAGGAAGTAGCCAAAGAATGTTTCCCAGCTGTGAATGGTTTCTTCAGTGAAATGCTGATGTGCGAGGCTCCTGAGCAGACCTACTCAAAACCAACAGTGAAAATCTTAACATTTGCCTTGAAATTGACTAGAAATTCTGAACATGTTCATTTCTGGGGTAAGGGGTGGCAAAGAAGGGAAAGAAGAGGAAGCATGCAGCAGATTACCAGAAAACCTGAAATGGGAAAATTGCAGTAAAGTTCCTAGTTTATTTTTAATAGTTCCAAGAAACTTGTTCAGATAAAATCTATGTCTACATTTTTAATGTATCTATGTCTGCGTAATCTATGTCTGTGTATTTTTTACAATTTTAAGTATCAAACCTAATTTTAGAGGGAAAAATGCTAAGAAAATGTTCAAAACTGCTTCATCGCTGATACATATGTACTGCATTTGGCATCAGTTGGTCTGGTCTAACATGCTGAGTAGAGACCAACAGCCTCAGCCCCCGGGCTGGGTATGAGTGCACAGCAAGCCTCCCCCAGTCCCAGCGATGGACATGGCCCCATGGCCACCTTCACCCCTTCATCAGACCAATAACACCAGTTCAGGTGGGTCAGAGACACTGACGGCGTACTGCACAGGTGTCCTGTGGACACCATGGTCTAACCCGAGGACAGATCGGACCAGTTTTCTCCCAGTCTCTGGCACTGGTTTGCTGGGCCCCTAACCAGGTTACTTTTCCCTTCTGTTGTTCTGTTTTCCAACCTGGAAACTGTTCCCAGCTCATCTTCTATCCCACGCCTTTTAGGCACTTTGAGGTCTGCACGGATAGCGTATCGCTGGCTAAGCTTCAGTGTGCCACCTGACAGCATCACATTTAGCTCTGCTTTAAGGGCAGCTGAACATTATGTTTCAGTAGAGCGGCTGATTTAATCTCGTTAGGAATTTTGTTATGAGGCTCCAATAGCATCCATAAAAACTGAGATGGGCACAACTGTCCCTCAAACATCCAGGCCTTCCGGACCACATTTAGTTAAAATATCATTAACTGTGCAGCATGTTTGACAAGAATGTATGACAGCACTAGCCATATGGAAAGCATAAATATTAAATACTGTATATTGCAGCCATTTGCAAGAAACTGCATTAATCCCTTGAAGGTTAATGAGAATTATTCATGTGCATCTGAGGGAGAGAAGTACTTCACTTTAGAAATAGAACAGCTTGACATGCCTGATTTTTCACTTACCAATAAATATGAAAATGGAAAATGGATGGACATCTCAGCATTGTGCCTGAATGAGAAGCTCATTGAACAACTCGGAGGTTTGTTTTTTCAAATCAATATTTTACATCATTAATATTTTCAGTTCCAGGAATCAGCGAAACAATAAATCTTGACTGATCACGGAAGGTTTGCCACTGTGTAGATATTCTTGCAAGAGGGGAAACAGATGTCAAGCAGTCAAGAAAAACCCGGTTTATTTAGTTAAGTCCTGAGAGTAAAAAGGAGGAATCGATACCTGTGTAAGGCCTTGTTTGAGATCACATGTAAGAGGGAAAAGAGCAGTGAGGCAAAATTCTCCTTGACAGGCAAGAGGTACAACTGACAGCACGGAGACTACTCCATTCACACTACTGAAGCATCTCACCAGAAAACACGGACAGATTTCTGAAAAGACTTGAAGTGACTAACAAATGTAATTTCTTGCATTAATCACTATTAAAATGATTTCAAATGTTTTGGAAACAGCTTTGTTATGGTCTGTTTTTAAATGAACCACCTGCATCAGCAGAGCTATTAAAAACCTGAAATGATAAAATTTCGGTGTGTCTTTGATGCAAATAATTTCTTGTCAGGGAAATCCTCCTGCTGTGTTGCAAGGATTAATTTATAGAGATGGCTAAAATTTGTGGAGAGTCTTCTTTTAATTAAGGTGTGGCTTTTTTTTTAAATAGCATCCTTTGTAATGAAAAAACTTTCCCTTCCTTTTTCTTCCACCTTGTATTTTTTTCACAATACAGTCCCCATATTTATGCTGCATATTTTGGCAAATCCCAGCCATTATTGCTGCACAGTTGATGATATCTAGAAGAAATGAGCTCCATGCTCACACCAGAGCCTGCGGCTCAGTATCTGTACTAGGCACGAACACCATCCTATGGAAAAGTGGAACATTTTGTTGTCTCAGCCAAGAGAAAAGTAAACTGTGAATAGAAAACACACCTTCAAAAGCCTTCAGGTTAGCTGCCAGAACAGATTTTCAGTTGATGTGAACAAGGGGAGTTCCTGCAGCTCAAAGAAGCAGTGGAGCTGGACTGATTGACACAAGTGGAAGATTTAGCCCTGCATATGCTTCCTTCAGACTTAAATGCACATGCTCCAAGCTTATTCCTGCTTAGCCTGAATCAGGTATCAAAACAGATCATTGTAAAATACAGGGGACTGCACTATCTCTGCAGAAGCACCCGGGGAAGTGATGCTTATCCACCTGAGGAGTGACTATGGGCCATCACCGCTATAATTTGCCTGAACTCAGCCTTTGCCTTCACCACTGGCACCATGGTGTTGGTTTGGACATGGCAGCTCTCACTGGGGGCAGCAGGAGAGGCAGTGTTGAGGCCAGGAAAACCTAGGCAGTGGAAGCAAATAAGGCTGAAGCCTGCCTGAGGGGCTGAGAAACAGGGCTGACAGCCAGAGCGCACTGGGGACCCCCTAGAAATAGGGGCAGGGGAATGAGGGGGAAGCCGAGCTGATAGAGCAAACGTGTTGGTACGTCTCCGTACAAAGGGAATTGGCGAGAAGACAAAAAAGCTCCCGGGAGAAACACTGTGCTACTGGGAGCATCCTGCCCTATTTTCTGCACCAGAGCAGCCCTGCACTGGTGTGCAGTGATGCGTGTGGGCCAGCAGCAATCGCGCATACAGCCAGCTACCGGTCCCAGAGGAACCCTACTGAAACATGCACAGATCCACACACAAATCTAGTCTTATGGTTATCATTAGCTGGACTTCCGAGGAATTAATGCACTTGATTCCTCCTGCACTGTGCCAAAGGTCAGGAAAGCAGATGAGTGAGAGTGTTTTGTATTAGACGTGTATTTATAAACAGCTTCTAAAGGGTTAGTTAAAGGGTGTGTAGATAAGTAGTTAATCAATTTGCACAGATTATTATGAGACCAGCAGATGCATAGGTTGCTTATGAATGCTTTACAATATCAACCACAGATACACATATAACCATTTGATAGCTATTACTGAGCATTTATAAAAACATCACTAATGTGAATCTCCTTACAAAGTCAGTTAATCCATGAGACTGCGACTCACTGACCCCAAAACCGGGTACTTAGGAGAAATCAGGCAGGAGGTCTCTCCTCTAGCTTCCCTTTCAAGAGTGTCTCATTGCCCAGAAAACTGGCAATCTGTGAACTCCAGCAGAAGAGTTTTACTCTGTTTTCTTTGTCAGACACAGCACACAATCACTGTTAGACCGTACAAAGAAAAACACAGCTGGTGATTCTGGAATATGTTATATTTTTATTCTGAGTCATTTACCACCTCCTTTAAATAATCCCAGAAGCCTCCACAGGGATTTACTTTTACAGCACTGGATTGCTTAGGGTGAGTCTGCCTCTGGCCCTTTCCTCCTGCTTTTCAGTTTCCATTCTGGCCTGCCTCCACCAGAGGAGAAGATACACACAAAGTCACTCAGACGAACGTTTTAAGGCTCTGAGGATGATCCACAACTTGTATTAAGCAGAGCAGATCTGGTGGCTTCAATGAAGCCATGCACAGTCACACCAATGCTGGATCTTTAGCTTGTGAACTGGCACTGACACCGCTTTCCCAAAAAACGCAAAGCACAGCTTTGGCTGGACAGGAGATATCCCATTTCCAAGCCATGGCATGGCTTAGTTCTGTTTTGGGCCCTAGCCACAAATAGCTAAAATATAAATCGATGTCACCAATTGACACTGTGTGTTTGACAGCACTGACTGAAAATTTTAAATGCATGTTCAATTGTTCAAATCTATACTGTAGCTAAGTGCTGTTATTCTGCAAGCAAAGGAAAACAGCATATTGAATACCTAAAGATGATTTAAAAAAAAAGTAAAAATTGGATGTGAAACTGTATATACAATCACTGAAATTTTGTCAGAGTATGTCATCACATCTACCAGCTACCAGCACTACCGTGTGCCCTAGGCTTCAGGTTTTATCTGGCTGCGTTCAGCAGCCAGGCTTTCCCTGCAGTAGATGGAAAAATGTCATGCACGCAGAGGGCCATTAGGTTACACAGTTAGAGGGGGGCATATCCTACAATTTTTCTTTGATCAAGTGTGGACAGTTTGGAATATCAATGTTCCAACCAGACTTCAAGGACATCAGCACACAGGTGCTACTATTCTGTAAAGGTATTTCACATGAGACACATCAGATCTTACTGCATCCTGCTTTACACTATATTTGGGTGCCCCATGAAGCCAGAAGAAAAGACTTGCTTTGCCTAAAATTCCTCTGGAAACCCACACATAGGGGGAAAACCAAAAAGAAATGAAAGTAAAGCCAATCCATCCCCTTCCTCTGCCTTGCTGCACAATATTCACTTGACAGGTTCACAAGGTGAATCTACCATGAGCTGCAAGATCAGAGACAGCTTTGGAGTAGGTGAATTTTCTACAGCTGTTTAATATTTATAGTGAGAATAACCTGTCCAGGAAACCAGAGTCCTTGCCTTGGATCTGTTGTGTCCTGTTTTGCAGAAAAGGAGCAAACAGAAAGTCATCCTGCCATTCGCTCCCTTACTGGCTTTTGGATGGGCTGCCCAGCTGTAACTAACTGCAAAGCTCTGTGAAAACATGGATGCATCCTTTACAGACTGAGAATTTTTCTGTCTCACAGTTGTTTGGCCTCCAAATTAGTAATTACAGATACCAACCAGTTCTGAGTTTTGAAGCAGGTTCACCCTGTAAGTCATGAGAGAAATACCCCCTTATCCTTTAATCTGAAGGCTGGACCTTCCCTGGGAAGCGAGCAGCATCTCCTCTCAGGTTTTGTGTCTATACCCCAAATGCCATCCTCTAATCTTCCAGATGGTTAAAGCTTTCATTTCACTTTGGGGAAACCAGAACTACAAGAATCTGTGCAGTTAAAATTCAAGAAAGTGCAGCTCTTCTTTTCTCTGGGAGACATTTTGTGTGCTGCCCACAATCAGAGCAATTGGTCCCTTTACATAAGTAAAGCAATTCTTTATGGCAAATTAGCTTCTTCTTAATGAAGACTTGTTATTTTCAGTAAGTCAGCGCTTTTGGTGGGGAGATTTAATAAACTTTATTCTTCTTCCTCTCATTGTGATAAGCAAATTTAATTTTACTCGTATTAATAATATTAAGCATCTCTTGAACATGTATAGTAGGCAATTTGAATCCGTTTGTTCAGTACGAAAATCCTCTTTTCTGATATAATATTTGGGTAAATGGAAAACATTCAGTCTCTCACAAATGGGCGTTAAGGCAGAATGAAGACACACACGGCAGGTAATCCTGACCCTCGGGAAGGGGCCAATATAGGCCCACTCATTTCTAAGGGTATGGCTGATGTTCCCCTTGCCTCCAAAAAGGCAACCACTGAATAAAGAAGGCTACTGTCTTGAATTCACAAAGGTTATTTTCAAGCACTTCTGCCTCTGCCTAAGCTAGGGAGAGGTCACCTCAAAGCCCACATGCCCACCCTTCCACAGCCTGGATCCAGGCTTCGGTTGCAACACTTTTCCCAAAGATCACTGCAATATTAAACTTGACAATATGATGCTTTTGCTGTTAAGCCACAATGTTTTGTGCTTTTGCACACTGCAAGGCATTCAGTAAGGCATGGGGCTAAGATAGACAGGAGCAGAACATCATATATCCACACAGAAGCATTCTAGCTCCACCTTCGCTCTGCCCAGCTAACCCACAGATGTTATACCTGCTACCCAGCCAGTCTCCAGCACAGTTTTTTTTTCCTGGCAAGTGCTTTCTGGGCTATCGTACCTGTATATCATCAGCCAGTGCACTCCCCAGGCTGGCAGCCAAAATGAGGCTGAACGTATGTTAATGAAAGGAAATATTCACCTTATGCAAAAGGTGAATCAGGGAGATAAATTCTAAAGCTTTCTGTGCCATTACTATAGGAAAGTGCTACAGAGTTTAATCAGGTCTAGAGAGAACTTAAAGGGATACAGAAACTAGTCTAAAAAAGGCTGGGTCCTATAGAGAATGAGACCTCTTCTGTGAGTGCCTTCCACCCTGGCCCTACTGCCTGGTTATCTAAAAATTCTGCATGACTGTTACGAAGGAGCAATTTTATACCCATTTCTACAAGGCATTAGTATAATGGCTTGATTGGCGGAAATTCTCCTTTTACAGAGCAATATTTACAGAGCCTAAAAAAATAATTCCTTCCATCCCTTGCTGACCTAACTATATCCTGGAGTTTCAGAAATAATCAAAGGCTTTTCAGTCACTTTGTATGTATGAACGATGGAGACTCTGAATGTATCACTTCTTCCCTCTTCAGAGAGACTTTTCAACATAACACCCTTCATTTCTTTTGGACGTACTCTTTTCTCTAAGTGTTACTGGCACAGAGACGTTGTTCTCCTTACCTCACTGTTACTAGTCATGCCTTCCTGGCTCATTTGGTCCAAACATGATAAATCAATTTCCATCCAATTAGGCTATGCCTGAAGAATTAATTTGCTACACTTTAGACTGTAGTATTTTGTATGTTCCTAAATGCAATTAGAAAACTTTAATTTAATCTTACATGCCCAATGTGATCGGCTGGTACATAAGACAATCCAGTTGCGGCTTGTACAGCATGCAATTGTAGTTGTAATTGATTAAAATTGTTTTTGCAAGTGTGTCTTGATGTCATGCATAACTTGATTTGCTTTGGGTCTTACTCTTGCAAGCACATACACATATCAGGAACTTCCTCTGTGTGAGCAGTTCATCAGACCCTGCAGGATTTTTGAGTAGAGATAGGCAGGTACAGGGCTCGCTGGCCCAAAGCATTCAATTTCTCCTCAAATACTGTTTCTGTGATCAGAGATGTAAGGACTAGATGGTAAAGATGCTAGATGGATTTTCAAAACAATGATGGTGCTTAGCCTGACATCCACAGACGCAACAGCAGGGAGGACTCATCTGCCTTGCTTTCAAAATCCGACCAGAATGCTGGGCTTAGGAGCCCAGTGGCCTTAGGATAGCTCTGTTCACAGCTGAGCGTTTCAGTTTGCAATCTTCTCCATTCGTGGTAACAGGAGTTAAGGGTGACTAGTCTTCAAAACACAACCTGGGTGGTTGATGAGGTCTAAGGGGATCCTATCAGTCCATGCCCTTGACCCCACAGCAGCGCACAGGGAACATGATCTTTAAAGTGCTGCAAGGGTCGGATACAGGAGAGGTTAATGCTTGCAGCTGAGACCACTCACCCTCAGGAGTGAGCAGCTGCCCCAGGTGGGCTCTGGCAGAGGAGGGGACCCCAGCTGCAGCTGCAGCTCCGGCTCCAGGCAGGGCTGCTGCTGTTGGCTCTGGATACACATCCAGACCCTCACTGCAACCCTTGCCAGGGGCAGATATGGCCCTCAGTACTTCTGTCACTTCAGACTTGCTGATTTTGGTGTCTAAAATTAAGTCTTGGAAATCCCACTCCATCACACATCAACGCATCTTGAGAAAACAGGCTCTAGTGTCACCAGAGAACTGGACATCTGAGTGTGTCCAGAAATGCTTCTAGACACTTCCAGCTTCTGTTCTAAATGCTTACCAAATCTGGCCCCAGGTACATAGACACTATTATAATTGGACCTAACTTTAGGTCTAGTCGTTTCTTAAAAGATCTGGAAGGATATTTCTCTCCTAGAATATATTTTACAGAAGAGCCATTTCTTTGAAACATTTCAGCAACAAAACAGCTGCTTAGCTCAGCCAAAATGACTAGATCAAAAAACCACTGCTTTTTATTTACAGAAGTAGGCTACAATGTGAAGGTTGACTGTAACCGGACATGACAGAATCCTAATGCCTTCAATTTTACTTACGCACTGCTGAGAAGTGTTTATATTTGAAATCATGGTGAGTTAACATGAGTTAAAAGCACATGCTCTCACCTCTCGATATATAAGTAATGGATTGTTCCCTGGATAATACCAGGGCTTGTCAGAAATATATAACGTAGACACTGTGATTTTTCACAGCATGTAGTTCTCACTATGTCAGTAGGTAAGAGAATTTCAGAGAGGTGGGAAAAAAGCAGAAGATATAACATGGAACTATTTTGTTCCACACAAGATATAGTGCCTGTAAGTTTGCTTCTGATTTATTATCCCTGTTTTGTTAAGAACAGAAGCAAGAAGAGACTTTCCATTGCATATGTATGATATACTTTAAAAGACAGGAGGTTTATCAAGTATTAGACAGCACAATGAGACATGAAATGACATAATGAATGCCTGTGCTTAGGGAGACAGTTTGGGAAAGGGGGCAAAAATATCACCCAAACCTCCCTCAAAATGACTGAGAATCAGGGCCTCTGCTAATCTAGCTGTTGACTTGAAAAATATATATGCTATGTTCCTATCAACTACCACACAGCACTCTGAAAACAGAAAAAGCAGATGTTAAAATAGCAATGATTTTCTGCCCAAAGCTTCATACATTATTTCTTCAATTGAAAGCCAGCAAGCATTTTAACTGTTGTTCATTCTCTGCTGGACCATCTCAAACAGGCAGACTGGCAGCATGAAAGCCAAAATAGGAAGGTTCTGTCAACGACATTAGTACTGACATTAAATTGGCAGCACTTGCACCCAGTCCCTGGTGAGGACTGTGCTGACACCTTAGATGTTTGTGACAACACTAAAGAATAATCTACAGCCATGAATACGACGGTGCCAACAGTTCTTTTCTCAGCCCAGTATATAACTGCTGCTCCCACAATACCCAGAAAGACCATATAAACCTGTTTTTTGCTCCCCACTCCCAGCATGGTGCTTATCTCTGAAGAAACCTCCCCCATCCTACAGCCCACCTCGACTCAACCCTCCAGCCACTTCTAGTAAACTGGTGCCCCAGGCAAGGCGAACAACCTTCAGCTGGCCAGAGTGGGAGTTGACTAGACTTGGGGATAATTAACGTTAGTGTTATTGCTTTCAGCATCATGTGCCTGTGGGTGCAGTCTCCCGTGATTGCAGGAAGCAACGCTGCCCGACAAACCCTCCCAGAAACAGAGAAGCTTTGTTATAAGACTGGGTAAGCTCAATTCCCGCAGTCCTGCTGTACAGAGGCTGCTCCAGACCTTCCTTCCTGTGATAGCTGGAGGTTTGCAGTTTATTGATGGCCAGTCTATGCCTATTTGTTCTCTTCAACAGCTCTTTGCCATCGCAGCATAAACTCCCTTCCTCCCTGTGGGCTTAGAAAGAGCAACCATATCTCTGCTCAGCCGCTCTACCAAAGCTTTCTGTTTGACAGAAGCTCTTCATCTTCTTGATCACTCTTAACAGCCCATCTCTGAAGCTGTTCCAGCATGGGTTCATCCCTTTGCAGCTGTCTAACCTAAAAGTACTACTGAAAGCCAGTGTATCTACTACAGGTAAAGCCATGTCACATTTTTTTCTTTCTCTCCTTAACCTGATTTCCTGCAAAATGTGCTTGAAATTATTTTGCTTCCATTTTAGTTTCAAACCAACAAGATGGTGCAATTCATTGCAGTGAACCACTGCGGGCTGCCCACAATCCACACAGCAGAAGTCTAGTCACTGCCGTCCCACTCATGCACAGAAGACCAAAACCAGAGCAGCTCTGGCTACGTCTATCCACACAGCACCCAGATGCCCCGGGTGCAGAATAAGTCAGTCCTGAATAGGTGCTGTGTAACAGCTCTTTATTCAGTCACGCAGTCACTACTGCTCCTGCTCAACAAAACTTGTGCACCAGACTTCCCACCTCTGGGAAATTACACCGCTAAAAAGAGGCATTTCACTTTCTTTTTGAAGGGATATCATGGGGTAAAAAGAGACAATCGATGAGACCAGCTCCCCCACATACAGGGCCATCAAATAGTGGGTATGCTGGGAAAAACAAAGGGGAAAGCCAGGCACGGTATTGTAGCAATTTTTAAGGGTCCTATCCAGCAAAGTGTGTAAGCATATGCTTAATGTTGAGCCCTGCATATGAGTAATTGCACTAAAGCATCTTGTTTGCATTTCCCTAGGTGAACCAACCCTGTGATGCTACAGAAGGAGTCAGGCCAGTTTCCCGGTGCTAAACCACAGTGCATTATTGACATATTTTGCAGGATTTGGATCACGTCTTTTCTGTTTCTTTTTAATATAGCAGGTGTTAATATATCAGGTGCTTCAAATTGTACATCTAAAATATTCATTTTCCTGAATATTACATTTCTAGTCATATTATTTAAATGTATCAGGAAAGCTTCAACTAAATCTTTTAATCCCATTTGATCTACAAACAGAGCTGCAACATGACAGGTTGGATTAATGCATTTGGCATTTGTGAAATTATAAACCTCACATAGCAAACAGACAGCAACGGCTGCTGCTCTTTCCCTTCTGCTTTTGTAACACCAGGCTAAACCAAAATAAACCCTTTCCCTACATCTACATTTGATTGAAAGATAGACATGCAGGAAAGGGTGAAGTATCCTAAGTGATGGGCTCAGTGGGATATTGAATTTATGTCTACGCTTTGATGCTTCTGGGTTTCGTTTTCTCCTCCTGAGTAGAATTAATTCTGTTCCCCACAGGAGCCGATTCGGTATTCTACATAAAACCCCCATTTTATTGTTTTACATCCAACTTCCAGGGAAAGGCAAGAGGTCAAGGGGAGACAGAAGGAATGAAAGGTGGAGAGGGGACCTTTTACAATCCAAATGCTGTTAAGACCCTTTTAAACATACTAAGCTCCATTTTGTCTGTCTTGGTTTCAAAAAGAGACGAGAGCTCTTTTAAAGGGGCCCCTGAATTCTCATTTCCAATTCCATGTTCTCCCTGACAACCCTTTACCTTGTGTTCTTGACAGTTACACAACTGACAGCATTACTTTTCCCCTTACGCTCTGCAGCAAGAGGCAGAAACAAGATAGCCAGCTCCCCGCGGGGCCTGATCCAGCGTTCCTGAAGCCAATGGGGAAAATCCACTTGGTTCCAACCCCACGCTCCTGCACCGGCTGTGGTGAAGCGGGTGAGCTCTCCCAAAGAGCCCCAAACCAACAAAATGCTGCCCAGGCTTCCAGAGCCGCTCATCAGCATTCAGAGCAGGTGCCTCCATGGTGTGGAGGACACTTCAAAAAGTGTAAAAGCGGAAGAATATATGGAACAAAGCAATGAAAGGGAACAAAATAGGTGGTTGTGGGTAGGGAGGAAGAAAAGGACAATGCTATAACCCAAATGGTTTTGTCTGACAGTTTGCTTCCTATGGCCAGGTTGGAACATGATGTTGCTCCGGATTTTTCAGTGGTGTGAATGCTAAGCCAGCAGACAGCCATAGACTATAAACATCCAGGTTTCCAGACACAGCAAAACCATCCCTCCTCCAGCAATCACAGAAAACTTAAGTTAACCTCGCTGACAAGTAGCTACTCCAGAGGTGCATGCATGTGGTGTGAAGGGAGGTTTCACACATCTGCCCATTTTCTTTCCAACACACATGCCCCTGGACAAGCCAAGGCACCCAGGGCCCATGCCAGAAAGGTGCTGAACCCCTTGGCCCCAGTAGTGTCCCTGACCAACTGTGTGATCCCAACATCAAGGGATCCACAGCACAGATTTTTCCCACCCTTGAAAAGCCCAGAAAAGGGGCCTAAAGAGCAATGCCATGCCCAGGAGCTCAAAACTGGTCCAAGATCTCATCTCCTGAGAAGACCAGCTGTCCATTCATAAGTGGTCTGAAAACTAAGGACCCAAATATAAACAGTATTTACCTTGGGCTGAGTCTGCAGATAGCTTGATACAACATCTATGACCTGTACCAAATTCAAACTCTGCCTCCCCTTTGAAATCTACCGTTCTGTTGAAATTTCATCAGCAAAGCCCTCCTTCACAGGAGGATATATCCTCCTTCAGAAGCCGTGCAGAATCCCCATGGAGAGGCAGCAGGTCTATACGGGACCCAGCATCACGCAGGCATGGACTGGCTGACCTTTCTTACCCCAGTGGGGATGTACCTATGGCCGTGGCAGTCAGGGATGCTCCTATTGCTTCCAAATTTGTTTAATCCTAAGGCCTTGGATAGCTTTAATGCAGTCCTACTTACAGCCCGCAATGTGCGAATGACTCTACTATTCTGGCACTAATAGTGTCAAATGGCATTAATTAAAACAAATCGCTTATAAAACAGGCTGGATTCATCAACAATAAGTGAGGAGGTATTTTTCTTTTTTTTTCTTTTTTTTTTTTTTAGAATTTTAATGAATAAACAGCAATTCCTATTCATTATTTATCTACTTCTGAATTTTAATGAATAGTTCCCAGTGCTCATTAACAAATCTCTGTATTTATGGAAAACTGGCACTTCATAAATATCAAATTGTGCTATTTTATGTGCTGGTTTTATATAAATATAGAAATTCTGTAATTATCACTCGAACTGATCATTAAAATTCAAAAGCAGATAAATAAGCTGAAGCTTTCTGCCTTATTATTCAGATAAAACATCTTTCTTTTCTTGTGTAAACGGTTCCCTGTCCCCCCATGCGTCATGCCCCTTCGCCAGGGTGACATGCAGCCACTGCTTGCCTTGCAGGTAGCACCTTCCTACCGTGCTATCTGCGTTTCTGCTCTGTGCCAGCAGCGAGGGACTCTTATTGGCGTGCACTGGCTTTCTCCCAGCCTCGTCACTCTAGGTCACGAGATTCCTGGTTGGCATTCTCATTCTGCACTGATCCGTCCATTTTTCCCCCTGACATTGTTATTGATTTTTGTATTATCACAGCATAAACCATTAGCCATTTCATGCAAATCCATGTGTTGAATGAAATCCGTGTCAAGCCCATAAAATCAAATTCCAACTTGCCATGCAATGTAAGTGTATAGAGCAGCCTTTGTCAGAAACAGCTGGGAGGAAAACCCATCTGATCCGATCCAAACCAAAGTAAACGAATGCAAGGTGCTCTTCATCTGATCGCTCTACTCTTCAGAGCATGGAGCAAGTCATACCCTGGTCTCAGATGTGTAAGGGGAAAGCTGAAGCCTCACTGCTGCTATCCAGAAAGCCGTCCCAGGTTTGTATCACCTCATTTCAGATTCATGCTTGTTCTAGCATCAATTATCCATATGAAGAAATAGAGCACTAACATTAAAGTAACACTTGAACGCCACACGGGTAACCTGCCCTTCAGCTGGCTATGCTACAAGCTGTGTGTAGCCAAATCCACAGAACGTGCCAACAACCTTCTAGATGTATGGTGTGATCCCATCACATAGGGCAAGGAGCTAAGGGGATGAAGAAGGTAAGAGGTATCTCCAGGGTCGCAGAGGGGTTCTGGCTCAGAGGCACTACCGCAGTGCCTGCTCAAGGGGACAAGCACACAGGCATTTAAAAGGCAGACAAAACTGTGACTCTTACAAAGCAAAATATGTATGTACCTAAAACGCAAGGAGATTCTGCAGGTATATTATTAGGGCACTGCAGCAACCGTGTTGTGTTAAAGGTTATTTCCTTAACTATCAGACCAATGAAAGCCACTGCACTTAAGTAAGGAAAAGTTTTATGTTCCCTGATTGCATCCAGCCGTGAAACCAAAGGCTGCCCAGGCTTCACCTCTCTTTTCAGAGAAGTCTCTGTGCAACATTTTCCCTAGTTTTTTGTAAGTCACACAATGTCCTTGCCACAGAGCTGGAGATATTTGTGACTTAAAAAAGTTAAACAAGATGTGATTGGCAAATGGAACAGCTATGTCTCCTTTTATTTTTAATTCTTGTTTCTTCTCTTGTTCAAAAAATTCTAATCTCTCTGGAGTTTTGCACATCAATGCACTTCTAATGAAACAGACTTCGGATCGTAAAGACTATGGCTCCATCTGAGCATCAGATCACTTATCAGGTTAGCCATGGGAAAATTCTTTTCCAGTTTCCTGACTAGGCTCAAGTGGTTCATAGTAGCTTAGTTCAAAGCTTCCCCTCGTGTGCTCATTGGTATTTATTTGTTCCCCAGAGCTAAATCAGACCAACACTGTTCCAAATTGCAGAGTCAACTGAGTCAACACTCCTTACATCACCTGTGAGAAGAAATGACACTTTTGTCCTTTTAAAATCCATTTTAATTGTAGAACAGTAGAGCTTGGAAAAAGTGTTGAGTTTGATGTGATTTAAATCTAGTTTTCCCATAGGTCTTGACATTAAAGAGGACAGGCGGTACACTAGTACTTCATTTCTTCCTCGTGCTTTCCTTTGCTTTAGATAATCTTTGCCTCTTCTCCTGCGCTGAAACTGTAACCATCCTGGAGCAGGAGGAGCGTGTTCAGTCTGTGGTGGCATGGCACCTTGCACGATGAGGCTCCGCTTCATCACTGCAGGCCCAGAAATAAAGATAAGACAAAAAGTAAACTGGATTAGCTGTGGCACTTCCCTGCAGTTGTTAAAGGCAGGCTGCAGAACCAGCTGGCCAGTCCCTGGGAGAAATCACTGAAATTCCTGCATGCAAACCTCATCTCCCAGAACCATGCCTTTCCCCACGAGGAACACTGCAGTCAGCTGTTACCAAAGGAAAAAAACCCAACTTTTTCTCTTACACACTTGTTTTCCCCTTATCCCTTTATTACTTTTTAACTCCAGCTCCACTTTTTCGGTCTGACCCTTTTTCTATTGTGTTGAGCTTCTCCACAGTGCTGGCAGCCGCTATTCAGAGAGTCTGCAAGGCAGCGGAAGGCTGAAGGTTTCATTATAGCAAAGCCCTCCTAATGTTGTGCATTGTGCATGGTTCAGCAGTGCAGTCATTAATCCTCTCCCACTACGCCCTGCCACCCCTGGGGGAGGTTCTCCTCCAGGACGAATATCCCCTTGGCCTGTCGTGTTGAGAGCCAGAAGCTCCTGAAATATTTTCAAATGTATCGTCACAGTTGCAGCAACAGAAAGACTTGACTTTTCTGTCTAAATCAATACAGGATTTCTTCCTCTTTTTTTTTTTTCTTTTTCCTTTTTTTTTTTTAACAGGACACGTCTACACAACTGCTTCACTGCCAAGCTCTTCAAAAGTGCAAACAGAGGAGAGATGTTGGATCATTCTGGTTGTAATTTCAGTAAGTCTTTAAATTGCCCATCTACAAGCAGGTCAGTCTTGTACTTTTCAACCGTATTTCCCCCCCCCCATTCCAGGTTTGATGTTGACCTACTTTCCCATGCCGTCATTCACTAATATTTCCCTCAGCATCCAGACAATAAAGTGACAGGAAAAATCCAAATCCGACTTGCACTGAGCAATTATTTTCACGTCCGTCTGTATTCACTGTGTTAGTGCCAGGGTTTTGTTAATGCACAATAGAGGATAATGAGATCACTTTTTAATTCTCCATCTTCTTCCATCTGAAGCTCTGAAAGCACTGGGGAAAGACAAAAGCTGTCATGTTTTACCAGGGTGGTTCTTCAAACAGCAGCATGCCTCGTAGTGATTACGGCCATGTGTTTACAGGAAGGTGCAAAAAATAAGTGGATAAATAAACAAATGAATGAAAATCCTTCTGTTAAACATTTGACATAGATTCAATAACACCTCAGGCAATTTGCCTTCCTTGACAAATACTGATCCTTTAAACCAAGTCCTCGGGTAACCCCCAGACAAGACCAGCAGCAAAAGTGGGGAGATGAAGCAGGTGGGTTGTGTGAGAGACAGAAGGCTTGTTTTACAAACAGCCTGAGCTGCACATGTGAGAACACAGCACTGAAAAACATCTCACCATGGAGAATCTCTGCTTCAGGACTGTCCCTGGGAGAAGGATGCGCAGGTCCAAACCCTCCCGTCACTTAATGTGTGAGCTACATGGCGCAACGTCCTCACCCTTGTATTTAGTGCTGAAGCGAGCCTCTGGAAAGCGACCTGTGCTCAACTGCTAACTCAACTGCTAAGCCAGCCCTGGCCTCCCCTTCCCGCGCCGCGAGCTGTGCCAAGCACAGAGCGGCTACCATGCCGTGAGTGGACAGGGATTGATAGGCCTTAGGGCCAGAAGAGACTGTGGTGAGCATCCAGCCTGACTCCACACACACCATATGCTGTAAACATTTCACAGATGTATTATATACTGCACAGGACTTCTGGAGGCTTGAACCTAACAGCTCTGTGTACCCTGGGAGTCTGCTGTCTGCGAGAGGGCGTATGAACATTTATGACATGTTGGAGCAAAATAACGAAGCCCTCAATATTAAACAATGATATCTGAAGTATACCACACACGGAGAATGTAGTATGCTCGTAGTTTTCTTATTTCTCTGCCTTTTAGGGCTGTTATATTCCACAGCTAGCTGTCGTTTGCTCTCCCCGGTGATACACGATGCAATGTCCTCACCATCTGCTGCATGGAAATCTCTCTCCACTCCCCCTTCCAGGAGAAGACGTACATGAAATTTTGCATGCCTGCCCGCATGTGGTTTGTCCTGTGCCTGTACCTGCAGCAACCACTGCAAGAAGCACGTTTTTTGCTGTTGACAGAGGAGGCAGGGGAGTGCTGCGGCATCATGATGAGATGCGGACTTGGGAGGGAAATGAGTTTGCATTTCAGATTCCACAAGTTTTTGCAGCAAAGACTGGCTAGGACTCCAGTGTGACAAATACACACAGGCTGAAGGACATACTGGCTACATTCAAATCAAAGGACTTACGGGGGCATGCGACCTCCTCTGTCTCAAGTCACCAACAAGGATTTTCTAAATGATGTCAAAGTATGATCTTACCGATACTAGAAGCCCTTGACATAGAAGCAGAAGTTTTCCAAGCTATACTTTGTTTAAAGCATAACAGATTTTGGCTAATAAAAGCATAGTGCATTCAGAGAATCCCAAAATATGCATAACATAAGCCAGAAATAACTAGGTGAACTTTCAGATCAGATGTTTCATCATATTCTTCAAATACTTTTGATAAAAAAAAAAAAATTACTGAATAAAGTTCTGAGTAAACACAAGTGAAACAACTCTGTTGCTCTCAGTACAGCTGGGACATCTGTTTACCGCAGGATTAAGCTTGGTGCACACATTTTTACTGTTCTCAACGTCCTCTTTTGATAGAACTTCTGCATTCCTGAACTTTCAGGAAAATTCCAGAGTACAAATTCCAGGGGTAGGCAGAAAGACACTACTTCAGAAGGGAAGGTTTACTAAGTAACAAGAGTCAACTATACCATCTCTCATCAAAAATAAATTATGAAAAGCAAAATTTTACACCAAAACACAGGGTGTTTTTTTTTAAAGCAGGAGTTATTTTTAAATTGCCAGGTTAGTATAAACACAATATAGCCTGGATTTTTAATAAAAGTTAATTTTTCACTGGCAAAATGATTACAATATCTCCTCGTATTTTTTATACACAAATATTAACAACAGGTTAATCGTATGCCATTGAATCCACTTGTAATTGTTATCTCCATGCAGGCAATATTACAGTGCATGGTAGTTTCTGGTGCACGTCTGCAACCTCCGCTACTGGGAGAATTTTGTTCTGGCCTCACAAACGCCTCTAAGAGTTTTAACTGACTGGACTCATTGTCAGATAACTCTACATTATACAGATATTTAAAGTTTTTGGAAAAATTTTGAGTGCATGAGTAGCTGGTGACTAACAACAAAGGAAAGAAAGATTAGGGAAGATTTACTAGAGCACATGAGTGTGATATGCGCATAGAAATCTTTTAAATAGAATAATTAGCCTCCTCCTGCATATTTAATGATAAGAGAATAAACTCAGCTCCCAAGTTATGGTCCAAGTTCACAGCTCAAGTTGTTTCTTAGCTTTGCAGTTGGTACCCTTTCAACCACATCCAAATACAGCAAAATGTAACCTCCCAAATGCTGGGAACTGCCTGGGGGATGAGGAGACCCACCCTCAGCTGCGTCTACAACCATGGCTGGACTGAAGTTAACCAAGCTCTCAGGCTTTTACTAGTCTTGCTGCATGGTCATCTGAACCCACCTTCTCCTGATTTGGCTGGGGAAGCTGTGAGCAGCTGGGAGAAATGGCCTTGGCTTCTCTGCAGCACGCACTTCTAACACAACCCCTTGATCACAATTTGAAATACAGAGCACGGACAGGCAGCCAGCCCAAACATAGGATGGCAAGAGATGCCCCTTGACAACTTGGAATATTTCAAGAGAGACATTAAAAAGTGACCATAGGAGCCAGGAACCCAAATCTTATTAACTTGTGTCCACACTGTACTTGACCTGAATGGCTCTGCGGTCCCGGTGCTTGACCCCGTGTGCCAGCCCCCACCAGCAGCCTATGCTCAGCTGGATTTCAGCTTGACTTTTTACTTTCTACTTTTTAAATCCCTTTTGCTCTGCAGCAAAGACAGAATCCTCTGGGAAAGTAATTTTTTCTGTCTGACACAGAATCATAGAATGGTTTGGGTTGGAAGGGACCTTTAAAGATCATCTAGATCCAATCCCTCTGCCATAGGCATGGACACCTTCCACTAGACCAGGTTGGGATGTCAAAGAGCTGGAGACTGTGCAAGTGACGGGCCATGCCAGTGAAACCCATTTTCAGGATACTCTAACCAGTGGATGCACCTTGGAAATCCCATTTTCCCCCTCAGGAATGTAAACTGCAGCCTGCCAGACTAACAAGATATATATAGCAGGCGAATAAGGAATGAGAGAAATAGGTGTAAACTGGAGGCAGAGAAGATCCACCACCACCGGTACATGGCTGTGCTTCAGCAGTAGTACATTTACACATCCAAAGATAGATGAACTGTAACGTAAATCAAAGTGATATGGTTGCAGGATGAAGAGAATCTCAGGGGGAGTGTGAGCATCTCCTGGTGCCAGGACAGCCCCCAGAATGTTTTGCACATTTATTTGGAAACAGAAACCTTATGTAAAGAGATCAGTTGCAGCCTGAGACCTGTTAACAGTCATCCCAGACAGGTGCAGATCTTCACTGAATTTCTGAAGTTTCCACTAGGTGGGAAGTGGATTAAACTCAATAAATGCACAAACCTGTACAGACTGACTGACTGACATGGCAGGAGGTGGAACAGGGGGCTATGAGCTGCTGCTGAGTCACTTAGGCAGACAGCCCTCCTCTGAAGTTTTAAGTGTGGCTTCATCGAGCTTATGGATGCTTTCTCACCTTTCTTCTCAGGAACACCTGAACAACTCATGAATATTTTTAACCCTGTGAAAAGGAAAATACATCCTGCTTAATGTATGATTTTGCAGACCCCATTTCTGTAAATTTGGCAATTTCTCTGTCTGGTCACATTTTCCTCCCTATCAACCTGGGCAGTGTGATTAGTTGCCCTGGAAGAAAATCACTATTTATGTTAGCAGTACACAGCAGCAACAGTTCTAACATCTGACACAGCAGTAGTAAGTTCCTGACCTGACATTTAGAAGAGACTCTTTCTGACTCCAGTGCGCTTTGGAGTAAGCCCTAAAGACCTTGCCCATGCTTTTTACACCAGTAGTGTTGCTTGTGATCAGCACTTGACACTTCAGCTGCTGTGGCTCCTGGGGTCTTTTTATTCTTTCCGAACATTCAGCTTACAGTCAAATGTCAGCTCCTCAAAGATATGTGGTTGGCTCGTGGTTAAGGAATGGGAAGAAGAAGGCTTGGTTAATTCCCAGCTCGACCACAGAAATCCCAAGTGAGACTGGCCAGATTGCTCACAGTCTGGTTTATTCCAGAAGCACTCAACTCCCCTGAACAGAGTTGCTACCTAGTGGAGCTTTTATGTGCTCAGCATACTTGTAAATCAGGCCCTTCACATCTCTGCTAACATCAACAGCTGTAGGATAGTTACTACAACAATCCTACTGCCTTTCTCTCACTTTTTGTAAGCCGGAAGGTCATTAACAGGCACTGTTCTTTGAACTGCTTGTACAGCACTGAGCACACAAGCTCCAGTGGGTTTAACAGAGCAGCAAAAAGAAAGAGTCAAGGAGCAGAGACCCTCCCTATGAGAGGTCAGCAGAAGGGGTTCTCCCACACCCTGGGAAGCTGATCAGAACACACCAGAGGAAAAAAAAAAAAAAAGATTATAATTCTCCTAAACACACTTGGAAGATTACACAGGCTGACTCGTGGGCACATTTAATGGGTTTCTGGCGAAGTGACTGTACCTCCTCATTTGAACTGCTTAAAATGAAGGCAGAATTTTAGTCACACAGAAATTACATCAAAAGGAAAAGCCAGATGTTTTGTGAATCCCACCACTAATGAGCTACAAGTGCTGCTTTTTCCATTGTACAAGAAAATTATGAATTTTTAAACATATACAAAACAAATTGTTTGCGATTACATTAGACCTTCAAAAGAAAGTGGGAACATAAATTCAGAGATGAATAGCATAATATTGGATGCTTGCCTCACTGCTTGACTTCAATAACTTATCTCAATAAATCCCCCAGCAGAAAGCATCTTATGTACTTCAAGCCTGGAGAAGATGAGACATGAATGCTGGAGGAATTACAAGACAGAGGGGCTTTCTTGCAACAGTGAACAAGCTGAAAATTACAAGGTAATGGAAACTCAGCGGGAGGCCCCCGTACCCTGCCATTAGCTAACTCCTACAACGATTGCTGCAGAAATCACTTAGGTTATGTAAGCACTGTACACTGCTTCTGCACTTTGCATCTCTCTCCACCTAAGCACACAGACAATTTAATTAGGCAAGAGGAGATACCTGAGCAACAGGGACTTTAGCTTGCAGATGAAACAGAGCTGCCTCCCCGACCGAACAGCAGCCCTTTGTCCCAACACGACCATCTGCCTGTCTCTGCTTTGTTGCACTTCCACACCAGCTGTACAGATAGGTTTATTAAAGCGTTTCCCATTTTTAAGCCAATATAGCCCCGACCTCCCCAAACCACGGTACCACCATGACTGTGGAGCTCAGGAAAATGAAGAATTAACAGCAGGAGAGTATTAGGCTCGAGTTGCTTAAAGAGCAATTACTGCCTGTCCCTCATGCTTCTTATCATGGTCTCATCCCATAGAAACACTTGTTATTCCCACCTCGGATAATAAGTCAGCTTCATATAAACGTCCCTGTGCTGTGGCTCTTACTTTACCAACCAGGAGGTTAACGAGGATAAGGCACTTCTCCAGTATGAAAAGGGAAGAAGAAAGCCAACCCGGCAGGAGCAATACGCAGTACGACAGAGCAGTGTGGGAAGTGCACTTACAAGAAGGCACAAGAAAAGTGGGCAAGAAAAATCGCTTCCTCCAAGCAGATACAACACAGAAACAGATGAAATCCTCTGCTGAGAAGCTGGGAACATGAAGCATATACAGGAGAGATTATGTTAAGCTTTCCCCAGGAGCAGGGGAGGAGAAAGCAGTACTAATGGTTAATGGCATGTTACTTTGTATTGAGAAAATGACAGTGGTGCTGGGAGTGGACTTGCAATGCTGGCATGTGGAGGCACAGTGCCAGGACTGTGGAGCCAGGGCCTCGATTGGGGGCTCTGCACACTGCAGAAAGGCCCTCCAAGCCAAGGGGCCACCAGCAGAACATAGCTGCCTTGCTAATACTACCCTCTAAGAACCGCTCTCTTGCACCCTCCTTTACGCTATCACATCACGAAGCCATCAGCAATCTGTCCTCAACCCTGGCGGTTAAGGGTCATTTGGTCTCAGAAAAGCCAAGTGAATGAGATGCCCACACCAGCCTGAATTTCCTATCTCTTACCCCTCACTAAAAAGTTTAACCCTGCAAGGCCCTGAGCGCTGCTGCTGGCCATGTCTGGCTCTACCTCAATTGAGTTTTAGAGATGAAGACAGCTTCCCCTCCAGGGACCACAGCAGCCACAGAGAGAGGTTTCACTCATCATAGCATCAAGGAAACACAAGTCACAGGAGACCAAACCTGCAGCCTGTTTTTTTATCTTAGATACTTAAAGGATAGGCATCTAAATCCATATGTAGGTACTTACATGTCTCAGCGAAGTATTTTGGGGCATGACAGCAGAAAGCTTGACTCTGAGGAACTTCAAGCTAGGTATGACTTGACGCTTCTGATAGCTGTGATCTCGTACACCTGCATGTGAGTCAGGCCCAGCCTTGCCTGATGTCCCTCACAGCATCCTCTGGAGAGAGGTCAGGATCAAGCCCAGACTGGGGCTGGTTTAAAGCATGCCTTAATGGAAACTCTCGCCCTGCACGCGTAACGCTGTGGCTCTGTCGCAGCTCTCACAGAGAGCACTGGGAGTTATTTCCTCAGAGGTAGTGTCCTGCACGGAAGCCCCTTCCACGCTATCAGCATGCGCTATAACAATCAACAACTTCTCTGACACACTGCTTGCATTTAAACTCAACCCTCCTCCAGCATTTTCCAATCAATACTATGCCAGGATTTCTGAGATATGTTGGTATTTTCCAGTAACTACGACAGAAAGTATGAGATGTATTGCAAATGCCACTGAAGCCACAGGATGACATTTATCCCTGTGCTGGGTTCAAATTCAGTGGGACAGATTGTGTTCTTAGCTGGAGGAGGGATGGATTTTACTCTCTGTCTCAGAGATGCTTTTACGATGGTGACTGTTACACCCCTGGTACGAAATATGCAATTATAAAACCTTGTCTCTCACTATTTTAAAATAACTTTCTCTAAAATCAGTAAGATACTGGGTATTAACTATTAAATATTCTTGTCTGTCTTCTGTATCCAGCAGACAAGAAGTTTAGAAACATAGGTACTCCACATGTGAAAGTGAATCTCAGATCCCAGAACGTGCTTTGGTTTTTATGGGATTCATTTCAGGAGTTGGTTGAATTTCTAACTCAAATCAATAAAATGCATGGGTGCATTTACACACTCATCCAGCTTTCCTGGACATGTTAGAAGATTACCAAGCTTGCCTGATTTTAATTAAAAACAGACCAGTGGGCAATCAATTTGGCTTGCACCAACCTGTAATTACAACGTTTGCTTTACGGCTCTACAAATAAAGGTGGCAAGGGAGTAAGGGCTTCTGGGGGAATTTTGTGGTGCTGCCCTGAAGAACCTTAGAGCAAATCACTTGTGATAAGTTTTAGTATGAGAACTGCACTGTTTTAAAATCACCTCAGTACTACTTTATACAACAATAAAATGGAAGATGTGGGCAAGTAAAAACTGTAATATTCTCTATGAATCGCCACTTATTCCACTCCTCCCGCTGCCTGACCAGGTTACTTAGATGATGACCTGTTTTCTCTGCTTTTCATTCTGGCTGCTTGTTTACCTGCATTAGGTGTTTCTGTGAGCAGATCTCTCATTACTGCTGCTGCTTGACTATTTAAAACTGGAGTTTCATCCTCTTGTGCTTTTCCTCTTTCTCCGTCACTATTCAGGCTGTAATGAGGACAAGAAATGCAATCAAGTTCTTCAGTTCGATATCCACCATTCCCTTCTGAACTGCTTTTTTATTACGAGGATTACTGAAGAGTTACTTTCAGTTGCTGTTCGACCAGTACCTCAACTTGCACAGTCTGTGCCTGATTTAACCCAATAAGACTGTTTCCTTCCCCATCTTGGCACTTTGTTACAGCCAAAGAGTGTTTGCAGCCTCAGTGTAATATTAAGGCAAGACAACATTTCCTGTGCAATGCAGACATGATAAAGGGCTTCTTTTTCCCTGTTACTGTATGATGCTAAATTCCATATCCCACCCCCAGCAGTAGAAATCCATTGACAATTTCTCTTAATTCAAGCTCTGTCAATTAAATGACAGCAAATAAATGACAATTTTAATGGCACTCCATAACTAAAATGACTCTGCAACGATTTTTGCTTTATTGCTCACTTGTGTCATATCAAGTATCACACAATTTTGAAAAATATCCCCAGAAGAAGGAAAAAGAAATAAATGATGGAGGAAGGAAGCAGAAGTACTGAAAGAAGAGACCAGAATCTGCTCTCTGTTGTTGTGATCACTCCGTTTGTCTCTTCTCTAAGAGTGGGCACAGCTCAATCAGCTGATGAGGTGATTGGTAGATTCTTAGAGTGAAGCTGGTCTTTCACAGCAATTCACATTTCCATCTTTTATTTGTAATGCCATCACACTAAGCTATCGTCAGACACTGGGTCAACTCTACATATTCAGAGAAAAAAAAAAACACAATTCAAACTAGCAATTTAATAATTTGAAGTGCTGTACTGCCACTGCTCCCTTGGAGAGATGTGATGGATAGGAAAACCAAATTACTTACTGTTAAAACTGATTTGTTTCACTGAGGATTCTTATTTGTTCTGAATGATCTTCAAGCACTGGAATGTGTTAAATGTGCAACACCAACCAGAAAATACTTCTAGTGATAGTTATTTGTCCTACATGCTCTCACCACTGGATGTGTGCAGGATGGGACCATGCAAGAAACAGAATCACTGAATAATTTAAGGTGGGAGGGACCTTTGGAGGTCTTTAGGCCAACCTCCTGCTCAAAGCTGTGCCAACTAGATCAGATTGCCAAGGACCTTGTCTGTTTTAAGTATCTCCCCTGGTAGAGATCCCATAACCTCTCTGGTCCTCTGCTTGCGTCCAATCACTCTCATAATGAAATTGGTTTCTTTATATTGGAAAGGCATATCCAAAAGGGTTATATATCTGAAAATGTTTCCTTGTTCCTTTTCCCTTATGTCACTGCAATTTCCTGCACCAAACACTGTATTAGTTACCTCTTCTTCTAGCAGAGGTAAAGCTAGAATCAAGCTGTGTGGAAACCTTTGACAGCATCAGTATCTTACAATATTCTGTAATAAGCAGGTCCTGTGCTCATATCTGGAGATGTGTTAACTCTTACCTGGATCTAAGGTCTAACTCTGAGCTTACTAAAGTTAATGAGAGCTCTCCCGTTAGTGATACCTAACATCCCTTGATGTCAGTGACAATTTGCGAATGCTCAACTACATTTCTAAATTATTAAATAAGGACTCCAGTGAAATCACTACTAGCTGGGATTTTGCTGGGCTATTGTATATGCTGCAGTAACTTGCACTGTCAACCAAATCCATGTTTTCACAAAAATAGCAGGGTGAAGAAGGATCAGTGAATTTACTAGAATGCCTGAAGCATGTCAGCACAAGAGACATGACAGTATAAGAACTGCTATCACCAGCTGAAGCATTGAGCTTCGTGGTCTGAAAGCAGCTCTGGCTGGTACTTTGCTTACCATTAAGTAGGAAGTTGTTCGGTTTCTCTCCCAATATTTGCTGCCGTAGACCTCAAATATCATTCTTTCGGAACAGGAAAGCACTCCACAGATGAATCAGTTCCATTCGCCACAAAGGCAAACTGGTCTACTTCATAATTGATTTTCCACAGACAATTGATTTAAACTTTTCAAACCCCTCATGATAGTAGGATTAGATCTGAGTCTTTACAGTGCCCTACAGTTTGCAGGGCGAGCTCTGAGCTACATTTCTCTTTCACAGAGTTCTGCTTAATTGGACGAAGGGGACAGAGTTCAAGGGCAAGCCAACAGAAGGTGTTTAAACATAGCCCTAAAGTACTTGTAATGAGAAAGTGTCTCTCTCACTCCCACGTACAAATGACAGAAGCAATGTTTCAATTCCATTTACCTCTCCTGGCTGGGTGGTTAACACAGAAATCTGATGTATTTTATCCTACTACATTAGTTCAGAAAAATGTGTTTATTACAAGTTCCATTACAATATACTTAGCACAGCCCTTTCAAGTGATGACTAGAGGTCTATTTGGGAACTAATTCAGCACCAACTGCAGTTAAAAAGCAGCTTTCACATGTCAGTGGAAACTGCATTGGATCTTTACTGGCTGTTATAGTTAAAAATAATCAGTAATAGAGCTGAGGGAAAGCGATTAAACATTTTTACGTGCGGCTTATTGGCATAAACAGCGTTACTTCTCGCAGCGCATTATTGTTTCCACTAAGTTTTCTTATAGGATAGGTGGGAAACACCAAACCTCCATGGCTGCTCTGTGAATACCTTTCCTTCTGCCAAAAGTTTGGGTTGGCATTCCAGTGCTGGGAGTTCCCAACAGCTATTAGAAACATTTTCACCCGCATTAGTACGGTCAAGCAGCAGCAGTAACGAGACCTCTGCCCACAGGGCCACCTAGCATGGCCATACTTGGTTTGTGAGGGGATAAAAATACTAAAGTTTACCTCAATTTACAGAATATCCTATTTTTCCCAGTCCAATTGAGCACTCATGAATTTTGCTGTCCTGCAGGGGGGAGAAGTTATCATCCCCGCAGGCCCGAGTGCTTCCACTGGGAGTATTTACTGACTGGCCCAGAAAGGAATAACAGTTCTCGGTGAAGCTGTTTTAGAACATCTTTTAGATCAGTTACTGTCTGAGGTTCTCAGGCTAAGGAAGAAAAAAGACCTTGGGGATTTGGTGCCTGGCAAAGCTGACAATCATGTATAGTAAACATAGACTGTATTTATAAGCTATTTATGTTCGGAATACCATGTACAATTTGAAATTACCAGTGTTGGAGGAAATTTTCTGCAATAATGAAAATTTCTTCAAATTTGTATTGTAAACTAGCTGAGAAATATTGCTGTGACAGAAACCGAGGCAGTCAGACCTGTCAGGTAGATCAGCCCAGACCTGCTCTCCAGGACATCACAGAAGGGCTTTAACAACTAGCTGAGAAATATTGCTGTGACAGAAACCGAGGCAGTCAGACCTGTCAGGTAGATCAGCCCAGACCTACTCTCCAGGACATCACAGAAGGGCTTTAACAACCCCAGAGAGGTTTTCTTTGGACAGGGAACAGAACTAACGGCTTTTCTTTTTTTACAATACTCGGGACTGTGTGGATTAAATAAAGGTCCCCACTGTGTTCCTGGGGGACAGGTCCCTTTCCTTAAGGCTTGCCCTCAGCGTGGTGCTCAGCAGCTTGCACTCTGTGCTCTCCCCATGCTCGGCTCTGCGGTCCTGGCCCAAAGGTCTCTCGCAAACAGCCCCAGCCCACTCTGGGAAGGAAGTCTCCCATCCTTCCCAAGAGTTGGACCTGATGCAGTAGTTCCCTTTTTGAAGGCAGATTATTACGGACAAGGACATATAAACACTATCCACCACAATCAGACATTCCTCATTTCCTACTACCCCCTTTCCTTTCTCTGAATAACTCAACCACACTTCCCCTTAGGAGTCTGACCCAGAAATAGGCTTGACATTCAGAGATGAAAAACCCAGCAGGGATTTCCACATAGTCCGTCTTGCTTTTCCATCTGCAAACAGAGCCAGGGCTTGGTTTGTGAATGCTATCCCGGGGGTACTGCAGTATCTGTCTCCAGATAAAGTTGTGATAAATTCACCGATGGTCTTACTTGACCTGTCAGCCCAATGCCAGGAATCCCACTGGGTCTTCCTGATGGGAAGGGTGTCCTGTGCAGTGCCACAGGAGGGGTCCCTGCTTTGCAGGGCGGTGGAAGCCCCCAGCAGCTCTGCCTGCGTTTTTCACATCCATTTTTCATCTGAACATCCTGCAGTGCTCTCCAAACAGGCGATCATCTGTGTGCTCACTAGGGATGGGGAAAGCAATGTGGAAGGTTCCCTTGGGCTCCCCACAAGGGAAGCTGCGGGCATGGGCAGGGGGGGATGGTGGCTCCTCCTGTCCCTGACGTGGGACCACAGCTCATGGTCCCACATTTCCAGACCCACGAGGGAACACCTGCCATTGCACAGGCAGCGTCACCAGTGCTGGGTGGACAGTTGCCCAGATGGTTTCACAAGTCCAGAGGTGACCCCAAGACATCAATTCCTACCTGCTGTGTTCACATTCCTCATTCCTAAAGCACAAACTATAGCAGCCCAACAGCCTGACAATAGTGTCTGAGCCTGAGACAACCAGCTCAGGACAAAGGCAAAGATAATTGCTATTGCCTTCCCTATCATCATAGCCATGCTGGGAAGAAACAGGCTGCCACTGCCTTTCCTCGCCACATAAAATTGGGCTGTTTGTTCTTCTTCACATTGACACTATTACATTATTCAGAATTAATAGACAAGCCAGTCAACAGCAAGGTTGTTCCTTATGGCAGGCATGCAGGATACCCAGCTGACAAGGTATTTTTCACATTAGAACAGCAAGGTATTTAATAGAGTGTAAATGTCTTTAATCACCCAGGCTAAACAGTACTAAGCACAAGTTCAAGGTGACTCCAATGGTTCCTATTCAAAATCTGCATTTTCATCTTCCTTAGATTAATTCATATTTTAATTGCTCATATCACTGATTGAAGTGCTAGCGAAGGGAGCACTTTCATTCCTTTGATCTCCTGCTTTCACTACACACAGGCAAGGTTGGACGTTAGGCAAACCTACAAAATTGCTTTGCTTCAGGGAGAGCACATGGCACAAGTGTGGAATGGCTGAAATCACACAGCATGAGTGGCAGCAAGGCCTGGGGACAGGCTGCTTCATGTTTCCCCTGTTACCCCATACGTTTAATTGCTTTCACCACTACCAAAACAAGAGACACTTCATCAATTTTGTCAAAATGTGAACCAGGAAGATAGAGAATCCTTTTGTTGCAGCAAGCTTGCAAATTTCCGCACCAGGGTCAGTGCCCTGCACACAGTCTACAATGCAACCTGCCCCCCCGCCCCTTGCAACGGGTGGCCACAGCCCTGAGTCTCCAAGCCATCACATGAAGCTAAATACCAAAACAACTCCAAAAATAACTCTTCATATACAGAGACCAGTCAGTAAGCTACTGCTTTACAAAGGGGACAAACAAGAGCAGCTGCGATAAATTTAGATAACATCACAAGTAGGTTGGGGAAGGGACCATGAGACCTTTTGTTCTTGCCACAGCACACCACTGAGGAGCTTTCAAAGAAGTTGAAAGGAGGAAAAATTCAAAGCCAGCAAAAAGAAATATTTTTATACTGTGATTAGCCTACAGCACTCATTGCCATGGGATGTTCCTGAAGGAAAAGCAAAAGAGATATGAAAAGGCGTTGGAAATACATATGCCTATCATGGCTGTCTAAAGTTGATGGCTGTCAAAATGGGGGAAGGGATCTTAATATTTTCTTTCAGTGTGGGCTCCTGTGAGGCATTTGTTCCTCATCTGTCTGTCGGGGGTTTCAACACTTACAGTCAAATGTATCTGCTTCTGATGCCTGTCAGAGGGAAGACCCGGAGCTAGAGCTGCTGCTGGAGCACCCAGCCTGGATGGTCCTCTGTGGCTGGTAAGTACTGACATCAGTAACAGCTCATGCTGGTTAGCACAAGTACCAGCTGAAACATCAAAATATATTTAAAAAAAAAAAAAAAAGAGAGAGAGAGAAACACTGCATGCTTCACTCAGAAAAGCTAAGTACAACTTTTTTTCCTCCTTTTTTTTCTGGTTGCCCAGGTACTGTGGCATCCTGAGGGGCTTCCACTGAGGATGTTGAAGATGTGAGCACACCCCTTCGCAAGTGAAGCCTGATCGTTTCTGAAAAATATATTCATGGTTCAAAAATCAATGTTTCTGTGTTAACAGAGGAGGTTTTGCACAAAGCACTGTGTGCACTAGCTATTTCTGCACATTTCAAAGCCCCAGTGAAGTTCTACGTACCAGCAACAGCACCCTCTCAGGCTCTAGACACAGGGACTGCAGTGGGGCTACTGTCTGCCCCTGCACTGGTGGCAGTTCTTCTGGTGAGAAGTTGCTGATGCCCTTGGGAGCTACCTCTGCCACCAGCCCCCAGTCCTCCTTTCAGCTGGGATGAAGATCTTTCACACCAACCTGTGCCTTCCTCCCTGCCAGACCAGTTTGCCCAACTTCAGATTTGCACTTCCTCCTTTAATTTGATTAGTGACAGCTGCTATTATCTGAGGAAATCTAAATTGCCTCTTCCTGTGCTAATGAATCACTGTACTATGTGTGTGGGGATTAGAGAGCAAGATGGATTTATTAATACACTTCTAATTAAAGGGACACTTCCATCCTTCCAGTGGCTTTCGGTGAAGGGGTTGTAGCGGGTTTTGGAGGTGGAGAAGAGAGCCACGGGTTGTCACTTCTAATTACAAACCACACTTGTACCGATATTTCTTCTCAGACTGCAACTAGTGAGTGGAGATACCAATTTACGTGCACAGAGCAGGGCAGCTGTATCAATGGGGATGTCACATTGAACTTTCTTGTCTGCAGGAACCAGTTCAGGTCCAGCATGGGGCTGCTGAAGCTGCACCACCTGTTCCAGCAGCCAGAATGACTTTAAACCACCAATTCTCTGGAGGTGGGAGGCTGTACCAAGGAAAGGGTCATCCTAAATTGACTCCTCTCCTACACTCCTTCTTAAGCATCCTTTATTATCTGTCAGATAATAAATCACAGCTGTCTGATTAGATTTTGGGTCTGACTGAGGCCAACCACTCTTATCTAAGGTTTTCAAGTTACAATTGCTCAAGCCTCTAAAATGAGAGAATGTAATGATTTTGTTTTCAAGGTAACTGGGCACTTAAAAAAATCACCAGCCAGTTTGTAAAATGCTAGTGAAGGATTTTGTAAACTAAGCCTAATTACAGCAACAACAGACCTGTTTGCAAGAAGATGTGATCTGAATACTGATGACTCAAAGAAGTACTCAGTCTGCTCAGGAGAGTGCAAATTAAAAAAACCTGCTTGTATATATTCTTCTTATCTCATATCTAATGCAAGGAACTCTGAGAGATGTCTTCCAGCCTCCCTTTACAAAATATAATGGAGCAACATGTCTCCTGCTGTATAGCAAGAAACGGGACTGGTCCGGAGTGGCACTGCACCGTCTTCACAACCATATCCCAAACCAGTGTCCTGAAACCCCACTGATAAAAAGCACAGGGAAAAAGAAAGTCCAAGTGTACTCATGTCTCACTCCTCAAACCAGGTCATCCATGTTTTTGGAGAGGAGAATATTTAGTCTGGTGTGGCCATTCTTACACAATTAATTTCATGAGGGGAATCTTAACTTCTCCATGGGATGAGCCAATAAGGAACTCTAATAGAGGGAACCAAGGAAGATCTTGGCCCTACCTTTTATTCTAGTTCTTTTGGCTCTGATTTACCTAAATGTCAATGCAGTAACAGTAGGATTAAGACAGAACATGTTGTGAATAAAGCACATGTGGGAAGATGAGGTCCTCAGCTGTTCTAAGATGTTCACTGCAGCCTTAACTGTTCAGAAGAGCAATATTCACACTTAAGCCTCACCACACAAACAGTATTGCCTTAGGTGGCTGAGCAGTGTGACTTCATAGACTAGTAATCTTGACCCACTGAAATCACCAGAAGTGTCTTCATGGACTGTCTCTGGCTTTGGATGAGATCCTGATCCTCCTCACATGTAAATTCCTGCACCTCCACTGAAGTCACCAGAACTATGCGGGGTTAGGTCAGCTGATGTTCCTGCCCTTTCTTTCCACAGTAATTCAACATGCATAATTACTTGCAAAAACATTCTGCTGACAACAGCCTTCTCAAATGAACTATTTTCACTGCATTTCCAGGTTCTACATCTTCTCTAATAATGTACTCTAGGTGGACTATCCATCACCATAAAGTCATTCATTCTTTCAGATACAGTTAATTTTAATGAGGCTGGCATGGACTAACAAGCTATTGATTCACATTTATGGATACAGTAAACAACTCTTGATTTCATTCAATCTGTACACTTGAGAGTGCTAAATAGTTTTAGTCAACGCTGCACACTGGACACATTCCCACCTTGCTACTGGGGGATACCCAAAACTTTCCTACAAAGTTATCATTGTGCAATTTGTCACAGAGGAAGAGAAACCAAGAATGAACAGACCTGCAGGATAACTTGATTTCCTGTAGTCATTTCAGATAAATGAACAAGATTTGCGTTTCAGTTATCGCGTTGTAAAGCTGACTCATAGCTCCAGGAAAAGCTAAAGAAGCAGAAATGCTTTTCATTGTGGATTCTCTCTTTCATTGGAGGTTAAAAGATACGGGGAACCCAGACTGCTGTTATAACAGTCCCCAGCTTGACCCCAGCTAATTTTGCTGTTGGGGAGCTCACTGCTGTGCTCAGTAGTAGCTCACGTTGACAGCAGCAGAACTAGATGGAGAATCCTAACCCTAAAACTGCTCTTCAAAACATAAAAAGAAAAAAAAAAATTCTTCAAACACTTCTAAGCTACCTGGCCCAAACCGCTGTGCTCCATTCTCGTTTCATTTAGATGCTTGAATTCAGCCTGTATGAATCATCCTATGATAAATCTTTACCCAGACTTGATACAAAAATTATGCAATTTTCAGCATGTGAAAAGGGCAAGTCCTGGGCTTAGAAGCTAACCTGGGACCCAAAGCATGAGTGATCCAGTCAGTCTTGTATTACAGGGCCAGAAGGGTCTTCAAGACAACATATAATCTATCCCCTTACTTATCTGGCTGTATCCCGGTGTTATGTACCAGAGACTCTCACTTGCCCCAACTGCAGGGCCTCCCAGGGCCATCTGTTCCAATCCTCACCAAATATTTCACGAAAAGCTTTCCGGAGCAGGCCATCTGAATCTCCTTGGCTGCAGTATAAAGCCTAAATGTCCTTGTTCTATCTACCACAGGTAAGAAGGACAGATTACTCTCTTCCCATTTTTAAGTGTTTTAAAGATGCTTCCTCTCCCCTTATCCCTGCTCTGTCTTAAGTACGTGCTCTTCCACAGGCTCCTTATGCTTCTGTTCTTCACCGGGAATGATGGGATGGGAGCACTGTGCCTCCCTTCCTCAGAGGGACAAACACATTTAGAAGATGATGAGTTTCAGATACTACTGTAGGCAGTAGGGGTTTTTTCAAGGTACTTTGAAGTGATGGATAGCATTGTCAACTGTAAATTTAGCTCAAGCATCGGAAAACAACAGCATTTCCCTTACAACAAATTCAAGTGGTCTTCCGTATCACACCAAGGTCATCACAGAAAAACACGCTGCAGTGTGCTAAGTGACTACTGCAGCGTTCCACCATCTCCAGCTAAAGTCAGGAGGCCAGACTCTGAAACTAAGTAATAGGAAACTTCTCTGAGAATATGTCACTTGCCTGGACATGCTCTACTGGTTTTTAGCTGCTCTGTTGAGAGGACTGAGCAGGAGGCATGCCTTGTGCATGAGGCTCCACTGGATGCAGGATGACCAAGTGAGGGGGCTCTGATGCCAAAATGGCACAGAGTAACTGCTCAGAGATCAGTTTTGTCTTTAAGCAGCAAAGGTATTTATTTCGTGCAACACTGGGGAGCTAGGCAATTCGCACCAGACAAGCTAGCTCCAAAGTTTTCAGTGAAAAGTCAGGTGTTTTATACAGTTTTCATGAGAGATTACACAACATCTTTAGATACATATTCATTTGATTTGGACACCCAATAATTCCATTCATAATAGGTGGGATCTAGGTGGGATAGACCTTTCCATTTTCTTTGTTCAATGGTTTCCTGACTTGATGGTCTCCTTATCTTCTTCAGGTGCCCACCTTATCTTTTCTAATTATTCAGAGTACATTCCTTTCTCAACACAAACAGAGCATCACCCAGAGCATTGTACCAAACTCATCCTGACTATTTTTTTTTTTTAAGACCTTGCTCTGTTTCAGCTCCCACTGCATGGACAGCACAGCGCGTGTGCTGAACCAGGCTCAAGTAACAGAGGAGCTCCAGCTCCTGCCTTCTATCAACAGGTGCATAATTCTGACATGCAATACAAACAACAATTTCTCCTTTGCCTAATTAAGACATGTTAATTTAAGTGTGGTTTCCAGTGTTTGCTTAAAGAAGCACAATTACTTCTGTTTTCACAGCATAAAGTAAGATTCTCAAATAAGTTCCAAAGACAGGGCCTTGGGTTTGGGGGTCACTAAACAAACAAACTGGCTTTGACTTCCCGGGATTCAGGGATCGTACAAATCTACTGCTTGTTATGTTCTTAGAAGACAAATTATCGAGTCTCAGGGGAGTATCTACTAAACACTATTTTAGCTCCTGCTCCCATCCCCAGCAGTAAGTTGATATATGCACAGATCAGACAAAACAAGATTTTAGACACTTAAGGAATTTACATGTCCGTGTTTCCAGAAGGTGCAGAGCAAGAAAATGGATGGCTCCACTTTTTTTTAATAACTTAAGTGGGGCACTTAAATTTGAGTAGCATGGCTCCCCATATAACCTATGCAAGTAAGCAGTACTTGTTAAGGTCTGACCTGTCCTCCTCCTTCCCCAGACTACAGAGGGATCTCCAGGGTAGCCACGTTCCTAATTTCACTGCTTCAGTTCCGAGTTGGATAAACTTGGTTGTAATTGTAGCTGAGTCTTGAAGCAACCTGGAGGATGCCTCTCTTTTTCCCAAATCCATTCATTTACAAGGGAACAGAAATTACTACACAGACTATTTATTGCATTCACCTTGAGAGCAGCTGTCACATGATACATGGGTTTGCAAAAGAAGGCTTAAAGGAGGCACTTGGGAAGCATTTGAAAGGACACTAGCCCAGAGAATGAGCGTCTGGCCATTGTTGTTTCTTCCTTACTCCGTTATGCTGCAAGGCATGCAGAGAAGAGTAGAAAATGAAGATCCTTCTATGACGTTCAATAACAAGTGTAATCACAAAGTAAATATGGAGTGGGTACTCAAGAGAACTGTCACAAGAGCTATGTATACACATAACCCTCATCAGATCCACAGCAACGCTGTGCCCAGGGCAGTTTGGAGGTGCCCTAAGAACAGCCCGAGTACCAATGGGGTGCTGAGCCTGAGGCTCCCTCCTGTGGTTTGCACAGGAGGGACCTACCAGGGCAACATCCTGAAGTGTTAAATAAGCTCTTTAATCAGCACAGAATTCTATTCTGTTCTATAATGAAGGAAAACAGGACAAGAAATAGAGTACTTTACATTCAGGGCTCCAATAAACCAACACTGCAGAATGTGTCACTATCAGAGGGTAAGGAAAGAGAAAAAGAAGATAAACCTTGGTGGTATTAAACACAAAATGTAAAAACATTTAAAGTGACACCTTCATGAAGAGACCTTTTAAATTATTCAGTCAATGCAATACAATCCACAGCTAATTACAGTCTATACATGCAAATGAAAGTAATGATAATCATAATTACTTTGCACTTATATACTGTAGCAATTTTCGTCTGAAGACCTCAAAGTCTTTATAAACATTAATTAATCCTCCCATCACCCTGGTGTGCTAGGGAACTGTTACCATAATTCTCAGACAGGTAAACTGGGGTTCAAAGAGGCTAAGTGATTTGTTCATCGTCACGTTTCGGTGCCGCAGGTGGGATCAGAATGGATGGTGATGTCTGGGCAGAGGGCAGCCATCGCACACCACTCCCTGGTTACAGGTGTCGGGGCTAAGGGAGGAGAGGCTGCGCTATATGGAGATGGGGCAGGCAAAGGGCAATTCTTCATCTGAGGAACAAGTCTGACAAAACCACTTCATTTATACTACAAAGACAGCACTACATTTACAGCGCACCACACTGCAGTAGTTCCACTGCTGATATCCATGCATTGACCCTGAAATGGTTGACACTGATTTTAAGGTTTGATTTTGCCTTACGTAGAGTTGTTTTATTTTGTTCCTTCAAAGAAAATGATGTCGTAAAACTTTGTCTAGGAGACAGGTTTGCAGAGAAAACAGCAAACACCAGAATCACTGCTGTAACCAGCTTTGGCTTTATCTAATAAAGACCTTTTATTTGGTGAGAGGATACGGTGCATTGCTGGGAAAAGGGCTGAATTTGCAAAAGTTTTTGGCACAGGGGTTCAGATTAAGCCAACCAAGTCAGTCCTGTGCATTCTGGTTTCTGCACATAGGTTTCAGGCTCTCAAGAAAGCTTCACCACCAGTTAAAGCACAGAAATTAAGGCAATTTGGCCTGGATGCTTCTGACAAGCAGACACCTATGGGCTTCACAAGTTAGGCATCTATTTCCCACTAACATCCCATTAAATTTTGAGACTCTGGAGGAAGGAACATTTATACTGTGCTTGGGCAGCACCTACCCTAGGGCAGCAGCGAGGCAACCTGAAAGGTGCTACCACAGTAAAAGTAATTGGTCTAATACAATGTAACCCCCCCCCCCCCCCCCCCCCAGTATAGGTTGTTGGTTCTTTCTTGGGCTAATGATCTGAGCCACAGGATGCAGATAAATAGACTTGAGAAACCCCCCTGGCAGAATATCTGACAATCCAAAAGCCAACAGAATGTAACTTCAAACTCCTCTCACCTGTATTTACTTTTCTGGATTTGCATGTCATGGCTCAGAAAATGCACTCAGATTTTGTCCTTACCCACATTTCTAAAAGCCGTTGTGTGTTAATCATTGTCTGGTACCATAAAATGCAACAGCCATCAATATCAAGCCTGCCAACTTAACAGACTCTTGTAATGGGTACATTTCTATAGACTACACAATGAGACTAATTGCATGGGCTTGCTGTAAAAGCCAGAGGTCGTTTGATTACTAGCTGTTTTGTACCATGAAAGTGCACATTAATTATTTAAAAGATGGACTTATAATTATTGTAAGCTCTAAGTAATTACCTATAATTTTGGCAAGTGTTAGAAAAACTGATAGTCTAGCAAATTCAGGTTTTAGTCATTAGTAAGCTCATAATTACATTTAAATTGTAAAATGAGAATTATGCAATTTATCTCCCCAATAATGCATAAACATTACAGTGATTGTAGGTTTTAATGGACTATATTATTACTATAAAAAGCAGAGCAGTGATGGGCAGTAAGGGGCAATTTGAGTTCATTGCTGTTATTTTACATTATAATTGCTTATCAGTGACTGCACCATGACGATTCTCCTCCTTGATTAACATGGGATAAGTCCATTCCACCTATCAAACTGTACTGGAAAATAACAAAACTTACTTAAGAGTCACTAAGAAGAAGTGATTAATCTTAATCACCTTAATACAAGACCAACTGCCTAGGTAAACAGACTAGGAATCACATGTTTACTGAGAAAAGCAGAATTCCCAAGTCATGCTGTTTTGGGTAGGGCTGCTTTTCCATTCAGACTTTTCAGGATCTGTTCCCACATACCCCTCACCCATGCCTGAGGCTACTCAGTGCAACTCCGTCACCTACAAAGGACAAGAATGAATAAAAAATGCCATCAAGTAATACACACACAAGAGGATTTTTCAAATGCTGCTATTCCAGAGCAGTCTGCGCCCATCCAATATGCCAGCATGTCAATGGCAAAATCCACTTCAACATGAGAAAAGCGGTACAACGACTAGATACAGCTTAGACAACAGAACTGCTCTGGAACGGTAAACTGTTCAGCATCCTTCCAGAAAGACGAACTTTCTAACAGTAATAATGCAAACCACCAAATCTGGTATTGTAACTAGGGATGTGTATGCTCTGATACTTGCAGATCACCATCTGCCTCCTCTTCAGCAGCAGGT
The DNA here is from genome assembly GCF_023638135.1 of Falco biarmicus. Taxonomy (NCBI): domain Eukaryota; kingdom Metazoa; phylum Chordata; class Aves; order Falconiformes; family Falconidae; genus Falco; species Falco biarmicus. The sequence goes on along the minus strand of NC_079288.1, from coordinate 24,079,694 downwards.
GTTCACAAAAGCGTTAACCCCCCCTTAGCAAGATCCCCAAAGTCTTAACAGTGGCAGTAGAAAGCAAGTAGAAGAAAACGAGTAAGACCTGTCTGAGGCTGGGACACATTAAACTGGAGCATGGGACAGCAGTTTTCAAAACATACAGTGACGTCCTAAGAGCACTCTCACTTAATTCAAAGGAAATGTTACCATATATAGTCACAAGGGCAGTAAATTTGTTGGATTTAATAATGTCATTATTCCTTTGGTCTCAGGTGGCAGGTGAAGTGATTTCTACATGTGGACTAAGGGCTTCATCTATCAGACAAAGGTGTCAGTCACACAAGATCTAAGAGCAATACTGGAGAAAAGATTAGAATAGAAATGTACGATATTTTATCCAGCTGAAAAGGACTGCAATTAATCCACGTTAGAAACTAGGCGAGGCAGACAGGTTTCTATCCAAAACACAGCATTTTCAGCCAACAGCACTCGTCTCTACAGCCAAACAATAATATTGGAGTTCAATACTTCCTGAAAAGAAAAGGCAACACCAACTGCTGTGAATCACTCATGCAATTTCCTTATGGATTTCCACCTTTCCTGTTACACGGACTTTACAGAAAATTGACCGGAGAGATTGGTAGAGGAGAAGACCATGCCATTTAGCTTGAAACTGGGACCTGCCCATGCAGCTAATCGTTTCATGATATCAGTGTGACTCTTGTCTACAATGGTCCCTCTTGCCATGGAAAACGTATCCCTTTATGTTGTAGAAGGAATGAAATGCTGGGAACGTACTTCCAGGCTTGTCTGCAATGAGACACTTTCATACCGTGTGCACCTTCGAAGCTGGAGTCTTGCCAGTACAACAGGCTTGGTTTGACACCAGGGAAATTTAAGAGCTGCTTTGCATTGTTATTTTACAAGCCCTTATACAATGTTTGTTTTAAATGATGTGCTGTGTGATTCAGTGGTGTTTGCTGAAATGATGAAAGCCACTGCTTGATGTGCTGCACTGTGTGACTCTTGTCTTCTCCTGGAGATGAAGTATTACTTTTCACCAGTCTCCCAAAAGGCAACAGCAGCTTTTTTAGCCTTTGGGGCACTGGATCTACTCCGACATTCCAAAAATAAAGTCCAAGGGAAACGAACATGCCTCTAGCCCAGCTCTGCACACCATTTAGCAGAGCAGCTCTTCCGGATGATGGATGGCAGGCAGCTGCCCTGCACGGTGGTTGATGCAGCAGGGACCCACAGCAGTGGTGGCAGAGCCACACCTCGGTGACCAGGGCGGTAATGCCAGCAGCACTGTAAGAGCCATTCCGAGAGCACGCTGGGAGCTTGCCCCTACACCGCTAATGTCACCGAGGGCTTTGTTACTTGCTTCTGGGAATGCAGGGTCAGGCTTTTATTAGCTGTACATTTGAAGGCCACGGTCAGATCATTTCTGGTGTCAATAGTCAGGCTGACCCCTACTCCCCTTTCTGTGAGCTGTGGCATGACGGGTCTTCTGCCTGGACAGCTTTGTTGAATCAGGCAGATCTGGCTGGTGTATATTTCTCTAACAGTGAGAACCAAAGTCACTGCCCCAGAGGGCAGATGGGAAAAGAAAGAATTACTTTTTGTCAAATGATAGGCTCTAGCTTCCTTAAGAGCAATACAGGACCCTCCCTTGGAACTCAAAAACTGATGAAATTCCTGCCCTGTATAACTTCCAGGTTGCTAAAGGGTGAAAAATATGGAAATAACAGGACCCCGGGGACTTTGATGCTGCTCAAGAAATCTAATCCAAAACCTTCTCTCTGCCAATGCCCAGTATCAGGTGCTTCGGTGAAGATGCACTAAGCCTTACAGGAGGTAAACAAGGGATAATATTACCCCACAAAATCTACTCAAGGCTTCAGCCTAATCCCCATTTAGCAGAGTTCCATCCATATACTTGAGCATGAGAATTTATACACCTTCCAAGCCTTTTTATTAAGTAGCTTAATTCTGCATTGAAACATTCAATGCCTCTTTACACCTCCCTAAATTCCGGTCCTTTGTAGGAACTGCCAATTTTTATTACAGACACATGAAGGCTTTGAAAAAACTTCCTTTCTCTAGCAAGCGCTCTTTGCCCTCTGGTTCAAAGGTGTGTCTGGTCACAGGTCAGTGAGTAAGCAGAAGGCATCTTCAGAGAAACAACTTTTCAGCCAGTGAACATTTCCTCTTGGATGATGATAGTGATGGCTACGTGGGAACATAAGATCACTGGGCCAGCAGAGACTGAACGGATTACTGAGTCACATGCCCTGGTAGCAGAGCCCACTACATCACATAATGTTCATACACACTTCAAGCTGCATCTTTAGACAGTATTTTTGTCCTGTTATTCTGACACAAACGCTGCTCTGTTCTAGATTCTTCTTGCTTTAACGGCTAAATGATGTCTTATTTCCAGTCTAAACTAATGCATGGTTAACGTACACCTCTTGCTCTTAACCAGTGCGTTCCTCTCACTCCGCTCTTTAAAATAGCTTTAAAAATACCTGTACGATTTTTTTAGACAGCAAGCAGACTATCTCTTGGTTTGCGATTTGCTAGACTAAACAAGCCAAACTCTTTAAGTCCCCCCTCACACAGTACATCCCACCTTCCCTTAACTGCTGGGTTCGAACCCCCCTTTCCTGGATATGACTGGCTGGAGTGGTATTGCCTCCGACGCAGACAGCTTGCACAGATGCTTCCTTTCCCTTTGAAGATGGCCTTCATCTGACAAACCCAACATCACATTGCCATTTCCATAGCTGCGGCACACGGGTGCTTTCCATGATCAACTAGCACAAAAGGAAGTTTGCCCTATTTGTTTCTAACTGACGTCTGTTAATCTGCTATGAAAAAATCTTGCTTTTAGTTCACGCAAGCACACACCTCTCACTTCGCATTTTTAAGTTTTAGCAATTAACAATTAACGTTGCAAGTTATTTAAGACTGTATTGGTGTGACAAAGCCACTTTTTCCAGCAAAAAAACGGGGGGGGGGGCGGGGGGGGGGGGGGGGCGGGCGGGGCATGAGCCTGATTGCTCAGATTCTTCCTACAGGTTTGGCTTACACAACAGCAAGTTACCAGAAAAGTGCTCTGGAAGACCAGCTGCAGAAGAGAAGGAGATGTGGAGCCATGGCTTAGCTCATCTCAAGCGAGCTCCTCACTGTGAAGCCCTCAGGACTCCAGGGAGCACATAAAACACAGCAGCAGAGAGAGCTACAGAGCCCACTTTGCACGTAGCTTATGAAGGGAAAGGTTAAAAACCATTGTCCTGCCAGAACTGCAGAGTGTAACTGTCCATCAGGCACGTCTGGAAGGTTCTGCTTCCCCCAAAGCCACCATCCCTGCTTTTCTGGGCAACAAGCTCAGCTAGGCTGGTCTCCTTAGGGTTCCTCAGCAGACTGTGCCACCCAATTACCCTCTGGAGGAGATGAGTTCTGTACACAAGGCCTAGAGCCAAAGCATTCATGAGGAGGTACCAAAAGGTTTGAGAGGCCTAATGCTGGTCTCAGTAACTCAAGTCCTAGAAACCCCAATATACAATTACTTAAACTTACTTCTGTTCTTGCTGATATCCAGGGAAACATCTTCCAGGCAGTATTTGTATCCTGTGAAGTAGCATAAAGGCCCTTTCTTTGGTTTTACAGGCCCAGCAGCAGTAACCACTGACAGCATCTATGTATTAGAATGCACGAACAACAGATGAGTTTTTAGGGACAAAGTCCCTGTCTAAAAAGCGAGTAATGTCCTCCAGGAGCACAGGAGAGATCTGCCTGTGTAAAAGCCACCAGTGACATTGCTGCCAGAGAGGCTCAACCACCAGGAGACTGAAGGAAACAGCTCTGAAATCCCCACCACCAGGTTTTACAGATCCCTCTCCAGCCTGTCTGGGTCTGAGTAAAGGCAGCTGAGCCTCATTAGTGAATCAGCCAAGCAGGACAGGTAGCCTCAGGTTACACTAACAAGCCAATTAAGAGGACTTATAAAGGAAACTTGGCTGAGTAACAAGGGAGGAGAAAGCCTGGCAGCACTGGTTGGGGAGGCAGAGCTGTACAGCTGAAGATGGGCTGCTGCATAATTACCAAAGCTTTTTGCATTGTGCCATTGGGGGAAGGGTAGCCTTGAAAGATTAAAGATAGCTGATTTGGGACTGTGATGTTGTTAATTTGTCCCATCAGAGCCTGAAGTAAAGCAAATAGCAGTAAATAATGATAGTCTTGCTCTATATGGCAGGATACCTTAGGGCATTTTGGAGGCAGTGCTTGACTGAAGCACCCCTGCACCCAGTGTCCCAGGACCCTGCCAATGCCCTTGTGGCCTTCTGAGGTAGCTGGATGGGAAGGTTGCCCAGTATTTTACTGCATGGTTTATTGTGGTGGTAGATGTGGCCCTACCTATCAGGCAGGGAATGGATGCTAGTTTACAAGGTTGTTGCTGTGTTTCACAGTCTGCTCAGGCAGATCCTCGCTTGCGTGGGGCGAGTCCTCTCCTCCTCTGCAGCTCTCTGCAGCCGATGGCATGGCTGGCCTGCCTTGTGGCTTGCAAGTCATTGTCAGCTGTCTGGGGTGGTGGTGAAGTCAGAATTCACCACAGTCAGGTGCTGAGATCAGAATACATACAACATTTTAAAGTAAGTGGTTTTTTCTATTAGGGAAACACTCTTTAGTCACCTCAAATTCTAAGGTGTTTGCTTTGCATTGCTTTTAAAGCTGAAGTTTCAGCTATTTTAATTGTGTCAAGAGATACACAGTTCACAGAATACCTGTGGTGTCCTGACAGCCTGGTGGCTCATGGAAGAACAATTCCATCATACAGTGGTTCCCAGTCACTAGAGACCAAATCCAAGCATACTCAGTGTTTTACAGAAAACAAACTCCAAATCTGGCCAAGTTCTCCTGTGAGGGTAGGAACTAAAACTGTGATTCCAAAGAACCTTTTCAACTTAATCCAGTCATCAGTCTGGACAGAAGATCATTGACAACAGTCTGGTGGGCGCAGAGGATTGCTGGGCTCTTTGGTTTGGGCTTGAAATAACTTCATGATTATGCAAACTGGCCTCTTTCTTTGTCAACCCATTTGCAACTCATACCTGAAGCTATTTTTAATGTCTTCAAGGATCCATTACAAAACAGAACACCCAGATCGATCCATTGGGATTTAATATGCTTGGACTGTTGAATTTCCTACAAGTTCCCTCCAGATCTGTGCGACAGATCTTTGGCCAAGAGTTAGGGGAAATTTTATGCATCTAGTCCAATGTCCTGTTTCATCCATTGGCCAATATCCAGTGCTCCTGAGTAATTCCCTCTTTACCAGCACTACTGGAGTCTGGTAAGCAAAAATGGCCCATAAAACCACATGATCATTTTACAGCCATATGAGAAGAACACAGAGAGCTCTGTTCTGAATTAAAGTTCCCAGAACACCGCTAGCATTAGACAAATAATAATAATAGCTGCTTGCACCAAGGTGCCTCAACTGGAAAGAATCCCAGCTTAATCTGATGGAACAAAGCTGCCTACAGGAAGAACAAACACAAATAGGTCCTGTGACACCTGACTGAGCTTCAAAATGCATATTCCATCCAGATGGCTATTTTCTGAGAGCACAACCTGGACTGGCAAACAGCAAAACCTGTGTTTGTGTTCAGCTCATCTGAATGATTGCATGACAGAGTGAAATCAGATCTACATGGCTGGATATGGCCAGAGAAATTGAGCAGTTTCACTTTTCAGGTGCAAGACAAGAAAACTATAAGCTCTCACTTCACAGCTTTTTCAATAAAGAATACAGATAGTCTTTTCTTATTTAAACAGATGGATACCACTCCTACCTGGAAAGAACATGCACTGTCCTTTGTAGCTGAATCAAAGTAAAGTTGAATGGATGAAATAAGACCTGCTGAGCACAAAGTATTACGGGGCAAAGAAAACAAGTGATAGTTCTAAGAGTCCTGGGTTTGGGTCTAGAAGAGGAGAAAGAGGGGAAGGCTTTCTTACAAAACATTTCAAAGACTACCAATTTGAAGGCTCCTCAATACAGCAAACACAGCGCTTCTAGTACATCCATTAGGATCTGATCTGGCTGTTCAGGATCAAAATCTCCTAAATGACTCACTGAATATACAGTTACCAGGGGGTCAATGAGTTTATCATGTAATAAAAGTTGGTATTTGACCGAATGACACTGAAAAATTGCAAAGTTTTACTAGTCTAAGGATTTTACAGAGGTAGCATATGGCTCAATATCACAGAGGATCTGTGAAATATTCATTAATATTCTATACTGTCCTTCACTGAACTCCTACAAAAAACCATTATATTAATATGTAGTCCTGCAGATATACTGAGGCTGTCAAAGCTGCCTGCAGAATCTGACATCCTAATTGCACCAAAGTTGCCAAAATTAGGTGTTCAGATATCCTAAGTAATTTTTTATAAATAGTGCTTAAAATAATACCAGAAATAAAACCACCAGAAGATGGCCTTGTGGCAACAGCACTGAGATTCAGGCAATCTAGATGCAACTGCTCTCTCCTGTACAAATTTCCGAGTAAACAGCAAGTACACTGCAGTACATAACTGTGTCCCCAATATAATATAGGGATAATAATTTTTCTCCATCTATTCTTGATTAAAAATAAAAGAAATGTAATGAGGACTTGGATAGTGTCTTCAGATGTCAGTATGTAACATTTAACTCCATACCCCAAGGATACTGTTAGGGATTCCATATATTAATCACAGAGGATGATAATCCGAGACATCACAGGCTGCTTGGCATTACCTTTTGTTAGACAAGCACAACAGATGATTAACGGAAAGGCGCTGCTTCTAAATCCTGCCTCACTTCTCTTCCAAGATCACCACAGTGATAAGAGTGTTACTGCTACTAACAACTACCTTTGCTTGAAACCCTCTTGACAGAATTACAAGTGGAATAAGAAACTTTCAACTGTGCAGGTATTGAAATAAACAGAAACAGATTTTAATATGAGATCTTCCATACTTGAACAAGGAAAAAATTCTGAAGACTTTTGACCTGCAATACTATTTCTTTGGTCTAATGTAGGTAAAAAGGTTTTCCCTTTCACAGAGTTCACAATGATTAAATCTCAGGGAGATCAAAAGAGACTCTGAATTTAATCTAAGAAATTTTTCCCCACATGGAAACATTTTATGAATCCTCTTTTAAACATGAATCTCTGAGAAGGTGAACAAGGAAAAGATGGTCATCTGCACAGGCTTTAAGTAAACCAGAAACATACAGAAGCTAATGAAACATTAAGTGAAAATGTCCCTATCCTTGGCTACTTAATTCCTCACATCTTGCTCTCTGGAAGCAAAACGTAAAGATAACAGGAATAAATCAACAGTTTTGAGAAGCTGACACTGAGGCAGCATTTCATGCAGATTGGTTCATCACTAGCTCCTGTTCAGTCATGACGATCTAATCTCAACATCTTCTGACCCTTTTCCATAGTTCATTACTTTCTAATCACTTATGGCCCTTATCAAAGAACGCTCAGAGTTTCTTGGACTGGAACAAATCCATAAATCAAAGACAATCGCTTTTTTGCTTTCTTTACCAGCCTCTCTTTTCTTTATAATCTCATCCATCTGTTGCATTTGAAATTCACTTTGTGTACATGTATATATACTGCTAAAAAAATACAGAAACGAGGGGAAAATATTTTTAGTACAGAATAAATTGTCCATTGACTTTCTGAGCTAGTGTGAGGCACTAACCCTGGCACCAATCCAGGGAACCAAGGATACCTACTGCAATCTGTTATCTTGCTTTTCTTCAGCAGTTTCTCAGTATTCCTTTATTGATATATAGTTTCTTACCCATGGGTACACCATAGGAAAAAGGAAGGCTAACAAAATAATGAACTGACTATTTTGATAGTTGCCTGTAGTTCACATTAAAAATTTTGCAATGCAAATTAAGAACACATGCTTATTAACCATCAATCTTTGTGTCAACTTCTGAAAGCACATAACAATCAAATTTGATATTTATTTATTTTCTGGATTTCAGAGAGGGCTTTTTCCTCCTAATGCTCTGCAGTAAAATCATCCCTATTGGGTCACATTAGGGACTTACAGATACTTTTCTGCTCTTTAAAGAAGATTACATGAGTGACATTTGTTCTAGTAATTATATCTCCTAGATCAGTAGAGAGCAACGCATTCAGACCCTTTAAAATGGAGCATCTCCCAGGGTTTAATAGATTTAACAGCACTGAAGTGACACCCAGGCAAAGAGGATGAGAGGGGCTAACACAAGCTAAGAAGATGAGAAGGGCTTCCTCTTCATGTCAGCTAGGCAAATAAAGACTACATTCTACCACTTTCAATAACAAACTTGCAAGACTTGTCAATAAAAACAGCAGGAGCTACAGCAGTGCAAAATGATGAGAAGATCTAATGTGCACTCTGCTCACCTGGGGTTTGGAGATGGGGGGATGGTCAGGTCTTTTTTTCCATATCGCTGCAAGAAGAAAGTTTTGTTTCGATGGAAATAAGGCAGAACCTGTCTAGTGAAGTAGTTCAGGAGCCATTTTATAGTTCCCTATGTGCAGAACTGACTGTATGGGAGGACAGTGGAGAGGGCAAGGAAGAAGAATATGCAGAAAAGGACAGATGGGAAATCTGCTTTTAAAAAAAAACGTTGCAAAGAAGGGCGATATAAAATGGGCTGTAAAAATCTTGTCCTGCTCTTTTTTGGACATCCCTGCCAAGCCTGGGCTGGTGAATGAATAAGACAGTCAAGCCTCCCAAAGCACACAGCAGCACAGGCCCAATGCAGCAGAAAATTCTACAGCATCTGCGCTCACCCCTCCTACTTCCTAGCTAATAAGAACAGCTCTTGTGAGATTGGTAAATCACTTTCTCTAATACAGGCATCTAAATACTCTGAAACTGGTGTTTTGCTTCACCTCAGCCTGGTTTTGAGCTGGGTATATTACCCTAGATACATGCCTGAAAAGAAACCCAGGCTCCAGTCCTGATTCAGAAGAAGCTGAGTTGATATATCTAAGACAAAACATCCATCTGGGGTTAAATTTACAGACTAAAAGCACTGGAAAGCAATAGGAATCCACAAAATAAAGATAATACAGTTCTGGAATATAGATAAATACAAGACATATACTGTAAATGGATTTAAATTTCTGAGGCAACACAAAATATCTCACCTCTGTGTTCCCTTTACCCAGACAACTTATTGGGATTTATTTGGAGCTGTCTAACGTTTTGATGACATTCAGACATCATTTATCTCCTGATGCACAGCCAGAGTTGGCAGTGTTATTTAGGAGCTGAGCAACCAAGGGATAAAAGCCCAGTTGCTTCTTAAGATCAGCCTCATTTAAAAGTACTTAGATAATTAATAGACAAGTTTACTCCTCCTTTTAAGTTCTTTGTTGTAAGTAAAACTGACAATGAAATTAAGCCTACTTGTAGCAATAGCAAAATAATAACTGGAAACACTGTTCCATACCCTTGGCACATTTCAGTTGCTGCACCAGCATGTGAACCTAAATACTTGTCTGGTGCGAGTTAGTCTGGATGGACAGCTGCTCTGCGCCACCCCTGAAGAAGCTGCATTTCTCCACTGGGCAAAATAATATACAGCTCAAGTACTTTATAGTTTTGAGACCTCTCTGGACAAACAATGCTATAAAAGATGTGCCATGTCTTGTCCTCAGTAATTCATCTCACTGTCAACTGGTTTCCATAAAATAAGACTCCAGAGCAAGTGAGGAGTAAGGTAAAGAAAGCCTGCTTAATAGGGGGGTGATGCTAAAAGTACGGCTTGTCATCTCTAGTGTTGGGTTATTTGTAAAAGTTCTGTCCTCTTTGGGGACCTAGAGGTAGAACAGATATATCTTTGAAATATATCAAACTCCTGTATCTTCCATCATATCTTCTATCTCTATGACTGTCATATTTTCCACCTTACCTTTTTGTTATATTTTTCCATGGAAAGTCAATAAATAAACTTTTCTTCCTTTGATTGTCAGCTACACTTCTGGAGCAGTTAAACAAAACCACAGCCCGCTTCAAGAAGACTATTTCATAGACTATAACATCGTACACAGACTCTCCCGGGCACAAAGGCAGAAGACTGTCATGTCCAACTTCTAAAGAGTGTATGAAGGATAACTTCCTTTACATGCTTTGTCTGACTCTCTTTCTTTTCCTGCTTTAAAGATGGTTTTCAGGTTTACTTGAGGAAAAAACATTTTCCCCAGCTGGACATAAAAAGCACAGACTATCCTGAGTTGTCACTATTGCCCAAAGCTCACCATCAGAATGCCAACCTAAGCACATGCCAAAGGGACACATTAGCACACAGTCTGAATCCAGTGAGACTCCCATGTCTGAGATGAGAATTTAGATGAGTTAGAAGTACTGAGAAGGAAGAGATCAATTTTTAGACTGTTCCCAAATGGCTTTCCCAAGCTGCATCTCCACAGAGGGACCAAGCAATAACCCAGGGGGGCAGCAGTCACATCCATCTATTTTCTGTCAACACCAACGCCCAAAGCACCTCCTATTGTTTGAAGATGCCACATGTTTGGCATGTCTGCCTGTGCACGAGAGAGAAAGAAGAAGGAAGGTTATTAAAAAAGCAGTTTGGCTAAATAAGGGAGCTCATTATGTGTGCTATTTTTGTTCCTCAAATGTCTGCCTTCCTCTCTTTCCCTTGAGGTTTCTAGAGAAATCTGACAATCAGGGCTGAGGTTTACTGTCAGCTTCCATTAGGCAAATCAACAGGGTTGGGGATGGGGGAAGGACAAGGGGAAAATTGCCCCAAAAGTAAGCTGATTCAGCACCAATAATGTCTTTGTGCATGTACCGACTACCAAAAATTACTCGGCTGAGGCGCTGTCCCGTAAACGAGTCCTTTCAGAGCCTCCTGCGCTTCCCCTGTACCAGGACATGAAACACCGTTTTCTGTCAGATCCGCAGAGATGGGCACAGCTAACAGCAACAGCTTTCAATGCTCTGACAAAGCAAATGACCTTCAGCGTGTTCACCTGTCATGGAACTCATTTCCGTGTTGTAATTGATGTGTAAAAGTGATCTTCATTACTTGCACTGAAGACACGCGAGCCTGCAAAACAGAAGACTTTCCCAAGAATAAGAACAGACTCTCTGGACATGGAGCATTGGATTTGACATTTCAAAATCTCAGCATTAAAAAAAAAAAAGGAATTTTTTTCTCAATCTATTTTTCACTTTTCCTTTAGAAAATACTGATTTTCCATCAGTGATTTCACATGCATTTCATCATTTTGTATATGAAGAAGGAGTGTAAACTATTCTCCACAGAAGAGGTCCAGTTTTAAGCAGAAAATAGAAATCTCTTATTGTTTTCATTTACCATGCTCACAAAACAGGCCATTATTTCAGGGAGAGGCCAGTCTCCAATATATTGCCATTTGTCCTGGTTGTACCTTATATGTCTTCCAGTATCAGTCACTACACACACATATAGAATAGAAAAGAAAGATTGGATTCATCTGCTACAGAAAATACAGATCTTTCCCTGGTAAGAAATAGTGGGGGTTTACTGCAGAACACAGCTATTTGCAAAACTGCAGCCATCAGGGCAGGAAGGCAGCTTGTACATTATGGTTGCCACAGTAATATCACTAAGAAAAACTATTCACTTCTCCAGCTGTGAGATGTCTATGAACTGTAATCATGCATGTCTTCTTCGTCATCAAGCAGTTGTGAGGCATCATCAAATCAAACTCACAGTAAACAGGGGATTAAATTAAATTATGTATTTCCACACAGTCACAGAGTCATTTAAATAAGCCCCTGACCCACAGAAAATATCACCAGTGTAGCCACAAACATAAACCGAGATTTAGGAGCTTCCACACCACCTATGGCTTGAGGACATGTGTTATAAATGTTAATTAACTTGGCAGTATTGCACCTCCTTGGGACTATTACTGTTTCAGAGCAACATTGCATCCTTCCCAAAAATGGAAAGACATGCCTAAAGTTTTGAATTAACTGGAAATGGGATCTGAATTGAATTGCTTCCTGTCCTCCCATCCTTGTCTTGCCATACCTCCCTCTTCTCCACACACCGCAGGAGACAGCAGCAGCAAACCTCTCTCTGAGAAACTCCTGCTTTTCTCTGAAGGCTTTAGCCAGGACTTAAGTTTCCAGCCTCAGGAACATTTCTCCTCTCCAGTGTACTGAGGGATGATTCCCTTACCAACCTCCAAAGCAATGCCAGCCACAGAGAGCTACTGGTGAGATGGTGGCACAAAGGAGGAGATCGGGAACAAACCTTGTGAGCAGGGTAGGGGGACATGTCCTCTGCAGGGTGGTAATAGAGCCCCAGACAATGTTTCAGGCTCCCAGACAAGCTCCAGGGCAGGAATGCCACATGCGAAGAAACTCCTTACAGGAACTCCAGTTTCTCCTCAGCCAGACACCCTTGCAACTCCAGAGCCTCAGGGCTCGTCTCTGTTCCTGTCCTCATCTCCAGGCCACCAAGTCACCAATGCCACCCCTCCCTGCTGAAGCCACAGCCTGTGCGGTGGTAACAGCTGGCTGAAAAGCCCAAGCCAAGCCACTTAAGAGTCCACTGCTAAAAACTAACAGATGCTGTTTCTGATTCCTAAAGACCACTTGAGACTAAGCAGGAGGGACATAGTAATTGTCTGAAGCTCAATCTATACTGAGAAAAGCCAAAGTTTGGAGGATAAAGATTGTGTTTTGCCTCTCAATATGTTCTTCTTTCCTGCAAAGCCTACTGTATGCACAAGCCAAGTTCTGTAGTTATGTTTAATCAACTAAACCCAAAAATGGACAACTTTGCTAGGATGGTTTATGATGAGCCTCTTCCACTCAAGGATTTCTAAATTAATATTTTAAAGCTTAGAATAAAAGCTTTCCAATATATCTAAGTGCTTTGAGCTCCTAAGTCCCAAACCTAAGCATTTCAGTGGAAAACAAGTAATTTTAAACATGAGTCTCTTCCCATTAAAGAGTCTAAAATTTCAATATCCTGGGCCTGGATTTGTTTCTTCTTCAGGAAGAGTGCTGCTTCATTTCATGGGCTTGGAAACTGCTGCACAAAACATTAAAGAAATAAAAACTGCTGCATTTGTTTTTCTTTAGCAGAGCAATGGAAAAACAACCTTGCCTAAATCTTCATCTGTTTCTGACAGGGTTCCCACATCCTGCAAGTTAATCCCAAGGAACAGTCACATCTACCCAAGTGAACAGGTTGGGGATGGAGCAGAGCCTGCGCCGGGCAGGTCCCCCCCAGGCTGCCCCAGCTGGGGCTCAGTGTGGCCCGTGGGGCAGAGCTCCCCCACCAGAGATGCCAGGAGAGGCCTTTCTGAGGTGGTCCCATGCCACAGAAGAGAAAATTAATTTCTCCCACATGAGAGGACACTCCTGCTGCACGCTCTTGTCAGGAGTCCATTTCAGAGCTGAAGCTTACAGTGTAAACCATTCAACCTACAAGGAATTGTCAAAAAATGCAGCTAAATAGCAAACACATGTACGTCTCAGGCATTTCCCCGAGTCCCACTTGTTCTTTTTTTAGCCTCAGGAGAAAAGCACATTCTTCTGCATAATTTATTTCTTCAACAGAATTATGCAGAAAACTGCAACTAAATTGCTTTTCCTGATTAAAACTGGAGTATGTTATATTCCTTCCCCCCCCCCCCCCCCCCCCCCCCCTCAATTCTGGATTATGTGCTTTCTATCCTAGAGCCTCTTCTCCCTCTTTAATTTTGCCTAGAAAGAAAACAGAGCTCTGTCCGCTCCTACCTTTCATACCCCATCCCCAGGGGTGGGCAGGGAAACCTCCCTCCCACTACCCAGCCCCACCATAAACAGGGGTCCCGGCACCCCCTGCACTGGTTCGCTCCTGGCTCTTTGTGCTCTGGGCACACTTAGGTGAAGGAAGTCTGTTGGTGAAAGGAGGAAGGTATTTTATCTCAAACAGTGAAACAGCGTTCTAAAAGGGCTTATGCTTTTGGAATGGTGTTAGGAGGTCTGTGGGTAGGTGTTTACAGGGCTGAAAAAAAATGTTCTGTACCAGGAGGTGAACAACACAGGTGCTGGCACGGGCACTTCTCCAACAGCAGAGCCAGGTTCAACTGCTCACAAATCACCAGGCCCAAAATCAGTGTAAGAATGACCTGCATTTGGATCAAGTTACTTGCTGTTGTTCAGGTTTTCTGCTTGCGAATGTGAAAGACTCCTTTCAGCACATCTGGAAAAGGGGTTGGGGATCAGTGGTTTGTGGGAGAGCTGTCTCACCTCCCTGCAAACTCATTTCCTCGTGTAGTAGTGATGTAGTGCTTCCATTTGTATTTAGCTCTGGATGAACATACTGGCTCAGCTCTCCAAAAACTTCCCTTTAGAGACTGGTTCCAGTCCAGAGGCTGGTTATAAACCTTTACATGCCCAGTGCCATACTCTTAGCAGAAATAAAAAATGGGTGGACTTTCAATTTCATTTAACATCTTTGCATGGTACAAGGAATCTGATGTGATGAGTCAGTGCTGAGCCATGCTTTAAGGTGACTGCCTGCATATAAAAAAATAGGGCCATGGCAGTTAAGTGCAGGTACACTCAGTATTATTTGATAGGCTTTATTTTCAGAACGACGGGACTGTAGTTTTCTGGTTGTCTCTGCTTCTTCCACTGTGGGGTGTTCAGCAGCATCAGTGGAAATGAAAATGCAGTTGGTGTAGCTCTTTGGGGATCCCTGAGTTTTCATTATAGTAGTGTGGCCACCCCCCTCCTCATTCTTGTCTTTATTAATCACGGAGTAAGTGGAAACAGGCTCCAGGTCACACTCCCAGATGATATGGGATGGGGGGCAGACAGGGGCTGTTGCTTGGCCATTAAATCCTCCTTGTCAGCTGATGAGGTTGTTTGGGTTGTTTCTAATTAGTGGAGAAAGATATCACTACTGGTCTTCTCTGCATCTCTCTCCAAGCCCATCCTTTCCCATAAACCAGGGAAAGCAGCCCGGGTAGCTGTGGTGTTTGCATTGCTTAGTGATTGAGTGTCCTTTATTTTCAGGTTATGGAGTTACAAGACACAACAAAATGTCTAAGAAGCACTCTTAAGAGCACTGCGAGTCCCTTTCCTAAAAGGTGACCAGATGCTAGTAAATGGAAAGCCAGTCAGTGAGTTAGGCAAGTAGCAAACTATAAACAAACCTTGCTTAAATACAGAAATACATGCTGCAACCACTCAACACTCAGTCCAACTTCTCGCAACAAATCTGGGATAAAAAAATGGTTTTAAAGATGCGTTGAACACTTGTTCAAGGCCTTGTTCTGGTAAAGGGGAAAAGTTCTACTGCCAGGCATCCACCCTTGGAAAACACACATCCAGGAGTCACTTAATCATATACCAACACAAAAGCCATCACAGGAGCAGAGCTGACCTCTCACGTGTTTCTCTCTGCTCTACGAATGGGCTTATACCCCTCTACACTGGCTTGAGCTTATGGGTGCTCCTGGGGATTATTCCTCTGCCTTGCACTGACTGAGCACGACCGAGTCCCGAGATAAATATGCCAGGGGCCAGAATCCACGTGGAATAGCTGAGTCTGACCGTTGGACCTCTATCTATTGCCATCTGCATACAGCAAGTCACAACTTCAGAGATTTCTGTATACTGAGGTTGTGCTAATTTTATCATTGCTGGGTGAACTATGCACTTGGTATCATTCTGTTTATCATTCACATCTCTACTAACAGGATACATCAGCTATTATAAACCCGTCACGGCAGAAGCTATTGACACATCTAATGTGTCAGAAACATATCTCTCTTTTTGAGTAACAGATCATTAGTGCACTGATGCTGTCTTTCTTGCTTGAATCCATTAATCATTGATCTTCAGCTTAAAACTTCAAATGAACTATTTTCTCTAATTTGGCCTATTTTTTGCTCACCATTAACTTTGCTCATAATAGCATGATGTGGTCTTCTAGGGTTGTGCAAAGCTCCTGGTAGGAACGGAGTTCCTTTAACTGGAGAAAAGTAGGAAAAAAATATATTAATGGGGCAATTTTTGACCAGTATTTTGAATTAAGTGTAAATGGAGTGAGAATTCTCAAATTTCTCCAAATTAGTGACCTTTTTTGTTAGTTCCTAAGTCAATACATATGACGGCTCACCAACAGTAACTAAAGCAGTAGCCACAGATAAACATTATTTGTTGTTTTTATTTGCAAATTAGTCTGTATTATTAGGACAGCTTTATTTCTGATGACACCTCTGCAAGGTGTTCTCTGAAAACAGAACCAAAATCAAGTAAGGAGCTTCTGCACTGTTCCCTTGGGAAATATTGGTTTTGTTCCCCACTTTAGACTTGGCATTGCATTATTGCAGGTTATAGCCTTTCAAGTGCAGTGATTAAATGCACAGGTTGAACAAGGCTGTACATATTGTGCTTTACATTCCAGCTGATTACATTAAATATTCCAGATTCACAGGGTCCTGCAATGCTCCGCTGAGCAGACTCATCATCAATATTTAAACGTACTTTCATATCAAGCTGCGAACAGCCCTATTTGATACGTAGCAATGGAAATAATGTATCAGATTGCAATAGGTTTCACCCTTTCACCAATATCTTCTGTAACTACAATCCCATTTTCTTTCTCCTCCTGAGCCCACCTCACTAAGGAATCTGACGTTACAGTCCACACACCTACTCTAATCCCAGAGACCCGCTGTCCTGCTAACAGAAGGCAAACGACCCCTTGATGTGATGTCAAGAAACTACACATCCATTTGACCTCTTGACTTAGGGCTTCTCTGCTCGATCACAACACGCTCCAAAGCTCCTCCTGGGCTAAGTGTTTCCTGGAGGCCTTCTCCTTCTTGCTGGAGGAGATGTGAAGCTGTGGCTCCCCTGTCTTTTAAGCTGTACACTGACTGATGTGGAATAGGCATCTTGGACCCACTTTTCCAAGCATGTTTCCCAGAATTTTTTAAAAGGAGGGGCTGCACAGCCTGTGCTGGACGGTATATTCAACGGGAGCCCATGTGCATCCTTTCCTGTGCCCTGAGACAAGCTGTAGTCCTGAGGCTTGAACAGAGACACAGAAGGGAAGGATGCTTCTCCACAGATATTAATAACTGAACTTACAGCAATAATAAAACATGATATGCTCCGTTAGATCTTTCATTTGAAATAAAATCCTGTGACACAGAAATATCATTATCATTTTTATCTCATCAGAAGTAACTATCACATTTGTGGGTAAATACAATAGATCAAAATGGATGCTTCTTAGCAAAGGAATCTGTATAAATACAAACAGTGGAGATTAAAGGACTAACAACAATGGTCTTTGCTGCTGAGGCTCCAGCAGCACCCTGTGTGCATCCCCAGCAATACATTTAAAAGGATGATTTAAAAACTAAATCTATGATATTACTTCTTCTCCCCTGTCAATAATGTGGTAGCCCTAGGCACACATGCCAATGGAAAAGCAGGCTGGAGTTCAAAGATGTGGCACATGAGAAAGTAGCAGGGATAATTTTCACCTGATATCACATCATCAGAAACTGCTACACAAAATTATTGTGAATTATGGGGGCCTGCTGTGCATTTGATTTCCCACAGCTGCTACCATAGCAGTCACTTTCCTGAAAATTAAGTGCATGTTTCATCTGCTCACAGGAAAGGAAGAGGGGGAAAAAGGTAAAGAAAGAAAAATTTATGATGGAAAACCCACTGAAAGCACCTGTGCCATACTGTGAAGCCACAGCCTGCTTCACGGCTGTACTCTGGGACAAGCGGGAGGGACATGTGGTACAGCGGCACTGGGCAAGATGGGCCGTGTCAATCAGAAGCAGAGCCAGAGCAGACCTACCAGGGCTGTGTCCAGCAACTGCAATATGTTCGTTCAATTTACATTCCCTGCAACTCACTTCCATCTCTTATCTCCAGCAAGGGACACTACACAAAGCAGATTATTCCAGCTTCTCTCCTCCAAAGCAGGCAGCAGCATTAAAAGTCCTTGCAATTGCCAGGAGCTGCGCAACAGCGTAATTAGAGGCTCCAAGCCTGTCGGAAATGAGGGGCCGTGGGGGAGTGAGGGGAGGGTGTTTCTTTCGTTCCTGCATGTGAAACTGCAACACAAAGCTCCTTCCTAAGCACTTACTGTGTGATCACTGTGCTTGATTTGAATGCCCCTGCTTGTCGGGTTGGTACTGCTTCCCCGTTGTGAAGCTGACAGGGCATAGCACTAGACTGACAGCCCCGAGCCTGAGCAGAAAGGGAATGGCACGAATGTATTTCCCTCCTCCTCCCATTATCATTCTGCTCCAACAAATGTTGACCGGAAAAGCCATGTGGTTATTTCATTTTCAGGCAGTTTTTACTAGCGTGGAAACAAAGATACTTCAATCGCACTTTTGTGTCCCAAGATCGCTGAGTGTTTCTTTGAGTGCTAATTAAATTTCACAACCTCCTCAAACAGCAGGTCAATCCATTCCGGCATCACTGTAGCTTTGTTTCCTATGGAAATGATGCAGAGGTGCCCATGCTGGCAGTCTGGGTGTGCATCTGCATGCTCTCCCCCCAACAGGTGCTGGAACCACTGGCCTATTTAAAGATTTGACAGAGAGGTAGAACTCCCAGACAAAATTAATCACCCAAATTTTTTGCGGCCCTGACCAGCATCACTTCAAGGTGCAGAAGAGAAAGGCTGTTGTGTGAGTTCATCAAGCAATGCAAGTAGAAAATGCTTCAGCCATGGAAAAGCTTCAGTCAAAGCCTGTGCTCACTTAGACAGTGCACTGAAAGAGAGAGATTCAGAGGAAACTGGACTTGGGACATTCCGGCTCATGAAAAAAAAATAAATAAAAAAATTACTGACCAGAGGAAGATGGACTACGTTAGCAAAGGGCCTTCCACCAGCTCATGCAAACCAAGCCCAGAACCAGGACCACAGTCCAGATGCCCTGACGTTTCCTTGGGCAGAGTGATGCCTTGAACCTCATCCCTGTGATGCTCACAGATATAATCACTACTTTGATTCTTTCACTGCTCCCAGCACCATAGGTTCAACTGTATGTAAAATCAGAAGCAATAAAAAGTTTTTCACTGGAGTTCTTTCTGTGTCTCAACATTTTCTTCAGCTTCGAAGAAGCTGATTTTGACCCTAGGCCTTGAATTTTTAGCCTTTTCTTTTGAAAAGAAGATTGGTATGGGTCCTTAGAGTAAAAAGTGATAACAGTGTTTCTCTCAAAGACGACTTTTTATCAGGTAGAATGAATATGGATCCTGAGAAAAAGTGAATAAAAGCCACTGTGATTCCTGGGGCAACTTCACCCACGCAGATGGCCTTCTTCAGATCTTCCCAGGATCTCCTCTGGGGTCTGGGGTCTTCATCTTCATACAGGAGGCCTGAGAGGACAGGGTTCATCTGAGACAAGATAGGAGACTTACTGCTGCCACCTGATTTCCATCAGCACTTCTTTTGCAAAGAGCCAGGTCCTCCTTCACTACGAAGCCGAGGCAAAGAAGAAATTACTGGAACTCATTTTAATGGTAAATTTACTTTGGTATCAAGCTGGTATTTAAGACAGAAACACAGTTATTCTATGGGAGTAAGCTGAATAGCAACTGGGTTCTTCTATAATACGGGAAAGGGCTGAAAATTGGGGTTAATTAGGACTATTAAGTATAGTTAGAGAAAAATGGAAAAACAGAAAAGTGCAAACACATGATAGCATCTCCAGTATAGTGTGCAGTCAAGTGTGACATTTTTTTCCTGTCTGAAAGAGAAAAAACAGTTTGAGAGGCAGTGGTGGGCATTTCTGTGATCTGGATTGTAACTGGAGGGAGAGATATAGTGGGATGAGAAAAGAAAAGGAGTAGGATTTTGCTTTAATTCAAAGCATCTTGACCTGTTAAAAATTTTGGCCCTGTCTAGATAGCAATAATGGAAGAAATTGGAAATCGCCACCCCTTGGCGATAAGTATCTCTTTTCTTTAGAAATTTCAATTCCAAAAAGCCATCCTCTGTCACTAATACGTCTGACCTCTAATAAAATAAAAATAAATACACCTCAAGAGCTTTTGCCACTTGCTTTGTTCACTGTAACCTGCTGGTTAACTTCCTGTCCCTAGAAGTGGCTGTCATTGCTCGTGTGTGCACAGACATGGCCTTCCGTCAGCTGGAACCGTTCAGCGGGAACAGCCATATCAGCCCCAGCATTATTCCAAATGCAGCAGAAGCAAACACAGAAATAACACTGAGCAGAAAACCCAGGATCATTAAGGGAGAAGGGGGGCTGCATTTCTCTGGCTTCTAAGACGGTATTGCCAACAATAGAGGAAAAGGGATTATCTTTTTTCTTCCAAGGTTGGGAGTCCTGTTTCAGGTTTTGTATAATAAGAATGGTACAGGCAGACAGCAATAATAACCTGCTCTGAAAGCTGCTCACTGCACAATGGCAAATTGCTCATGGGCAGTGATGGCAAAATTTAATCCCTGCTCTTAGAATGCAACCCGCATAGCCACTCAAGACAACATAATAGCACTTTTGTAGCTCTCTGCTACAAACATCACTTTGAAAAGGATACAGCTGTGGAGGGGGGTCTCCACATGCGTCATTTTTGGCTGGCTACCAAGCTAGCAGAGCCTCAGACACACTGTGCTCCCTCATACAGCTCTGCCAGCTACTGCATAGTGACGCTTGGGGAAGGGAGAGGAAACGGATGGAGCTGTGTGAGCAGTAAATTCAAGACAAAATTAAGTTGCTTGGCCAGGTGAACAGGTTAGGAATTCATTTGCTGAAGAACTGGGATGAAAGAAAACTGGGAGACTAGCTCCAGTCTGGGATTTCATTTACAATCTATAAGGCACTGTATGGACTCACCTAAGTCTCTAAAGCTGCAGACATGTCAAACATCAGCCATTCCTTCATCAAATGCTGACCCTATGATATGGCCATGGATAGGGAATCCCAGACAAGACTAGAGACAGCACCAGCTATTTCTCTTCCCATCTTCCCTCCACTGCTTTCCTGAGCTATCACTCACACTGTTTCCAGCTACCAAATAAATCAAGTGACCAAAGGAGGCCAGAGCAGTTTCACCACTGCCGAGGTTCTGCACAACCACAGAAGTGCCCACGTGTTCTGCTCAGCAGTCAGAGCTGGGAGGACAATAATCTCTAGAGAAAAGGACCAGCCTGGAGAGCAACAGCCTTTCCACTGTAGCACTTGTCCAAGGCCTTGAGTGCTGAGACCATGGGCTGTGCTTTGCTTGACATGCCACTGTGGTGCTGGGAGAGGAGCAGCCTGGTCCCCCTCCACTGGTGATCATGCTCTCCGAGCCCTGCTAGTGAAACAGCTGACAGCAGCAGTGCTTTGCTGATGCCCTGGCAGAGCCAGCCAGTGAGCCTGGCAGCCAGCAGCGACGAGCTGCCTTTGCCTGCGGCAGGCTGGGAACGCTCACACAAGCACTGCTGGCACAGACATGTGTGTGTGAGGAACGGAGCTGATGGTCTCCAACTGGGGAGAAGGGATGAGCCGCTGAGAGCAGCAAAGTATCCAGCTGACCCTGACAGATTCAGAAGAGTCACTTCCACTCTGGGAGCAGAGTTGCTCCTGTGGACCAGAAGGAGCAAGAATTCTCTCCAGAACGGACCAAGGCAGCTTGCACTTTGAATCTCTACCAACCTGCTGCTGACTGTTTCTGAAAGCACCAAGAAGCATCAGCCAGAATTAGTTTATGAGTAACAAAACCAAGAAAACTGTGAGCTTCTTATGGATCACTCAAAGAAAGATAACGTGGCAGCATTTGTCATATAATACCACTTGGGCCTCTGCATCCAAGTAATAGTAGAAAGAATTTCTTTAGGATGGTCTGTTTCTCACACCAAACCTTTGGGGGTCTACTCTCCCTTCCTGGCACAAATAAACGATACAAGATTCTGAGAGAATTGCTTAGTAATTCTGTCATGAACTGAACTGCTTTCTCCTTCCTCCCCACCTCACCCTATTACTGATGGTAACAAGGGAGTTATTATCAATCAAGGCAAGCTACATTGTGATCTGTGCCACTGAAATCCATTTCAGATCAGAGGATAAAATGTGATTATATTTACACTTCCTTGACACAATTCAGGCAGCAAAATAACAGCCTTCTAGAGACATTTTTCTTCTTCGTATTTAGATTTGTCAGTATTGCAGAGCTGTGTGAGAAGAGAGGGAATTATTATAGCAGCTGGGATTCAGTGATACATTTTAGTTGCCTTACAAATGAAGATGTTCGGTTTATTGTGTTGTCTTCCCATCTTTTTCATCTCTGAGTTCCTTGAATACTGTCCAGAACATCCTCCAGATTGATGAGATTGCATTTCAATCAATACAGCTCTATGTAAATCTATTTTTGCTTTTGACACATCCCATAAATTATTTCTACTTATAACCTTAATTGGTCTGTATTCATCACAGGAGATGGAATTTCTAACGCATGCAGCTGTTTACAAATTAAATTTGCAATTAATGAAGAAAGTATGAGATTAAGCACTTCATACTTCCCCAATCTGAATTTGAAAAGGATATAATCATGTTTTATATGGTCAGCCTGTGCTTGGGTGTTTTTATAATAAAGGTGTAAGCTCCAAAAAATCCCAGAAATGCAGAAACTAACTTGACCCATGTAGTCTTAATCACCCAAAGGTTGGGCTTGACCTGCTGATGGGAACAAACACTGTAACAAAAGTCTCATTTCCAGTAAACAAGCTTATGTTGTCTTCTCCTTCCAACACCAGCAATGATTTTGAGCCTATCTCCTACCCAGAACACCAAAGGAGCCTCCCTTGTCATTTCAGATTAGTGCCTGACACAGAGTGTCCTAGGCACAATCAGAAAAATCCCCAAAGCTTTGCTCTAGTGTGAAAAACAACCTACTTTTAGATTTTTACATCTTCTCTTTTCAGGAATTGTATTACAACTTGTAATGTATTTCCAGGGTCTCTACAAAGTATTTCAGGGAAGGGTCATCTCCTGCTATCTCTTCAGATTCACAGAGACAGTTTTCAAATCAGTAGCAAACCTGAGAACAATTCAGTATTCTCCTCACAGCCACATGCTACGTAGCAGGAGAGCTGTGGAAAGGTAAGTTAACCAAAAGCATCAATAGCAATTTTTAAGGAACAATCATGTAGAATTACTGTTGAAACTTGATAATATGCCATAATACACAGAGTTCGTCTGCAGGATAGCACACTGAAACTGGGAAAGAATGAAAGCTCTTTCTTTTCTTTTACAACAGGAATTCAAGACCTGTTCATTGACCAATTTTCTAATACCTGCAATTTTTTTTCTCTCTTCTTCAGTGCCTTGTTCTTCTCCATCTTCAGCAGACTGCCTTAGGTAAAGCTGTGCTCCTCTCCATTTCAGTTTTTCTCTCTTTTACCTTTACCACCGAAATGGTGAATTTGAAACTACAGAGTGCAATTAGAAACATATCCTTGCCCTGTCATTTAGCACAGGCACAGAAAACTCAGGAGAAAACATAAATATATAAAAAAAATCAGCAGTCAAATTCCAGTGTAGTCACTGCTCATGGACCCAAGGTGACCAAGGCCTTCCCTGAAGACTTTTGTACAAGAACAAGTAATGCACTTGCTAATGGAAGTTTATGATATCGGTTATAGAGATGCTATACATTCCCCTACGTATCCTCTACATAAAAAATGAGATGTAGTGCTGCAAGCTTCCTCAAGTAATTCAGCTAATACAATTCAAGCGTGTCTATGTGTGTTACCTTGTGTTTAAAAAGGGCTCCACGGCTAATAATAGACTGGAAACTAGTTGGACATGGGTCTTGGGAATCACACCGACAGCTCTGGAAACCTGTCCTTATACAATACAAAAACCTCCTCAACTGAGAAACTGCTCTTTGCTTTTGGAAAGGAATGGGGTTCTGGTGCAGGAAGAAGAAAGGTTTAATAAGGAGCAGTGATTGCTGAAGGGAATACTGAGGGTAAGGAAGTAGGAGTCAGTAAATAAGCAGATGGTTAAAGAGGAAGGTTAAGTGGAGGTTAAATAAAACATTAGAAAGGCATGAACCGGAGGCTGAATCCTGGAGGAAACAGAAGTGTTAAGCAGTAACAGTGTGTCTATGCATGTGCATGTCCTGAGAGAAACCTCTCCGCTGGATTCTTTCTCCCTTTCTTTTACATCCACAGAAAGGCCCTGTGCACTTGGTAGTGCTGTACATGTCCATGGCATCTATGGAAAAGTACTGCAGGCTTTTCACAGAACCACAGCATGGTGGGGGCTGGAAGGGACCTCTGGAGACCATCCAGTCCAACCCCCGCTAAAGCAGGGTCACCTCATGCAGGGTGCACAGAGTCACATCTAGTTGGGTTGTGACTGTCTCCAGTGAAGGAGACCCCACAGCCTCTCTGGGCAGCCTCTGCCAGGGCTCTGCCACCCTCAGGGTAAAGAAGTTCGTCCTTTGTAAATGTTCTTTTTGTAAATGCACAAGACAGAAAATGCCAGGACAGGCTTATGGAAGAGGTGAGAAGTAGCTAAAAACAATTTAGGAGCTCCTTGTCTTGAAACGGTAACCTAAAAGGTTGGCCTTGTGATCACGAGCACGTTCTTGCTGGATTGGGTTAAGCCAGGGAATGCTCCTAACGGCCTGTGGAGGGGAGACGAAGCTTCGCCAGCTTATCCTCTCCAACCAACCCCTCCCTCTTCAGGGTAGCTGCCAGCAACGCCAACGGGCCAGCACACACAGAAGTGTGACACGGACCATTCAGATAAAGCTAATACTCACCCCGCTTTGCAGAGAGCCCATGCCAGGCATCTGCAGAGCACCATGCTGAGCGAGGCCCACCACGTCCAGGGGCTGCCCAGGGCTGCCCTCTGCCTCCCCTCGCCTCCTGCCCCTCAGGGAACCTTCAGTTACCACATCCTTTTCAATCTCAGCTACTGACCCGTTTTCTAACTTTATCAAGCCATCTACGAGAGGAATTACTTTCTCCCCGACCTCAGTCTTGCAGATAAGTGTGTTCTGGAAGAGCAGTAACTTTGATAATGAAATACTCTGCAAGCCAGAGCATGCTCACTCCATGCTTTACCAACATATGGTTAAATTTTCCCTTCCATCAGATTTAATAAATAGTGTTTACAAATTCTTAGGCATGCCTCCCTAGCAAAATCCACTAAAACCACAACAAATATACTTATCATGGCATTAATTTGGTTAGAGATTTTCTCAGAGTATTGACAGCCATATCTAATTTCTAAGGATTTATTTTTATTTCAAAAAATGTATTTTTTTCTTTACCTACTACAATTCCTTTATAATGGTGTTTCCTCTGAAGGCATGAGGCAGCTGCTTTACAACCATCCACTGTTGGACTACATCCCCTCAAAAATATCCTTCAATAATTAATATTTTATATTTATTCACAAGTAAGAACTTAAACTTTCCAACACAGACCTGCAAAGCCCTGAGTTCATTCTTCCTACAACTGAACACTGACATTTCATGGTTCAAACACCACTCCCTGTTGGGAGATTATCTGGTACCATGGTCTAGATAGTAATATCTGCAGTCTGTGAAGTAGGCTTTAATAATCTGAAATATAAATTTTAATATAAATTCTCTCACTCATACTTGTTCCTTCATAAGAATGAAACCAAGCAGATGCCTAAAAAGCAGAGAGTTCAATTTATATTCAGTACCAGTTCCTGATGCATTTCCTTTCTCAGTCAATAAATTGGCCTCTGTTAACAACAAAATATCCGGACTAGTAGTGAACTAAGTGTCCTGCTGATAGACACAGATGCCTACATTTCTCCTAAAATACAGATGCTGGCTACCATATATATGCAAAACTCTCTTCCACCCCAGTAGTTGTAGCCTATCAGTATAGACACATCAGGGCAAATTAATGCTATCATGGCACAGACTAACCCACTGCAAGTTCCAGCATCTCTCCATTTCCCTACTTAGTTGGAGCCGGATTCTTCCTCACCTCTTTTTGCATGGAGAAACACTGCAGTAAAAGACTGCAATCAGTGAGCAGCTGCTTGGTTCCATGATAGAAACACCCACATGTCAGCCACAAGCAAAAGATTCCCACTGCATTTATACTGTTAGAGAGCTCCGAGAGTCCAGGAAAGTGCAAAGTGTTTATGATGAGTGAACTCAGGAACGGAGTTTCCTTCTGTTTGTATTTCTCTTGATGGGACTTACTTCCTCAGTTATGACAAACTCTGTTCTGTAGATGTCTGAATTGCTACAATTCAGTTAAAATGTGTGCAGCACCAAGTGGGAGAGAAATAACTAGCCTAGAAAGCAAGCACCCTCTGACATCTCGTCTTCCCCAAGGTGCTCTCAGGTTCCATCATGCTTCCCGCATCAGACTCTGTTCTTGTCCCACAAATCCACAAACAAACTTTGGAGACAGAAAATCTAATTCCCTCATTGCAGTAGCAGATTCTATCAGATAAAACAAAACAGCACCTGAATTCATCCTCACACACCCTTTACCCTACTCTAAAAACACGACAGCAAACTGAGGCCAATACATCTTCCCCTAATAAATCTAACCACCTCTGTGGTAGGAATTTTCCTGAAAAAGAGGACGGAGGTTTTATCTTAGTAAATGAATAGTTCCTGGTCATCTGCTCAGTCCATTAGCAGCCAGACTGTTCTCCATTAGTTAGCTGACTCAAGTGCATACCTGGGATATTATAAAAAATTGATGTCTATCCAAAGATGATGTGAAATATTTCTAAGTATGGGGAGGAGTCCTGCAAGAAGAGTGTGAATAAAGAGTTGCTAATTTTTCATACACTCTTCATGATGAAAACTTCTTTTCTTCACTTTGATATTCAGTCATTAAGTTTCCAAGGTGAAATATTTAGGTCCAAAATTGCAGCTCACATGAAAGATCATTGCTGTATTGGTTTAGACCACTTCAAAATGATGGGCTTAGGCTTGATTTTCCCAAAGTCATGCTGTCTTTACAGCTGCTTTGGACAAAGGTTTCCCACAGAACTAGTGCTTCTCAATGACAGGAAATGCTTTTGATGTGGTTAAAAAGCTCATAGCTCCAAGTAACCAAACCACAGTGCAAACTGCAACCTCGAAACAACTGGCACAACATTTTCTTCTGTGTTTGCACAACGTCTAGCACTGTGGAGGCCTGCTCTGTGCCACAGCCCATGGGATATTCCTGAAACAATAATTAATCACAACAGCTCTGCAAACAACAAGAACAAACATAGAAACAGTGGCACTTCGATTCTGGTGACAACATTCCCCTGAACATACCCAAACCACAGCACAGCTACCCCACAGGCTCTGCTCTATAACCCGTGCTCTTTCGGTCTGCAAGGGGCCACTGATGAAGGGGATTCAATATTATTCTACATTTGGCTAATGCAATAATCAGTAAATGTGAGGCATCCTTTACTAATGTGAACATTGTTATGTTCAGAAAAGGAGAAGTCGGTGAAACGTCATGGACATAAACATGTGCTGTCTTCCCAACCACAGCAATGTATTTTTTCCTTCCCTTATACTCCCCCTGTGGCTTATCTATTCACATCTGCTAAATACAACATACCCTTGGTTCAGTCCACAGCCTCAAAGCTTTTATGTGGCTTCTGCTCCACTCCAGGAATTTTGCAAATAAATTGCTGCACTGGATTTGTTTTAAAGAAAGCATTTGTTTGTTTTCAAATCGTATACTTGGCTAAATGGAAAGTATCTAGCTCTCTGGTTTCTCCCAGGCTGTTTGGGTTCCAGTAATCGTTTGCTGCTGTATGTTCAAAGGAGATGAAGGGGACAAGGGACAGGGCAGAACTGCAGAGTAAGCCCTGCTTCCAATTCTACATGACCTGTGCCTGTGGACAACAGCAAGCCGGCCCTTAGACCAGGGGAGAGGGAGGCTCTCTCCTCTAACAACAGCTCCTGTGCGCGTGTCAACACCTCACCCTGGTTTCAGCCAAAGGAGAAGCACATGCACTCCCAGAGCAGCTGATTCATCCTGCGTTTAGACTCCCACTGTAGAAGTGGAATTGTGCCTTAAAAGTGTCCATTGTTCTCTGCAGACTTCAAAGGGAATTTGAACAGTTAGCTCACATGAAGATGACAATGTTGTAGTAATTTTGGACTGATCAGTTCTTTTCCCAGTATTTTCCTTTATTATTTTAGTCTGTAGAAATAACAGGGATCTGTTTTGTATCTGGTATATATCTGCACCTGGGCTTCCTGCCCCCACCCCCCCCAGAATTCCCAAAACTGGTACTGACTGGACAGCTGATCAGAAAGGCACCTGGATATTTCAACTCTTTTAAAAGCTGTCTGTACCACAGATGACCATTAACATCTTAAAGCAAGTTTCTTTTTGATACTTCAGTTTACCCAATACATAAACAGGGATAAAGATATTGAAACTGATGTCTGATTTAAAGATCTTGCGCTCTGCAAGACCCAGGGACTATTAGTAGTAGTAATGTAATGGGCACAAGTAGCAGAATGAGATTTGAAATCAATGATTTCAAATGACTGATCAGAAGTTGTTTTTCAGAGAGTAGATGAGAAAGAATGAGAGCTCCTAAAATATGAAAGCTCCAACCTCAGGACCTTTGAGGACAAAGATATTGCCTGATAGGGGGGACAAAGTCATGAGAAGAATAACCTTGTAAATAGCACTATCATAATCAAAAAGATGTTTGTGAAAAGACACAGAACAAAACCACTGGAGTCAATGGATATGGGGCACATTTGGTGACAGAGGTATTTGCTTCTGTAGCCCTGAGTCATCTCAAGGTCAGGATATAAAGTTCACAGTCTGGGCACAGTCTGGCTGTATCACACTTTGATCACACACAGGGGAAACTGCTCCAGAAAGGAAGCACAGTTTTGTTTTATGCCATGATAACAGTAACCAGCACATCTCATAATTTCCCCTGTGCTTCAGCAATGGAACTGGCTCCTCCAGGTGAACAGCAGGGCAACAATTATTTTTAGTGGCTAAAAAATTAATCTGATGCTCTCTTCTTGATGTCTTCCCATCTACCTCAGAGTTAGTCTCCATCAGGGATACAACTTCTACTTCCCTGGAATATCTTTAGCATAAGGCAGTTTCATTCTGACAGAAAGACAACTCACCAGCAATGTCCTTAAAATAGTACTTAATTTTATCATTAGGCTGACAAAATCAAGGTTGCAAATAGTCCAGGCTCAGAAGAAGATGCTGCTGCTACTCCATACCCACAACATAACCCTGCTACAATAACATATGCACATTATGGATTATCAATCCTGGAAGAGCAGAACTGGTATATCTCTTAATCAGCTGCTAAATTATTCTCAGATAGTCCCTAAATTAAACATTTTAACAGACAATCCTATAAAGAATGCTTTAGTAGGGGTTTTATGAGATCTTAAGAGCCTGATGTGCAGCACTGCGAAAGCAGAAAGAAGCACCAAGGGTTTCTGCTTGGCTTTGCCTAAGACTGGGATGCTCAGCACAGCTGAAGGTTGAGTCCGGGCAGGTATGTGAAAGGGTGCAGCTCCTCCCGCGCTCCCCTGTACAAGGCAGATACTCACTGCTACAGGAGACAGCTGGAGGGAAGGGAAGCAACTGCTGATCTGCTGGATGCCACCAGGAAAACCTGACCCTTTTTGGCCATATGTGTTTAAGGCAGGGCTGGGAACTAATAAGGATGCTGGTCTGAAGATGTTCACTTAGCCACTTAACTTCATGACCTTGTGCAAACTGCCTGACTAAGCACCATCTATAGCTATAAAAGTGGACACAGAACACAGCCTGGATGATATATTTGAAAGCATTATGCATGATGGGTGTCTGAAAGCTGCTCCTAAGCCATTTCAATACAGAAGGAAGCCATACTGTATAAAAACTTGCTACTGGCAGCCTGAGTAATTCTCTGCATCTAGAAGTTTCCAGAGGCACCTCATATTGACCTACAAACACACCATTCCCTGAAAGAATAAACACACAGCCAAATAAGAAGAAAAACGTACATATACTGAGGTATATAAATCTCTTCTGGAGGATGCAGTATAGTGACCTTTTACTGAACCATGCGTGGATTAGCTTTGCTATATTACTCAGATGTCTTGAATGAATCCCCTTCTGGAAAATCACTGCATATAAAACAAATAGAAGTGGAGATATTTAGCTGTTGCAGTATTGTTCACCTTTCCCAAAATTATTCTGTGCACATCTACATGTACCAGACTTTATTGAAAAGACACGAATTGATCTCACCTTATCCCTTTTTTGTTGCTGTCAGGGTATTTTTAATCACTTGTCTAGTATTATTAGTCATTGTATTTTCTCTTGTAAGCCCCATTCAAAGTCAAGGCTTCTTTGTGCTCCACGTGTGTGAGTGGGCCAGTTCCCTCCTCAGGCACCCCTCAGGTTATCCTCACTCTGCATGTGGAACAGCCGCTGGCCACTGTCACTGCATTCTGTGGTCAGCAGGTCCTGGTCTTATTCAGGCTTGTGGGTCTTCCCCTGAAGTCACTGATTTGGCTTTCAGGCTACACCTGCCTCTCTGCTCCCACCTCCGCTGTTGCCCTACACTTACATCTGCCCTTTTCTCCTCCTCTTCTACCAGGCAGGATTTGCAAAGTGCATCTCAGGAGTGCATACACTGTTCTGAAGAGTTCATTGTCCAGGTGGTCACTGCAGGCAATGCCTGACAGAAAGGGATATTTCAACGACTGTTTGGCAATGGAGAAACTGGGGCACAAGAGATTGACTTGCACTGGGCCAAACTGGAAGATAGAAGGTGAACCCAGATTTGAACCCCACCTGAGATATCACAGCCACACAAGTATCCTTCTGTCTTACTGCATCTCTTTTAATCTGAATGCCATTATATTTACCTTTTTTTTCCTTGTTGGTCATAGCTGTTATTAGTTTATAGCATTAAACATATTATAAAATAAAAATTAAATAAATATAAAATTATTAATATATTGCCTGTGTCTCTCCCTCCAGTGCACAGGAATTCCCAGTTTCACAGTGATCACAAAAGTACTGCATCTAGTGTCACAGACAACACCAAGCATTGTCGGTAAACACTCTAAAAGCAAAATGTGACTTCATAAAATCTCTATACTATTGATACATAAAAAGTTTTCCTTTAAAAAAAAAGATTGACTTGATTCCCCAGTGCTCATGCACCTGTGGAGTGGAAAATTTTCTGGATTGCTCTTGAGTGTCAGGAATTTTTTTACCCACTCATATTTTGGTGCCTTTCATCTCAACTTCTTTCTGAAGCTGATCATCCCTGTGGTGCCTAAATGAGAGATGACAGTGAACCCATGGGGAAAATAAGGCTGATGAAATGCAAAGTAGCATTATTTATGCTGAGTCTGTGTACAAAGTGCATTTCAAACTTCCCTGATTTTTCAGTAACAACCAATGTTGGGGGGATGGGGCAAGCCAATATTTGCATTTGATACTTCTGAATATCTCATATTTTTCTTCTTCCTTTGGCTCAGTGAAGCACAATTATTATTTTTTTTTCCATTTGACTTGAAGATCTGAGTGATAACTAAGGCTCTGCAGGAAATGTAACTAGCATCTTTGGGGTCCACAGATGGGAGAGGAAAATGGGCTGAAGAGGGTGGGTTCGGGCAACCCCTCCTTTCAGCCTACAGGAGATGAATGTCAGCTGCTCAGATTTTGAGGCATATTGCTGTGGTTGCTGTGGGAGCCTCACATTGCTGCTGTCAGTGTCATATTCCTGTTCCCCATTGAAATGAATTGCTTGACTTTGAAGTATTATCATGGTAGCTCCTCTTTAAACAAATATCCTGTCTTCCTGAACAAAAGACATCAGCTGTAAAGTGCTGCTCCAGAGTTGGCCACCTCCAGACAAGGCTGG
This sequence comes from Falco biarmicus, assembly GCF_023638135.1. NCBI lineage: Eukaryota > Metazoa > Chordata > Aves > Falconiformes > Falconidae > Falco > Falco biarmicus. The sequence goes on along the minus strand of NC_079288.1, from coordinate 24,047,733 downwards.
GAAACAGCCAGCAAACCCCTCTGCCATACGCCGAGTCCAGCATGCCTTTGGCTAGGATTTTGACAGTAAAACACCAAACACTGCTCTGTCCAGAGCACCTACCATGCTCAGGACTCCACTGGTCTGAATCAGCACTATGTAAAAAATTCTCCAAAGGAGATAGGATCAATAAAATCCAGAGCTAAGTCACTCAATATTTCACCTTGGAAGTATGACTGGAGGACCCGTCTGCAAACCCAAACAGATCAAACCCTCTCAGATACAAATCTGTGACATCAGTGAAATGCATTGAGTCAGGCAGAAAGCACAAGAAAACCTTGTCCTGTTGATAATCTGACATTCTGCCTTTGCTCCTCATATTGCATAAATCAGGAGGGGCAGACTTCCTCCCACTGTTTGCATGAAGGGAGGCTTGCTAATTTTTCACATCTAGCATTACAAACACAGCAGTAAGAGAGGCTGAGACAGCCGTCAGGCACATACAATAACAGATTTGCAGCTCTCAGGCTCAAGGCTTCCCCACAGCGGTGGCTCTGTGCTTATGAACACTTGAAGAGCATCCCTAATGATCTCACCCAGCCATACAGACCGTCAGGCGGTTGCTGCTGGTTATCAGGCACGATGGTGGACTAGCTGCCCTGCTGCGCCACTGAGAATTGCCAGAAAATTGCGAATGGAGCCTCTGTCTGGGAGCTGCATTGTCTTCACCATGATTACTATACCTTTGTAATAAGCAGAAAGAAATCCAAAGGAGAGGTCTACAGCACCTTTGGTCACAGGAGCAGACAGGAATGAATCCAGTGTGTCCCCAGCGCTCCCATGGCTCTGTGCCTGCTTCCACTCAGGCTCCCCTATCCTCTATTTAAGACCCTGCAGATGACAGGGTCCCCAAATCGGCAGAACTGGCAGTTCCAAATTTAGAAGATAGCTCTGTCCCCCTGGAGTTTTGACTTGTTCCTAGTGGCACAGCAAAGGCCTTTCTTCTTTTCTCCCCAAGCTAGGCCAAGCAGCTAGTCCTCACTGAGATTTGTTTCCATATTTATGCTGTTTGTGTCACAGCCAGGCACTACAAGGATGTCCATATGAGCATGGTAGCTCCAGGCTCCCTGTTTAGATATCCCCAGAGCCAGGCAAGCTGTATCAGCTGGCAGGGAAACCAGCGCTCAGCATTTGGAACAGGCCTGAATTCAAGCCCAATACTACAGGAATTATTGACATAACACCCCAGGCTGTGTAGTGCAGACAACTACACTAGAAAGTAGTATAGCCAAACAAAAAAGTGGTATAGCCATAGCCTGACTGTCATATTTGCATGAAGCTGAAAAAGTACGCTACATTAATATCCTGGTGCACTTTGCTGGTCTAAGTGCCATCCAAAATAAGGGCTTGATTTTACTTCAAACCATGCAGGCAATTATTTGCTTGCAACACAAACTAAATAGATTCTGCTTTAACTTTCCAAATTAACAACTCGTTGATCATCAACCAGGCATGAGAGATATCAGCTCAAACCATAAACATTTGTGAAATTTATGGTCACAGAACAGTACAAAGAAAACCATACCGCAGACATCCCTTGAAGGTTCACGTAATGCCTGCTGCCTCCAGCTGCATCCAGTAGCGCAGCGCGGACCTCTGCTCCTCAACTGAAAGGCAACCCTGTTCTCTGGCAGGTGGTATAGGCTGTTTTTTCCCACTGGAACAGGCACCAGAGGGGAACACCACACTTCCTCAGTTTGTTGCACTGGCTTCCAAATACATAGCTGTAAAAACAAACTACGGCCTTAAAATTTTGAGTGAATGAATGTAAATCATTACTTCAAGCATGCAAACAGCAAACCTGCTTATAAGATTTATCATTGTCAAGCTGGGCAATTACAGCATGGAGTCAAGTTTGTGTTTTAATAAATGAAGTACCAAAGCTCTTGCCAAAAAGAGAGGAAAAAAGAATTAAGTCAAACTTAATCTGATCCAGATGGGCTGCACCAGGTTTTACCCAGCATGGTACTGGTTTGATAAGAGAGCTGGGTCTTCTGCCCAAAACCAGGAAAGGCTGCTCCCCTGCCTGAGGAAATGACACACTTTAGAATCCAACTGCAAGAAGATGCAACGGATTTTTAAATTACACAAATTAAAAATTAATTAGCTCTTTGGGTTTTTTGTTGTGTGATTGGTTTTGTGCTCAGGCGATTAACTGCCAGCAGGGTGGCGACCAGCAGAAATAAGCTCTGCTGCAGCCCCACAAAATGGCAGGGATCGGTAACAATACAGAAACAGCTGGTGGCGAGAGGCTCCAGCACAGCTTAAAGAAAGGTGAGAATATCCTCTCTGACTTGCCTAATTTGTAAAAGAAAACCAGTGAGACCTTCTGCCAAAGTAACTGAACTGTGTGTGTGAGAGAGAGACACTATGCTCTGTACTTTTTTTCCCTTACAAACAAGTGCAAGAGTAATACAGAAGCATGCTCATCCATCAGACACTGCCCACGGAGGAATATAGCTTAGTTTGCTTTATTTCACAGCTTCTTTTGCACAGACATACACAGCCATATCCTGACAATAAGGCACTGCTAAATGCTGTTTCGGTCCTATACCTGCTCCACAGATCTGGTGCCTCTGCCTGCAACTGAGCTCTGCATCAGCCTTCCCCCAGAGATCAGGCAGACTGCTCATGTACCAAACAGCTGGAGTCCAGACCAGAGATCCAACATCTGGGTTATTCTGTTACTGCATTTGTTTTGTCTCTTGTGGTAAAAGGATGGTGTGGACTGAACCTGCCAGAAACACAGGCATGGTTCAGCACTGTCCCAGATTAAGTCACTCTCTCACACCTCAGAGTCTAATGAAGCAGCTCTTACTTTCTGCTCTTCCTTCTGCCTTTCCTTCTGCAAATGTTTCTCTCAGGGGCAGCAAGTCCTCTCATTCTTACACCCTGACCCCACTACCATAACACTGCTAAAAAGACCAACATGAGAGCTGGGACTCCTAATGCTGACAAGGCAATTCAGCTGTGTTGCACTTTGTGCTGAGCCAGAGGATGGGGACAAATGGTACCCAAAACCCAGCAATTCTTTGCCCATTGTCACCAATGAAAATCTATTTTCTAAGAATCTAACAAACAGGTAAATTATGTCCTTGACTTGGCAACTTCTGTCCGAGTTCTATCATTGCCTTTTTTTTTTCTTTTCTGAAGTATGCCATACCTTGCCACCATTTTTTTGCCTCGCTACTAGTCTCAGTGTTCAGGGTTGCAAGTAAATGAGACACATCTGCTTTCTATTTAAACCAGTAAGGAAACATTTATATTGCAGGAGAACCTGTGGCTTTGCTTGCAGTGTCAGAGGAGGCCATTCAATGTACAGCGGGAGCCTCCTGGGCACCTGCAGATAGCTAGCCGGGCTAGATCAACTCCTTTGTATTTAAGCGGCTGGCAGCAAGCCATTAATTGTGTTTGAGTTTTTGCCTTCAGTAGGTGGTTTCACTCCACTGGAGCCCAGCATCATGGGGGGGAAAGGGAAGGAAAACAGAAAGGCATCACCAGTGTATACCCAGTGTTCTGACATGCTAGTTAAGTTCTAAATTATGTTTTTAATTACTTGGCATGATTTATTGAGACAGTGCCTCAAGGTCATAAAGCACCACAAAGTGACACAAGTTGCCTGCCAGCTTGAATCTCTGCCACTGAAGTGCTCCCTTCTCTTCTGCTGGCATGTTCCTTGTCCCTCTCCCCACACTACCCAGCATCTCTGTGGGTGGATGGTATCAGACTTAACACTTCAGGTACGTTTGGGGGCCAGTTCGGTAGCTCTGAGCCAAGGCTGAAAAGGGAAGGTTTTGAGGATGGTAAAGCTGGACTGAAGGGTTGGGTTCCAAAGTGTGTGTAAAACAGGTCTGCCAAAGGAGTAGTTAAAAAAAAGCAATCCCATTATCAACCCTGTGATAAAGAAATGAGTACCCTAGAATGCAATCAGGTAGGAGTACAAAGGGGGAAAAAATCACGCTGCTGTAATGCCTCTCATGCAGCCAGTTCATGCAGCATGATATGGCCTGTCTGGGTAGATTAGAGAACAGACCTACAATCCACTGAACTTGTCCTGTACCAGCCTAACATAAGCAAGAGGATGGTCAAGGCCCTACCCAGTGCTATTTGGCCCCGAAGAGCTGTAAAGGAAAATTCACTGATCTTAAATGTACAGCAGGAACACCCCTCTTTCCACCCAGTGCACAATGCTGTGTTACTGCACTGCCAATTAAAGCTGATAACACCCTTCGTGCCTTTGGGAAGGAATCTGTGCCCTTCTTGTGGCGAAACAGTGCAATACGGCAAGGAAAAGACTGTGGAATACAACCCTGATGCATTTTAAGGCTTCTATAAATAATTAAAGGAGCTCATTAATTAATAAAAAGAAAGTGAAATTGAAAAAGCAGGAGGAGAGGGGCAATGAATACCCACTGGGGGATAAGAAGTATGTCCTACACTGCAGCTTACACAGACTTAAGTCTTTTAGGGAGAGTTAAAGTGGCTTTGTGGTTTGAGCTGAAGAAACAAATCTTAGCTGGAAGAAAAATCTTCTGGGAATAACAAAGCTACTTCCTAAATCCACGTTACACTTGGGAAGATTTTTCAAGATTTACACACTCAAGTGAGAACAACATGAGATATATACAGATGTATCTCTGTATTTCTCAAATAGATGAGAAAAAAAGGATCTAGCTGGTGCCTGAGGTTGGCTTGCACCAACAAGTCTTTGGGGAAGAGATAAAATACAGCAGTGCAGAGAAAAACATCTTTCATTAATTAGATCATTATTAGTTTCCTCTGGCTCAAACGTGGGCAGCTTTGAAACCCTAGCTGCTATCAAAGAAAAGATTTACAGAAGTTCCACAAAGACAGAAAGAAACAATAAAGTCTGGTAATATCCCAGTAGGCTAAGAATTGGTAGAGTACACTGACTGCAAGTTACTAATTACAGCAGCTTTGAAATCAGAAGCTTAAATCTGTGCTAAACAGCAACACAGTGCTTTGGGCCACAGTTTCAAGCGCAGAGAAGAAATGTGCCAAACACACACACCCAGGCAGAGACAAGTCATTCCAAAAGGAAATCAGGAAATTGCAGGTGCAGCTGAATGCTTGTGAGTGCACAATTACCCAGTGGGTGTTTGCAACTGCATATTTCATATGCGCAATTACCTCTTTGCACCCCTGCCTGCATATTTTTGTATGCAATTTAAATGCCTATCTTTAAGAATATGACCTTGGTATCTGAAAATACAAAACTTGCCCAAAGTGCTGATCTGAATGTCTAGTAGGCATCAGGGTTTTAAACAGGTGAAAGGGCTGTTTTATCTCCTATTACTGACACACTGCCTGACATGAAATTGGTACTTTGCCGCTGATGACTTCTCATCTCCTGAATATTTCCCTTGGAAGTTTTGGCATGCAGCTGGTGAGCCGTGCAGCACAAGTGAAGGGAGAGATGTATGTCTACCCTACAGGAAGGAAATGCAGAGAAAAGGTATTAAATGAGGTTGAAGCCTGCGAACTTGCCAAATCAAGAAAATGGAAGGTAATACAGGTGGCTGTGCTAAAGGGCTATCTTTTGCTGTCGAGCAGCCTGACATTTGCTCTGGTTTCAAATACTTATAATCTGTTGTGAAATATCCTTTGGATTTCACTGTCAGCGGCTCAGCAGAGCTGCGGGGTCTGTACCTGGGCAGGCAAGAGGGGGCTGTATGTGTATGCCCATCCCCTGCTGCCCACCCTGCAGAGCCTGCCCAGCATGGCAGCTGCCCAGCAGGGCCCAGTGCTCAGTCTCCATGGGAAAGGAGCACCCTTACCTTTTCAAACTCTGCTAGAAAAGCCTCCACCATGAAACAAACAACGTATGTCTGATGCAAAATGTATTTAAGTAGAGGGAAAAGCAGTCAATATGAAGACAATATCCTAAATAAAACTTTTGCTTCCTACTTTAGAGCCTGCATGGCTCTACACCACGACAGATGTTCAGTAACACCCAGCAAGCTATAATCAAATAGTAAAGAAGTCTTTCCCAGAGTAGGGCCAGCACAACCCTTAGTTCTAAATTTTCCTCCCCCAGTGTAAAAGGCTCAAAGCTAGGGTAACTTTCAAGTCTGCTACATCATCAGGTTTTATTGCTCTAACTCCACTGTACTGGCATCCCATGCTCCTGGAAAATGATACTTATCCTAAAATATGTGTCTGATGTAACATCTGTAACTAAAATGCTGCGAGAAGGGGTTGGGGCTTATTTGCGCTACTGCATTTGTATTGCTAGCAATCTGCCGTGTCTTCCAAGAAGGAGCAAAAGAATGGAACAGAACTTGAAGAAATCATGCTAAAGAATGGATATTAGTTGCAGAAAAGTTATATAGTTATTCATTACCACGCCACAGCAGTTTTAAAAGACTGCATAAATATAAGAATTGGTGGATGAAATGGAAAAAAAAAAAAAAAAGAAAAAAGATATTCCCACCTTGTAGTGGAAAAAAATCCCTGTCCAAAGCTGCAATGATTTATTAATATAAGTAATCAATAGCAATAGGTCCATATCAGTTTTACATCTAATTTAAACTATCAGGTCTCAATGTACTCATTAAATAATATAATAGATTTACATATTTTAATTATATTTTATGGATTCTGAACATAATGTAATTAAAAGGGTTTTTCAGCAGAGATGATTAATGAACAGGGCAGCCAGACGTTCTGTACAGCCATTGTATGAGATGGACTTCAACGCGGTATGAGCTCAACCCCTGATCTGAGCAGTAGATTCACCTACATGTATACCCACATAAAAGCACTGAACACCTGCATGCACTGAAACAAGGCAACCACAAGCCACAGTGAAGGTGCAAACCTTTTTGGCATTTTGCTCCTCCCTTAGCAATCAGTTACACCAGGAACACATCAAGTCATGGGCTTAGAAAAGCAGAGCCCAGAGAGTGTACGTTCGCTGAGTAGGACCGTGTGAAATACAGAAAAGATATTTCAGGTCTTCTGCCAAGGACCTATCAAGGTGCTATTCCTTAGACCAAGCACTGCTACTGCACACGTTCAGCTGTGTTATGTGTCTTAGAACTGGGAAACTGAGCTGTGGAAGACGGGGAATGAACTTGACCCAGGTCCTAGAGCAGGTAGGGGCAGAGCCAGGACAAGGGACAGGACTCCGTATGTCCACGCTTTTTATCCACCTGTTAGGCTGAAAGAATGATTTGACAAAAGGCTGCTGTGCCCAAAACTGCTTTTCCAACCCTATCAGACCAGCTAAGAAAAGATACTAAACCTTTCTGCAAACCCTGCATCTCTCATATCCTTAAATAGCCACATCAGTAACACCATTGCTATTTCTTCCACATTCAAGTATTAGCTATCAGTAAAACACATCTCCCTTGAACCAAGGTCAAAACCTACTGAAGTACATCCCCAAGAGCTTCAGCAACCAAAGCGACTGCTGAAGACAGAAATAAAGATTTGAAATAAAAACTGAAACAAAAACACAGAGGAAAGGAGGTCAGCCTTGCCAGCTCTCTTGACTCCACTAAGACTCCACTAAGAGTCTTTGATAATTCGTGTTTCCTCTACAGCTTCAGCTGTCTGGTCTTCTGAGCAAAGACATAAAGTTTCTGGTCCTCATCACTGTAGAGGAAAAGCTGAAAATGCAACTACAGGGCAATCAAACAAGAAAACCTGGAAGGCAGAGAGAAACATCCCAAATTTCATACTTAATGCGGCCCAAGGAGATTCTAGTCATAGTTGAAGCCTCCTGGTACTACTAAGGTATAAAACACTACTACAGAGCATAACAAAAGAGCAAGCAGTCACTCGCTTGTGATTTGTTGGCCCCTAGCATTTGAAAGCCTCTGTTTGTTGATTTAGTAGTCAATCTCCAATTACTCTCCAGCTTTCTTTTCTCCTTGTCTAAAACCATTCTCTAGCACCTATACCGAAAATACATGAATAGAACTCTGTAACAGCCCTAAAATCCATGATGTGGGATGTTTTACAGTTTTGAGATCCCGTCACTGATTTAGCAAAATGAGTCATTGTTCTCTTTTTCCTTTCTACTTCATTTAAAACAACTGTGCCCTCTGTGCCCTTCGCTGCTGTGAACTACACCATCTTCCTGCCTCGGTTACACACTTCCCTTCCCAGCAGCTCGCCAGGAGCGGGCTCAAGCATGACTGCAGGGTCTGGGGAACGCAAAAGTGGCAGCAAGATTTGGGGAAAGTAAAACATGGGTCACAGGTAGAGTTTTACTTTTACATTGTGGGGGAGAGAGACAAGGTAGCAAAAGCATTTATCTGACTGTCAGCACTGCATAGGAGACCTGGTGAGGAGAGGGCAATCCCTCAGCCCTCTTGCCATCCTGCTCTCCAGCTGCACATTCAGGGGTTAATCAGAACACTTAGTATTTCTTGCAAGACAGACCCCAGAAATTCCCCTGTTCAGGATGAAATCTGGATTTCCTGATTTGCCATCATTTTCAGTGGCTTCCACTTTTTTTCCCCCGATTGTATTGCTTCCTTACTGTGAACTTTTGAGACTTCTGACATTCAGGTAAGGGACAAATCACGTTGGCCTGGCACAGGGGCAGACAGCAGCAATAAAAACACCCCTATTATTTCTGTTTTCCTCTGAGCCTACTTCAGTGTCTGGCATTTGATTCAGTTTCATGTTACAGGCAGGTCCAGTGAGACTCTCAATGTGTGTTATAGCTTAACAACCTGTGCTGGTTTTGGCTGGGATGGAGTTAATTTTCGTCACAGTAGCCAGTATGGGGCTGTGTTTGGGATTTGTGCTGGCAGCAGCGTTGATAATGCAGGGATGTTTTCATTATTGCTGAGCAGCGCCTGCACAGCGTGGGGGCCCTTCTGCTCCTCACCCCACCCCACCAGCAAGCCGGCTGGGGTCACCAGGAGCTGGGAGGGGACATGGCCGGGACAGCTGACCCCGACTGACCCAGGGATTATCCCACACCATATGGCGTCATGCTTGGCATATAAAGCTGGGGGAAGCAGGAGGAAGGAGGGGGATGTTGGGCGCGATGGCATTTCTCTTCCCAAGTCACCGTTACAGGTGATGGAGCCCTGCTCTCCTGGAGATGGCTGCGCACCTGCCTGCCCATGGGACGTGGTGAATGAATTCCGTGGTTTGCTTTGCTTGCGTGTGTGGTGTTTGCTTCACTTATTAAACTGTCTTTATCTCAGCCCATGAGTTTTCTCACTTATGCCCTTCCAATTCTCTCCCCCATCCCACCGGGGGGTGTGTGTGAGTGAGGGGCTGTGTGGGGCTGAGTTGCTGGCTGGGGTTAAACCACAACACAACCCACAGACCTTTCCAAGCTGAGGCTGAATTTAAAAAAATCTGAGCTGGGCTTCAGACAACGCAACTGGGAAAACTGGGCAAATTAAGAACTATGAATAGTATCTGTTGACTGCTTTGGACTGTTTCATAGCAAATGTTCACATATAGTGAGATTTTTCCTGCTACTAGTCAAGATGAATTAGACCTGGCTCTGCAGAAAAATCACTTTAATAAGCTGCAAAACTTGAAGTTGGCAAGTTTTGTAAATTTTGCCTTTGATTTTCATGTATTCTCAGTTCACCATTACAGTATGCTGGCCTTTTAGTCATGGAATACTGTTTTGGGAGTAGCAACTACTGATTTAATTAATCTCTGTTACCTTCTACCCTCATGACTTCTTTCTCTATCACATAACAAGTTTATTTTCATGTTTAAATAATTCCTTGTTATTGCTCCTAATACCACTTCCCCTGACTGCGCACACAGATGACAATTCAGTTTCACTGCTTTTCCTGAGAAGAAGGATTTTATATGAAGTGTAAAATATAACTAAACCACAACAAAGGTAGGAATTCCCCCAAAAATCAGCCTGTGATGGTTGAAACTGATACCCACTACAAGTTATGCTGTAAGGGGGCACTTCTTAAGAGAACATCACCAAATCTGTACAGATTCACATGGTACTTGTGTTCCAGCTCTCTGCTTGAGCAACCTCACTTTTACACAATTTCCCTGTAACAGAAAATATTAATGCCTTCTAACACACACATTAGTTAATCAAGGTCAGTCCTAGGGTTACAGCTGTATCCACTAGCACATCAGTTGGGCTTAAACATCCTCCTAGTTGAGACTGTGTCAGCCTTGACCTCTAGACAAGGTCTTTCCTTGCTCAGCTCTACCTTCAAATCATAAAGCAAGTTTCATTATCTTCTCTAAAGAACCTGAATGCATCACTTTCCCATTATTGTCCATGCTGTTACCATCAGAAACTTGTCCCCAGGGTCTCATCTCTCAGATGGCATCCCTGCTCCCTTCAGCCTTGGCTCCAATTCCAGCTCTCACTGATGTTTCTGCATTTGCTCAGTAAACACACCATGTTCTGTATAATGTAAAACATGAGCATCTCATACACTGATAAAATTACTTCTGTGCTTACACAGCTACTTAATTCCATTTTGCCATTGATTTGTCATTTTAAAGTTAAATAATAAACATGGATTGTAGCCAGGATACTGAGTGCTGCTTACTCCCCCTCTAGTTTTTGATTTATGTGTTGTTTATTTACTGATATATTTAAGTACTCCCTATTGCATTTCACACATAATCTGGCAAATCCTGAGGATTTACTTTTCCAATTGATTAGAAAAGTCAATGTTTTACAGATGGGATTAAAATGGAAAATATCTAGAAGCCTTGATGGAATCTACTTATGACAACTACTGTCTCCAATAGGCTCTCCAGCCCTTAAAAACCTTTGTGCATTGTCAAACATTGTGAAGATATAACCATTTCCTGTTACAGGTATTATGTCAATTAAAGAAATATACTTGCTCATTTGTCCATTGTGGGAGTGCCTTCTAGGCTTTTCATTTAATCAGCACATGGGAAAACATCGTTGTTTTCCATTCGCTGGTAGTTTTCTTCTCTTCAAAATTAAATCAGACAGGCTAGTAGGCGATGCTGAGGCAAGCAGTGCTTTTTCAATATTGTCACTTCAGTAATCTAAATTTAAAAATTCTAAAACTGTCAACATGTGACATTTTGTTTTTTCCTTTTTTGTTCTAGCTCCAAACCATGTATTACTTCTTCAGTTCTATTTACTTTTAAATCAGTGTTTAGAATTTTTTTAATGCTTTATGACATGGCAAACTGGTTTTTAGCTTTTTGATTCTCTGTCAAATGGTGAACCTGGATTCCTTTTGATCCACTCTCACAACCAAAACCAAATCAGTTATTTGCACACAGCTTGCTCCACAGCAGAATCATTTTCCAGATCATGAAATTTCAGTGCAGAGTGATAAAAAGATTAAGCTGGTGTCAGAGGGCAGATTACAGGCCAGCCTAGAGAAACGAATTAGATCTACTCCTAACCCCATTCTCCTGGAGCTCAGGTTCTCTTGCTTGGCCTTCACTGGTGCTGCTAGGTGGTGAAATTCAATTCTGTCGCACAGTACCATCGGTGGTTTGAATCATAAGAGGGGCTTTGTTTTGCTGTTCTTAGTGAATTTAATGCCAATATGTCGGGGGAAAGGAAGATGATTGTCTGCTGGGGCTGAGAAATTCCTAAAGAGAGCAAAGCATCACTACATTATTAGCTGACCACTGGAATTTGTAGAGGAACAATCAATATTGATTGACCTTGCCTGTTACAGAAAGGTCAAGTGAGCCGACAGGATAAGGTGATGGGAAAGTACTGTTTGTGTGCCTCGGTGCTAAAAAGTCATATGTAGCCAGAGACAGACAATGCATAGCGACCCACACAAGTCTAAGGCACTGGAAAACACCCCAATTAAGTGAAAATTACCATCCCCATTAAGTGGCAGCCATCATTACTTAACTGCTACCCAGGGAGGTATCCTGATTAAGAGCAGATGAAGTTTAGCACATCTCAGGCAGTGTGTTATTGCTTATATATAAAAGGCAAGGGAAGAAAAGGAAAACCAGAAATACAAGACCAAGGTATTTCAGTCTAAAGCTGGAGGTGTTCATTTCTGCAAGATCAAACCAGGGCAGGGCTGGGGATCCACGGAACTAGGCTATCTTTCCTCGCTCATAAGGCCAGGGTCTTGCAGGGACCGGGGCTGACACATCCCCGTTTTGCCATTTGTTTGCTCCCAAGTGGGAAAGGAGCAGGAGTTGAGTCCACCTGCTCCAGACAGACACTCAAACCAGCCCAGGCTGGACTGCCAGCCAGTCATGCTCCGGCTCTGCTTTCTCTGCGGAGCTCAAAGCAGCTCAAAACCACCAGCTAGAATCAGGCCCACTGTTCTCACCCTAAATCCCCTGGCCTCAGTGAAGACTATGGCTTTGTCGAGATAATGTGACCACTTCTTTTTTTTCCTAACCCAGGGATTCCTCTTTCATTGGAAGAGCTTTGACCTTTAAATGAAGATGCATGCCAAGGAACATCCAGAGCTTGTTATCAAGACAATCTGTGGCACAGGCTGTGTGGTAATGTCCTCCCGAGGTGATGAATCAGATCTATCAGTGTCTAGATACTAAGGCCTTTTTTATCCTTGCAAACTCAGGGCTTTCCAAATCTTTAAGCCTGATCAGAGATAGAGCACTACAAGAGCTTACTTAAATCTCAGCAAGCAGAAAAGAGGGTGAGGGGGAGAGAGCTCACATAAAATAAAGAATACCACTTTTTAAAGATAAAACATAACTCTAGGTACAATGAAAACCTTTAGAGAACAGAACAGATCTTTGTCAGGAATGTATCTCATTTAGTCCCATTGTTTCACTGCATGCTTTTAAGAAAGCCATCCATTTATCTTGCCGGGTTTTTTCCCAGGTTGGTTTTTTTCCCCCCTCCTTTCCTGATGCCAGTTTCCATTTCATTAGGAAATGAATCACTGATGAGGTGCTATTCCCGCCTCCCTGCAAGCAGATCTCAAAACCAGGGTAGTCAGGAAAAAGAAAATACAGACTTCTAACCTAAAACCTGAATGTTTTTACAAATACAGTTTTATTTATGCTGTGCTGTGTAATGGATAGCTGTTGTTTAGTGTTTATGGCATGCAGGCTAACAATTCCAAATCAGAGAACCTATGGTTAGGTACCTTCAACATGTGTTGAGGCCCAGAAGAAAAAAATTTTCAAACAGAAAAGCAAAGGAAAAAAACAGAAAAAAAGAAAAAAATTTCCACACGATTTCCCCTGTGGGTCCTGTGAGCTGAATCTTCCTGTTTCACAGCACATTGCTGGAACACTGTACCCATGTCCCTGAAAGCCTCAGAGGGATCTCTCATTTTCACAGTTGGTGTACTACACACACATTTGTCCGTGGAGTTATATGCCTAGACAAGGAGACAATCACATTTCTGTAGCTTGAGTACCCCTGTGATGAGGCATAATGCTGTCGTGGTTTTTGCACAGAGAAGCAAACTCCCAGAAAAGCCATGTCAGCTTGAGTTTGACCTTTCATTCAACAATGAAGCAGATCAGGATATTTTCTATGCAACACGGCTACATACTGAGCACACACAAGTTGTCAGATACGGTAGAGTCTACACCCAAACATCCTTAATCTGATGATCCCCAAAAGGCAAAGTCAGGACCCGCACAGCAGTTCATTTTGGCTACTTGAAGTATTCCACAGTGAGAGAGGAAGAGAGGGGACTTTGCTTTCCTATCCTCTGCACGAATTCATGCACCAGACTGAATTGGTATGACACACAAATGGAACTGCTACCAGAAATGCCCATCTTGGAGCTTGAAAAATGTGTTTGTTTTTCCCAGCAACATCAGTCTAATAAAATACACTTCTCACCACTGTCCTAGTCTCTTTCATATCCTCTGACAACACTTCTACATGACTATCATGATGCTGTGTGAGTCTTTACAGCTTCCAGCTACATTTTTGTTACATTTCAGTTGGATAACCAGAAAAGAAAGCAATTGCGTTTAACATTTGCAGAATCTTGTCTCTCAGCTTTATAAGGCTAAGATATATAATGCACACATTTATTTCATACAGCTTCTAAGTGACTAATCTGTTTCCTCCATTAAAGGGTAAGTAGCATTTTGCAAAAATGTATTGGATTGACCCACTCATAAGATGTCCATGAGTAGGATGCACCACTTTCACTCATGCCATCCAAAAGCTTTGAGAATTTTTGTACTGGGGGGTTGATCAAAGTCCTGCACAGCTACAATTCCCACAAGGACTTCTTGTTTTGATGATCCAGATTTACTAACCAGCAGCCTGATTTTCAGAAAAGCCAGAAATTCAGCAGCTTTCTGAGTCTCCCTTCCCTTTTTTTCTCAAATGCAATGCATGTACTGCATGACTTCTATTTATCCCTGCATACGTGGAATATGATGCCTAACTCCTCCACCTCTTCATACAAACTGCTTATAATCTTAACAGAGAACACATAAACAGATCAGGAACAACACCAAGAACATGCTAACTTGATGGGCACAGGCTGAGCACCTCAAGTGTTTGCAGTCATAGATATGAATTCAGGGATGGTGACCCCAGCAGTCAGGAGCTTTAAGAACATGCAGGCTGGAAAAATGAGGAAAGCAAACCACCACCAAACCCAGAGAAAGAGGTAGCCTAGCAATGGTGTACTTAGTTGTTTGTCTTTGACCAAACTGCTTCATTTTTCCCAGAACCTCCTGTCAGATTTGTCTCATCACCCCTAGGAGAAAGCCTTCTTTGCACAATGTAGGTAAAAAGCCCAAGGTCATGGTGCAGTTCTAACTGCCTATATCCTATCAGAGCACAAAAGAAAACCCACCAAGTCACTCTTGGAACTAAATACTATGCCACCTTCTCCTGGAAAAAAAATCAGCTTTGCATACTGTGTTGCTTTCTTGCTTATTCTACAGTGAATTGGTTTGTATCTCAAACATACTTGTAACTAAGTAAACCTATTATACTGATTTTCATGTTTCATTGTTTCTTTGCATTCCCTGTCTCTCTGGCCTTCCTGCTGGCCTTTGCTTTCTGTTCTTACTAAAGCATTTCCAAGTCAAGAGACTGTCTTTTTTCTATTCTTTGTTGTGTTTGGCTTATTTCCCCTCTGTATTTTCTGTGTTTCTGCATTTGTATAACTCATAGTGCAGTGAGTGTTCAGTAATGAGTTTGGATGTTTTTCCTTGTGGCCAGTTTTGTTTCCTCTGTTTTAGTTTTCTCTTCTTTATGTTGGAGCAAAGGAAGAAACCTCAAATGAGCTGTGCATCAGCCCATTGATTAAGTGGAGTACCTTTCCATGCAGTAATTACCATTGCCTAAGCTATACCCAAGCACAGCAAATCATTTTTATTTCTGCTCTGCAACTTGGAGAAAGAAGCCCTAGTCATAGATAGGACAGCATATGAATTGCCAGAAAAATCCCAGGTTGTGTACAGATCATTTATAACCTAGCCAGCCCAGTGTTTGCAGAGGTTTCTACCCACTAAACATCTCATAAATCATTGACTTACTTTGAAAAGATAACAATAATTTCAAAGAGGTAAGTGGGATTGGTCTGGATCATTACGTTCTCCCTCTAGGGCAGGGAGTTGAAAGTTTTAATTTTCTTTCATCAATCTAAGTCATCACCCAAGGCTGGAGTGTGATGTTTGACTTTCGCTACTGGAAACCTTAGATAAGACGAGATCTGAACACCCTCCACAGAGGTCTCAAGTGATGTTTCTGTACTTGTTCAGAAATCTGTATCGTAAGACAACTGCCTGTGAGCAGAGTATTACAACCCTGCACCAAGCCCAGTGTGGGATCAAGGCCCAAAGCCACTAGCAACAGAGCCCACCGGCACTCGTCCTGTCATGGGTTTACAAGGAAAGAGAAGTGGGCAGGGAGATGTCATTCTTGTGACCAGGACTTTCCAAACAGGCCTGTGTGTACAGGCATTATACAGCTCAGCCACAGTGCGTTCAGCATGGTTTTGGTAGCTTTGAATTCACTGCACATGTTCTGTAGAGTTGAACTGTGCCGGGAACATATCTGGGGTTTTCATGTCCGGCAACCCAAGCTATTCCTTCAAACTAGTTGAATGACATTCGGGAGACTGAATAATTGTTCAAAATCCTTCAAATCTAGGCAGAAAAAAAACCCCAAAACAAAAACCAACGGCCCCATAAACGCAGGTGTACACTACTCAGGGCAGGAGGGTTATTCCTCCCTAACAGCAGCTGAAAGCTACACTTACTCTCCCAGCATGTGACATGTTTGTGGCGGTGTATAGCCGTCTCCCCCACCAGCCCAGGACCGTATCCCTCTCAGCATCTACATCTCACTATCTGTTTGCCACTCCCATGGGCTCTGGCGCAGCAGTGGGCTTTTTTGTTACATCTGTGTAACAGAGGACCCTGGAATCCTTGTTTACAGTTTACGGCTGATGCTCTGATGTGCCACCATGCCAGCCACAACAACCTTAACAGAAACAAGTGCTGCCCTGAGCTAAACATTTTTTTTTCTGTTAATCTAGTGTGTTTTCTTTCTGCAAAATCTGAACACCCATTTACTATTTTCCCAAAATGTGCTAATTATTTAAAATAATTTGCTGAATAATTTATATGACTGATTTTCAGTATGTGCATTGTTCTGTGTTATCAACTTGGTTTTAGCCAGTTGTAATCATTCTTTGTATTCCTGTCAAGAACAGAGCACCTTGCTGATAGGAGCTGTGCAGAAAATGAGACACTGAACATCCCCTATAGTCCACAGTCTTATGTAAAAATACAACAAAAGATTGAGACAAGCAGAAGGCAGTAAACAGGGAAGCTCATAAGGCACAAGTGGGAAAGAAAAGTATTGCAGAACCACCAACGACCACTGCTTGATGATGGCTTACTTGGAGCTCCTGAGTGTTCTAGAGGAATCCTGGTAGGAAGAAGTTCAGCAGCCATACACAGGGGATGCTCCAAGCCTGAGGTACATCAGCTTTGAGCCTTCTCACGGTATATTTCACATCTTCAACCTGGAAAAGGAGATGCCATAATAATATATCAAAGGACAAAGCAAGGCAGAGCAGACAATGTTTGAAACCTATTTACTAACAATTTGACATTCTGCCAACAGCTTATGATGGCACATTGTACCAGCTACGTGAAGAACCACTTCTGCAGGCAAGGGGAAAATCAGGGCACCAAATTCATTGCTTGCTTAACCCTTCTAGTGACATTGCCAACAAAGACCATCCTGCTTTTAGTACCAGATTTAGTGAGGTTTTCCAAACAACTTATTTCCTATGTGCCACAGAAGACAACTGGAGTGAGGGACTTCAGATGAGTGCAAGCAATGAACAAATCAGTCAGGTCCAAAGCACCTTTCCCAGCCTTGAAACAAGATCCACCTTTTCTGGCTCCTTGCAGATACAGAACTTGCTGGCAATTGCACCTGAGAATATAAATACAGGCGTGGCAGGAGACTTCTCTGCTGCAGAATCATGACCACACACCAGACCACATATGGGTCAGGGCTTAGAGGAGGGACTGAACTGCAATGGACTAATCTTCCCCACCTACTCTTAATTAAAGTGTTCAGCACCCTATTCAGGATACAGAATTGAGTTATAGTTCAATAGGAGTATCACAGAGTACTTAAATAAAACGTATTTCAATAAAAGGAAATTCAATCTGAAGAAGAGACTTGAAAAGGTACGATGCATTTCTCAGAATCAGTGTTTCTACCCTTACAGACTGATAACAAGTGATCTCTAAAATCTAATACCAACCTATAATGTTTTAAAAGGAGTATATTACATTTAGCTGCTTACCTAGATTTTCTTGTAAATTAAACTGAAGCCCTCACTGATACTTATCTTCCTTTTGTTCTTTCCTCTCTAATTATACTGTGGCACTAATTATCTTAGGGCAGAAACAGTCTATAGATTGCTGCTGCTTCAAAAACTCAACCGTTGCTCCTGCTACTCTCTCATACCTTATGAATACTTCCATTCAGTAAAAAAAAATGCAACAAAGCAAGCAAGTCTCTGACCCAAGTTTTCTCCTTTTTTGCAAGTTCTCTACCTCCCTGGTTCTCACCTGCTTGCTATCACTACTGATTCCCAAAGTTTGATTCATGTTTATCCTTGCTCTACAGCACTTCTCTAGACTAAAAATGGTACCTGTGCTCTAAAAAACATGACTGTTTCCTGAGTAACACAACTGAAATTGTTAGGAACTTTTCCTGTAGCTTTTATGCGGATGAGTAGTCTACCTCTAGTGTAATCCCATCTGGAGCAATTTAACAGCAGCTGTCAATAGTGTAACCACGAATTTTTTCATCTGAGAAAATGATTGTAAAATTGGATCATCATAGAGCACATTTCAGTGAAAACAGGAGCTTTTTTTTTTTAAGTATAAGCTCAATAAATGATGTTTCTAATGTTAAATCATGCAATGTTAACTTATTGCTAATGGCACAAACGTATGCTCACTTCACAAAATCTACCACATTAAGACCCTCTAAAGAGAGACAAAAAGGGATCTTAACAAATTTTTCAACTCATCAACTCACCATGAAGTCAACTTAAAGCATTGATTAATAGGACCCTTGCCATCCTAGCTGAACCCATAAGTAGCTTAATAAGACATAAAATATTCTGCTCAGGGTTTTTAGTTTAATATCTTTTTATTGATTTTTTTTTACCAGAAAATACAACAACATTGTGCATATAAAGCAGTCTGCACAAGGCCTTAATTTTGCACAGGCACATCAAAAGTAACACGCATTCATTTTGCATGTGTCACCGATCCACATGACCTTTAAACTGTTATTCAGCAAGAAAATTAAATATCTAGCAAAAAGCTTTGAAAGAACGATTCATTAGAGAGTACCTAGTATGTGCTACGCATTGCATCAAGTCACACACATACACACAGCTAATGGGAAACCATTGACATCTTTTAATGCCAGCGGTGAGCGTGGCAGTCTTTTTTGCGGTGAGGGGGTTATCTTGCTGTGCACACATAGGATGTAGTTGGGCATTTATGAGCCTCATGAGAAAACAAAGAAGTCATGCAACTGCACTGAGGTCATCCACCTATATGGCACTCACAGCTGTAGGGTCTCCGTACTCTGTACACATTTCATTCCTTGCTGCTCCGCAGCCCTGCATTACACAGAAAAGCCATCACGGCTGTCACCCTCCCCAGGCCTCCACACGTGTTCCCCACTCCAAACCCACTACACCACCTTCCCACCATCAGCTCTCTCTGTACCTCGAGGCTGTCTAACACGCCTACCCTCAACCTGTGCTTTAACCACAAGGCTTTCTTTCTGCCCTGCTGCGACCAGCCTCCTCAGAGCTCATTCTCCCAAACCGGCTCAGTGAAATAGCTGTGTGTTCCCCCAGCTTGCATCAAAGCGTTCAAGTGCTTCTGTTTGTTTGATTTCTGCTGGCAAGGATGAGCGGCCTCATTCACCTCAAAGGCATCAGCTGCTTCCAACCACCCTCACAGCAAGCATCTAGGAGTGTTTCTACCTCCATTTGTCGTGGTGCCCATGCTACGTCACTCTGATGTCATTACACAGGGCAAGACAGGCAGCTGCCTAGAGCACAGGGCTGCTTAATGGGCGAGCAGGTTATTTTTGTTCTCTATTTTATCTCACTGTTTTTAAATGTCTTGCTGAGAGCAAAAGGCCTAGAGTCACCACCATTGGGAAGCCCCATCATCACACAGGGATCTTCTCCATGACTTGGAGCATAAGGCAGGTTTCAGACATGCTTATAATATCCTTAACAAAACTGTCTTCCCCCTGTCCAACAGTGACCCCTTTGTGACATTGCTCAATAACAAGCATAGACCTCGGGGGGGAGGGGATTGTAATCATTAAAATCGTAAATCCCTTTAAATGCAAAGATCAAAGGGAAAGTTTCAATCCAATGACACATAATTAAAAATGCAGACGTGAACAGCTTTGATTCATGAATGCTTATGTACTTTTAAATTGTTGCCAGGGAGATCAGGGCATGAGAAAATTAAAAACCATTACGCTTCAAAAGGAGAAATGATTTTCACAGCTTTCTAACATTATTTCCTGTTGCGCAGATTCTTGTGTGTTTTAACATTTCCCCCACCCTGCCTGGGCAGATTATTTCTGGAAAATGTTTTCCAGAAAATGTTCAGAACTCAATGAGATTAAAAGGAGATTAATGAACTTGTTGATGGAGAGTTCCCATTGGTACTTAATGGCAAATGCTCAGGGCAGTTAGAGGAACCCCACCACACACATTTTACCCTTTTACCTGCATTGTAATTTGAAAGAGCTGTGACCTTTTAATTCATTATTCTTTTTCTAATTGAGCCAGTACAATACAATGTGGTATAGGCCATAAGCCAAGTCTCCCTGAAGTTAAAGGGATTCCCATGATTGTAGTGGTTTCAGTCTGTTTGTTTAACATTTCTCCCTTGTAAAAGTCAAAGCACTTAACTGAAAGAAAAAGGCTGCTTCCCATTTCACAGATCAAAAATCGAGACATATGAAGTGGACAGAATTCTCAACTGTCATATCACAGATGCTAGACTAAGTCTAGGGCTGACAAGCTACAGCAAATACTCCCACTTCTGATCATGGTGTCTCAGATCTGCCCTGTTTCAACATGCAACTTCCACACTCTGTCCTGGTTTTGGCTGGGATAGAGTTCATTTTCTTCTTAGTGGCTGGTACAGTGCTGTGTTTTGGATTTAGCATGAGAACGATGTTGATAACCATGTTGAAAACCATGATGTTTTAGTTGTTGCTAGGTAGTGCTTACACCAAACCAAGGACTTTTCAGTTTCCCGTGCTCTGCCAGTGAGCAGGTGCCGGGAGGGAGCAGAGCCAGGACTAGCCAAAGGGATATTCCACACTATAGAATGTCATGCTCACTATACAAATGGAGTTGCCTGGGGGCTGCTGATCACTGCTCGGGTACTGGCTGGGCATTGGTCAGTGGGTGGTGAGCAACTGTATTGTGCATCACTTGTTTTTTCCCCTTAGGTTTTATTGCTTCCTCTCCCTCTCCTCTTCATTACAATTAATATTGGGGGTTTTTTTTGTTGTTTTATTGCAATTATTAAACTGTTCCTATCTCATGGGTTTTACCTTTTTCTGATTGTCCTCCCCATCCCACCAGGGATGTGAGTGGCTGCATGTTACTTAGCTGCTGGCTGAAGTTAATCCATGACACACTCCCAACTGGCACCTGAGATATCCTTTGAAGTGCTTTAAAATCATCCCAATCTTACTAGAGACAAAGAGTGCTGCCTCATATTTGCAAGCGTTTAGAATTTCTTAGACAGAAATGTATTGCTGAAGTGCACCTGTGACTTCACGGCTGCAATGAACTCTTGGACAGCATTTTTATTCGTGGCCTGAAAGTACATGTGAAAACAAGAAAATCTTTAATGCTTAATACGCATTGCTTCTTAACGACTGGCAACATGAAGGGTAAGGATGATCAGATCAAACCCTGAAACCTAAGCTAGATATTAGCTGGCCACCCTCCTCTCCCTGTATGGCTGATGGAATACAGGACTATTCATCTCATTTGCAAACACCAACTTATGTAACTTCAGATGTCTCCATATCATGTAGATGGTTTTGGTTCATATGTATAAAGTTACAGAGGACGAATCCTGCTATTCAAAATGTGCATCTTTGGGATGAAGGAGTAGAAACAGTCCCAGAGGCCCAGCTCCTCTAAATACACTAGAAATCCCATTCTGTTTCCGTGCTTTGGAATTTTGGGACTCCACTGTTTTTAATAAAGTAAGGTGCAGCTGAAATACATCTGCATCAGGCTGACTTGCTCCTGACTCTACTGTGGCATTTTTCAGCTGCCAGTCAAGCCAACGTTCACAAAATTTTCCCTGAGGGGGAAAAGCCAGAGACAAGTAGCAGCAGACTAACAGAGCACTGAACAGTTCAGCAGGCATTTGATGGTGAAAGGAAAAACCTTTTGTATTTACATTTGAACATATGAATCAGACATTGTTTCTGTTTCAGACTGGGCTGCTTCTGAAAAGCATCTCCACAGTGGCAGCCAGCTGAGTATCAGCAAAAAGGACCATCCCAAAAATGCACTGATGCCTGCCTTTGTTACCTACTGCATTCACTGAGATAGCTCCAGGAATAAGATGCCTCACATTAAGACAACTAATACATCACCCCTTTTTGTTATTTATTTCTATGGGAGTAGCAAATAAGACATGATGGATTTATCTTTTTTTCAGTTGGCCATTGTTCAAGAACACATTAATATTATTCTTTGTTTACAGTTATTGGATCAACAATGTTGCCACACAATTCTGATTCTGAAGATTTCAGTCAAAAGGAGATTTGCCAGTCTCAGTTTCTTTGTGACAGACCATAACACTCAATCCATTTAACTGCAATGCTTAGATCAGTAACTTGCATTTGACTAAGGTAAAAGCATCTGGTGTTGACTTATGGACTTGAAGAAGTAGAAAAGCAGTTTAATTTTAAGTGCCTTACTTTTTATGTGAATTTGGGCCTCTCTTCACTAACGTTGATGTCCCCATGAGCATTTTCTATGTGAAAGAACAAAACCTCTCTTCATGTTCAAGCACCTGGATCCTCTCGCAGACCTGGCTGTTGAACACTATCTTCTTCCACACACACTCCTGCAGAATGACTGTCCAGTCTTAAGGGAGCGAGACACCAACTCCTCTGCAGATTTAAATGAGCTCTGATTCATTACTGTCATCGATTTACATCACCCGTTCAGCCTTAAACTTGGCAGTATTGTAAGAGTAGGCTGACAACTACTGGATAGCAAAGACTCTGAACTGAGAAGTGCCCCCTCATTCATGTGAATACTTAAGACTTCTCCAAACTCCCTCAGGGAAGGAGCTGATCATACTCCATACCAGGAGGGTTGCCTGGCCAGTTCAGAGCTCCTTTGAAGTTCCTGGACCCATATACACTCAGTCTGTGGCTTAAAGGAATTCACTTAATCTAAGATGGGGTACCTAATTCTATCACTCTTTCCTGAAGCTTTTCGGCAAGTATCTGTATCGCTCTGCTCAGCACTTGCCTTCAAAACCAATGTGCTCCTTTCAAAACAAGGAACAAGGGCGCATTTATTGCACCCCACCTCAGGCAACCTGAGAATCTCCTCTGTGGATCTGCATTGTGATTCTGCAACAGTACACTAAGCACAAGGTTTTTTCTCCTTGTAGCCAACCACCATGGCGCACAGGGCCCAACTTTTCAGGGATTTGCTACAATCATGTCCAATCTCATGTCTAGTTAGGACACTATATAAATACCAAGACTTCCTCCCACTCTATTTTCTGCTGCAAAATCTGTGAATATTCTCAGAGTATACCTGTCAGCTGCTCCATTACAAGATCAGGTCTGGGATTAGAGTTTGCTGCTATTTCCTGCATTTCTTTATCCCATTCGTGAAAACACAGTCTTTCAGTACCACGACAACACCTTAATATGGTATGGATCAGGTTATGACTGACCTACAGACACAAAGAGGGATGGAATAAGAAGCTCTCTTCTGCATCAGGAGGGCACTGTCCTGAACTGTGCAGATGCCATTAAACTCCCCTTCCTCTTAGACATGGTGTACACAAGGGAGAAGGTGAACAGCAAAGATTACTTTGTCCTTCAGTACACATCTGAACTACACAGCTGAGGCTGGGAAAAGTGTGAAGGGAGGGAGAGGAGCCACAGCAATACCAATTCTCTCCAGCGTGGTACTGCTGCAATTCCAATTTCTGTTGATACCAGCTCTGTGCAATAACGTACCAAAAGCATGTGTGCTGTTTGCATATTGGCTTGCAAAACCAGGGAAGACAGGCTCTGATAGAATAGATGCAAGGACAGTTTCCTACATCATGAATCTCTGCTCAGCCACCATGCCAAATATTGAACTATTCTGTCTCTTCCCCATAGTCAGAATCTGACTCTTACTAGGACTATAGCAGGAGCTAGCCAAGAACAGCTGTTCTGATTTCCAGCATGATTGAAAGCAGGGGCAACAGGAAATCTCAGAGCTGAACAAAATCCTTTGCTGTTTGTTTTTATTTATGTTCTTTCATTTCAGTAGCAAAACAGTGAACTGGCATTCAGACATGTAGGCCTGTTTCAGGGACCAGTGGTGTGACTTTCTTGCTCAATTCACATTAATTCTTGTCCCAGTAATGATTACTTTGTCCTAGGCTCATCACAAGTCCAAGCTCACTGCAAGTCCAGGAGAAGGAAAAGAACAAAACTAATGAATTCGAACGGTGTTTATCAGTAATAAATTTTATAAACTCCTTGACTGCAGCAGCTCCAATTTTCTGTGCTTAATTTTTTTTTGTAGGACAAAGGCCACCATACTTTCTGACACTCTCAGCAGTTTATCGGTATACTGTGGAAGAGATTTTTTTAAAACAGTTAGGTAGCCAGATGGCTAGTGTTTTCTTTTTCTTTTTAAGACCCCTTCATATTTGAAGCAATTATATTCCTTAACACTGTCAGCTTCGACAGGGCTAGGACCATTACCAAGGTGAACATGAAGAGGAAACCCTCATCCAGAGCCAAAGAGCTGCCACTGCCTTTTCTGCCCTATGGGAAATTGTATTAAGAGTTGAGAACATCTCTTATCACCTGCTAGAGTGGTTGGCAACTGACTGCTATGTCACAGAGGAACCCCAACCCACTCTTCTGTGCACTTTTCAAAAGATAACTGTTCTCCATGTTCTGCAGGTCTCCTTTACTGAACAGCTACTTAACAATATGCTTCCTCTAATCAGCTTTTCCTTGAGTTGGAGCGGTCGTTTTATACTAGGATAGACAATATGTTATAGATACGTTTTTCAGAAAGGCTAAATACATTACTGTACTGAAACTCAAGAGATTTGCATTCATCTTCTGACTCCGTCACTGGCTGACTGGATGACCTCAGCTTCATCATCTACAAAGTAGCGATGAGAATCATCAAATAGCTACTTGTGTGTCAAACACACAAAAGCTGGGGGTGAGCAGTGCTGAGGAACAGTGAGGCGTGATTACTAATAGCTTGCATGATTATTCCCAAAGACATGCAATCTCATAATATTGCCTTCATTTGGCATAACACTGCCTGAAAAAAAAACGAGAGGAAAACTCTGTTTTGCTCTAGTGTTTTATTGATAACTGGAAGGGGAGATACAAGCAGAATATCTGCACTGCCCCGGCAGACAAACAAAATCCCCACATCCCGCAGGTAATTACCATCTCCTAATTGGGTTTGAAAACAGGAGATTTGAGTCTGAATGCATGGAGTTTGCAACAAAATGAACAATTACTTGTCTGAGGGATTCAGTGGTTTCAAAACACAATAGGAAGAGACTGAACTGAAACTGAATGGAGCCTTTATAGCTGTAAGTTTGCAGATAGCCCTTACAGACCTCCACTAACAAGCTGACTACTTTTACTAGCAGGAATCAGAATCCATACTCACCCCTATTGTCATTTTTATCTACCACTCTAGACTCATTACATCAGTTTAACTAATGGCAATTAATATGAAAATTAAAATTGATAGCAAAATGAAGTACTTGGAAGACAGTCATTGTTGCTGCATAACTCTGGCATGCCTAATTACTGTTGTAACAATACCCCAGTAACCACCTACATTTTCCAGGCCAGCCCTGACCCAGCCCCAGACACCTCTTTCCTGCTGCACTCCCCAACCCAGCCCTTGTGTCTGTGAGATGATGCTCCCTATTCCTCCCCATTGGGTTCACTCACCACACCCCTGTGCAGCAGCCAAGTTTGAGAACTTCTATGATGCTGTGGCAGGCTAGTCCCCTATCTTGCTGTTGATGCATGCAAAAATTTTATAGCATGGCTTATAATGCAGAGATCAAAAATAGACATGGGCTTGTTCAATACCATCACAGACCTCTTCAGAAAGTCAGATTTTCTGCCAACAGACCATCAAAGTCCTGTACCGGATACAGGAGGAAAGGAAAACCACTAGACTTGTCCATGACCTTGGCATTTCACTTTTCTGTGGCTTGGTTCACAAAACAGCAATTTTGCCAATCCAGATGCTTAATTATTCAGAGTTAGTAGAGTAAGTTTGAAGGCACAAGCTGTATCCCAGAGTGTAAAACATTATTACAGACAGGGTTCTGATCTCTCCAGCCTTCACTCAGCAGCACTTTAAATGTTATTTGCACCAACATTATTGTGACAATAGCCTCTCACACTACATCATCAGGAATGTCCAAACTTTCCACCCATGACATACAGCTTAAAACTCATCTACTTGAAATGAGCTGGCAGAATTAGAATTATCCTCTACATTTTCCATCACCAAGGCACCAGACACACATTTTACAAACATCCTTCAGCAAGAGACTGTGTCAGTTTACTGATACAATAATCAACATAAATCTGCAAAACTCTTATGCTGACATTGTTGATAGGGAACAAAACACAGTGTTAAACATACTCAGCCCTCATTCCCCCAGTGTAGCTTATCTGGATTTGCTTTGTAGAGAGGATGTTGTGATTTTATGCCAGTGTATCCAATTTTATATTGATACCTGCTGTGTGTGAGTGGAGCTATAACTGTGTTGTGCCCAAGAGCTATCCTTACTATGCACTGACTTTGCTGTAACTACCTCCATCATATACTTATAAACGGTTCCAAGCAGCGAAATAACATCTGTATTGATCTAAAGAACATTTATTGATTAAAGACTGCAGAAGAAACCATATGAAATGCAGGCCCATTATTTAACAATGTCTTTCCAGTACCTGTGTTGGAAATACAGGAACATGAGGCTGTTAAATTTTTTATCAAATGGCTCCCATTGAGATTGCTGTTACGACGCAAAGTCAAATCACTAAGCTTTGGCTTCCTCCTGCTTCTATTCTCTTCTACAGAGGGAAGGGAAAGATCTACAGATAAAAAATGCTTTTGGATATTGACATCAAAAGGATAAGACAGGACAAAAGTGCATCTCCATACTTTCTAAGGCAAGATGGTGCACAGGTCTAGGACAGGAGGTTGGTGTTGTTGAGCAACCTTTTGGCTAGGACAGCTTATACAGATCTCCACTGGCCTGCACTTTAACAGCTTTCAATGCGTTTAATGTCAAATTAAAAAGCTATTGTGTCACACTGAAGGGCCATCCATCTTCGAGACTTTGTACATACTCTTGCAGGTAGAGGAGGGGGAGCCCTAGGTATGGCACATGAGGAGCAATTATCTATTTTTAAGGAAGCCCCGCCTGCAAGCATAGCCAAGTGTTTTCAGGTATAGCACAGAGCAGGAGAAACTTGGGTGTACAGGCACAGGGCACCAGCACAAGGCTGCCTCCTGGGAGCAGCTGACAATTCACCATACCTTTTAGTTCACATCTTACATTCCTGTTTTTCTCCTGAAGAGAAAGTCAGAAAACACCAACTGACATCTCTGCCAGGAAATAGGAAATGTAAACAAGCCACAACAGCTTCTTGGGAAATCCAAATTCAAAGGCTTTCAGACTCAATCTCCACACAGCTTCCAACTCCCCAAGACTGTGGGAGTCTGTTCTGGTATGAAAAATCCAGTATCAGTTGTTTTGCTATTGATGTGTTGTAAGGGGAAAGATACTACAAGAAGGTGACGAAAAATCCAAGTCAGGAAAGAAAACAAAATCAGTGTTTGGGGGACAGGAAGAACAGAATGTGGTGTGATCCATGATTCTCACTGTTCAATGGAGGTTTGGTGAGCTGTTACATTATGGACACATTTTGAATATTTCCAGTTATATTTATTGCAAGCAGAAAAAAAACTTGTGATTTTGATATGACAGGAATGTTAATACAGATTTTTTTTTTTAGTGCATAACAGCTGGGAGAGTCATGGGAGGAATGGAAGCCTTGGTAAAATTGGTAAAGTCAACTCCATGAAGACAAACTTTCTGGTTTGAGATTTTCTTTGTGTGTTTGTTTGGGGGGGGTAGGGTGGGGAGTGTTCTTTGTTTATTTGGTTTTTTCCCTATCTCCCTTCTGTAGTCTTTAAAACTTCTCTCTGTTGAAGAAATTAAGATAAATTATGTAAGACTGAGTGAACCCAAATTAGACAGTGAACTGAAGAAACCATTTGCTGTTCTGGCATTTCTCTGTACCAGAAATTCCAAAATACATCTTGCCAGGTTGAGACAGTGGAAGGCACTGCCAAAGCACACAGCAGGTAAAAGGAAAGGACCTGAACTGCAGCACCTCTGCCTCCAAAAACTCATTACGGTCTTTGGTAAGTCTCTTCACATCTCTTCCCATACCAGCACTGCAGATTTAATTTAGAATGGGAGACTCTGCCCTAGCTTTGTTAGGAGGTCTATTTTGAAGATTAGAAGTATTACAGAAATATTATTACCAGGGCTTGAAAGGAATTTGCTTTCCCAGGCAACACATTATCCTTTTAAATCTTATCCCACAGCACACAAAAACAGTTGTGTGTTTGTTGTTGGGTTTGGTTTTTTTTAAATAGACACACATATCTACTTAGCCTTTCTTGCACATACCCTTCCCAGATTTGGTATGCATTGATAACTATATAGAACATTTAAATAAATATCTTTTTCAGCCAGTTTGAGCTATATAATTTAAGTACTTTTGTAATAGTTTCATATTGGTATTTTTAGGAAATATAAAACACTTCATAAAAAATACTTCCCAGACAGTACTTACAAATTAATGCCTTCTTGCAGCTACCAAAAAACCCCAACAAACCCACTTTTTCAGGATAATAAACAGTAGCAAACATTCTTAGAAGGGCATTGTCCTTTAGAAATAATAGCATATGAAACTGGCAATTTAAGAACACTTTGTTCTATGTGTGAAAATATGTTTGGTGATTTGGAAGGATAAGCACAGCCTGAACATTCTCTCAAGCGATGGGTTGAACGTACATCCTGGATTCAATCTGGACTCCTCCTCAGGGAAGTGGAAATACTCTTCCAACTGAGGCACTGAATCAGGCCCCATTTCAGCTGGGTGTAGTTCCTAGCTAGACCTAAGATATCCTAAGTCATTCTGAACAGATAATTTCCCACTCTGTGATGGAGGGATAACAATGCATCTGTCTATTTTCTATAATGCAATTAGGTCCTCGGAGATTCTTGGTTTCTGGGGTACATGTGGTGCTCTGCATGCAAAGTTGTACTTAGATTAAATGTGGGGCAAGTCTGACAGGTAATACTGCAGACTGAACATGGGATCTGTAATCTCTGAAAGAAGTCTGAAGGACAGCGAGTATTTTAACCTCAGCAGTTTTGCCCCAGAAAGTTCATTGCTCAACCCCAGTTACAGCCTGAGCTGCTTCTGCAATGGCTGAATGAAATCAGAGGACTCGGAGGGAAGAACCTGTAGATCAAAATCTTTGGTGACATGCGTCCACTGAGGGAATGGCTGAGTCTGGTAGTCAGAATGCAACAAAACTGTGGAGATTCACCAAGTGAAATAGAGCAGAGGTATATTTACAGCCAGACATGAGGTCTTCCCCCCTGTGGCTCACCTGGTAATGTTTCAAGGACCTGGAAATCAACGTCAGATTGAGGACAGTGCTGAAATGCACTCAGGCTATGCAGCCTGGCAAACATGCAGGCAAGCCCCTTAGGGATGTTTAGACAATTTAATGGTGGAGGGTAATGCAAATGATGTGTTCAGAGCATTTACAAAACAAACTGATTCTCTCTTACTGTTTTGCCACTGGAAGGAGACTTTTTTTCAGTTAGTTACAGTTCATTAACTGCTACCATTGAATGGTTCTTATTTTAATTTCTTTGATCTAATTCAGATAGGTTTGTTCTTTTTCAGCATTCAGCCAGAGTGTAAGTTTTGGCTTAGTTAATGAAATATATAGCTAATTTACATTAATGACCATTACAGGACACCTAGAAACATTCAGACAGTCCAATCACTCAACACACTGAACATTTTAATCTCATCTCCTTGAAGAGAATGCTGCCTCATGCAATGGGAAAGCTAATAGCTCACTTTGGAATGAGCTTTGAAAGACGTGAATCAAAAAAATATGAATGTGTGGTTTTGGAGAGGAACCATGGGGACACTGAACAAACATGCAGTGATTCAGCCCAGCCACATAAAGGGAGACTTTACAGTGGTCCGAGATAGGAAAGACAATTTCCAGTCCGGCCTGACATCCTGTGAGAGCTTCCAGTAGTCAGGATCTAAAGGCCCATATCTGGAAATCTCAATGAAGGTTTCCAAGTCCAAAACCTGTGATACTCAGATCTAACAGGCTAAAGTGAAGACAATTTTGGAAAGAGAGCGAGTGGCTCCCCAACTTAGATTTAACTCAGGGTTTTATCACAAAGGTATTATCTATGCAGTGTATGTTCTCACAGGGCCCAGAAAGACCTTGTGTCATTTTCCTGTCATCTTCAGATTTGAAAAGTCTGCAGGAAAAATGAGCTGCATTACCAAAGCAAGCAGACTTCAGAATGGAATAAAATGTTTGCACATTTGAGAAACAAATATATTAGTAATATTCACTCTTGTACCACACTACATACCAAGTATGGCCCTATGCAGAGCTGAATGATGGATGGAAGCCCTCTGACTGTGACAGCAATTACCATGTAAGAAAAAGGCAGGAATCAGCCATGCCTACATTTTTCTTCTTTTTACTTGAAGGGTCAAAATCTCAGAACTAAACAAACCGGTGGTGCCATGAGTCAGATGTAATAAATTGAGGGCTTCTATTAACTAAACAGAAGTTAGCTGCATAAAGCCAGCTCTTTTTATCTCTACTATCTCCTGATGCTTCCTCATGATTGAAAGGCAACTTAAAAGCCTTCGTATAAGAAAACACAGAGAATGTAGTACTCTTAGTTCTCCTGATTCAGGAGAGGGACTCAGGTTAGTACACAGAAACCCCCAGGAATTCCAAGGCAAACTTGTTGCTTTCCCATTGTTCGTCACAGGAGGGTCACAGTTACACAACAAAACAAAGCTGAAATAAGCAAAACTGACCAGGGAAAAGCATGTGTCATTGCAAAGACTGAAAAAACCAACAATTTATCCAAGTTTTATGGCACAAGTCTAACACTACTTTGGTTCAATTTTATACAAAAGAGGCAGATGGTCTCTGAAAGGGCAACAGTAATAAATATTGACAGACAAAATCTGTCCATTGAAACTTTTTCCTAACAAGTCCTCAGATCTTCACACCAGGCACAATTCCAGGGTGAGGGATCATGCTGCAGGGTAAAGCATTATACCACACGCTGATACAGTCACAATAAAGAAAAATATCAAGGGTACGAAAAGCCTTTGGAGTCCAAATTTTTAGGGGGACAGTTTATTTATAAAGCCACAAATGCTTCCAGTCAAATTCCTGTTGTTTTATATATGAATAGGGGAAGTGAAATAATTGTGGGAAAGGTGGAGTCTAAGGCAAAACAATTGTTTTGATTATTTCAACTACAACCACCCCAAACTAGTTTCCAGCTAATTTCATTGCAACTAAGCATCTGGGATTTTATTGTCATCATTTCTAGTAGTCAAAAGCT
This sequence comes from Falco biarmicus, assembly GCF_023638135.1. NCBI lineage: Eukaryota > Metazoa > Chordata > Aves > Falconiformes > Falconidae > Falco > Falco biarmicus. The sequence continues at coordinate 24,016,209 of NC_079288.1, read as the reverse complement.
CTTTTTCTATCCCATTGAAGCTCCTCCTCCGCCTCTTGATCTCCCAGAACATTGTAAATGTGGGACAATGTAACATAAGCCTCAAAAGAGGCCATTACTTAAACAAATGGATGGGGTCATTTTCATTTATTTCATGGCAGCCATCCTCCACCCTTTGCTTTCCTTTGAGGTCGTTTTTTGATTGTCTTGTTTTGAAGCCAGGCAATTTGTCCCACACTCACTGCTGTTCATGGGCTAATTAGAATTTTTGAAGTAATTTAAACACCCTTTGCAGTGTGCTGTTAATTCCCTCCAGATTGCTGGGAACATTATCTTCAGTGTTTGTTTATTTTAACTGACTCTAAAATATCAAACACATTAGATGTTGCACCAGATTTGGGATAATTCACCTTTAACAATAAATTCATTAGAAAAGTAAGCATCCTACTTGGTTAGTATTGGCTTGCGCTCATGGGAAGCTCCACACCCCAAGAGGACTGTGTGGCTGAATCACACGGTAGCAGATCTCAGTGCAGCAAGAGGCTAAGCTGGGGAGGCACAGCCTCAGCACCCTGTAGTCACCAGAGCAGGGTCACGCAGGGCATGTGCAGACTTTACCTCTTCTTCACCAGCACAAGCTGCAGATCCAGCTTCTGGGACACCCCTGCTGCTGTCATCTGCGCTGACTGGACTGTCACTGGCATGTGTGGGTGTCCTGGTTTCAGCTGGGATAGAGTTGACTTTGTTCTTAGTAGCTAGTACAGTGCTGCATTTTGGCTATGATGTGAGAACATTGTTGATAACGCACTGATGTTTCTAGTTGTTGCTGGGTGATATTTAGACTAAATCAAGGACTTTGCGGTTTCTTGGGCCCTGCCAGTGAGAGGGCTGGAGTGGCATGGGAAATTGGGAGGGGACACAGCCAGGACAGGTGACCCAGGCTAACCAAAGAGGTATTCCATACCATATGACAACATGCTGAGTATATAAACTGGGGGAAGAAGGAGGAAGGGAGGGACATTTGGCATTATGGTGTTTGTCTTCCCAAGTAACCATTACGTGTGATGAAGCCCGGCTTTCCTGGGGATGGCCAAACACCTGCCTGCCCATGGGAAGTAGTGAATGAATTCCTTGCTTTGCTTTGCTTGCATGCATGGCTTTTGCTCTGCCTGTTAAATTGTTCTTATCTCAGCCCCTGAGTTTTACATTCCTTTCCAATCCTCCTCCCCATCCCTCTGGGTGAGGGGGAGTGAGCAAGCAGCTCTGTGGTACTTGGTTGCCTGCCGGGGTCAAACCACAACAGTGGGCCATCAGACACCAGGTACACCTTGGTCTTTCTCATTTTTGCTTCAGACCCAAGCAGCTTGAACTAGGTGCTGGGTTTTGTATGAGAACCTTCCCCACCAGAAGTTAAACTCTGACCTGAGTCCACAGACAAGTCTAGAACCACAGCCTCCAGCACATCAAGCCTGAGCTATATCTGCTCTCCTGTGCTGTGACACGGTAGGCAACCCAGAAGGGCTGTCCCCCTCCCCATACCATCTCTCTGGGCTGCTGCAGTGCAGCAGGCATATGGCGCTCTGAGCACTCACCCAGGCTCCGGCACGGCTGCTGCTGAGCATCACGGTTCAGCCAGGCTGCGCCTCTGACAGCGGGCATTAGCCGCGACGGTGTAACATGGTACCAGAAACCCTGAACCAGATCAAACGTGGAAACGTTCTAACTGCCTTTATGTTGATACCTTTAACTGAAAATTACTGAATGCAAGTTGTATAAACAGAATTAATTGTATAAGAAATAATTATAGCAGGAACCAGCACCAGGAATTTAGGAAAGAATTAAGTAGAAAAAGATTAGCAGCAGTTTACAGGAAAGAATTAATACTATAATACATTCACAATCTGCAGAGTAATTTCATTTATCTTCTTCTACATGTCTCTTTGAAGAGAAACAATTTCACTTTAAAAAAAACCCACTACTACAGAGTCCCACACTTTGCAAATACCCTATTATTTGTGCAAACAAAAAGTTAGACTAATTCTTAGTAAAGATTTGACACCACTTTCCACAATAAGCATTATTATAAGCAATTAAAACTGAACTACACTTGTCAGAGAAGTGCCTACGGTATACATCAGCGAGCATAAACGACCACTTCTATCTGACATGTTTGCTTATGCATTAACACTCTCATTAAGTCAGCTAAGAACATCAAAGCAGCTGTACCTGGGTTCATCCAGCCAAGTACCTCCTCTTCAACAAGGGCCACAGTTGGCACCCAGAGATAGGCAAGAACTGTGCAAATGTATGTGGCACTTCCCATGTAGTCTCACAGTCTCTGACCATTTTCAAACTCAAGGAATTTCTTGATTCTAATATTATTTGTCTACCTAGTAACACTCAGTAGATGTCTTCTCCAAATGCTGCACAGGCTTTTTGGGTCCCACGTACTCTTTTTGCAAGTATGACAGTCTTTGGCAAGGGGTTTCATAGACCTACTAACACTTCTGCTGTTGGGTCTTGAGCACAGTCGCTTCAACTTTTAATGATATATTTTTATTTTTCATCTACTCCTTTTCTAAGAACTTTTGAATTTTTTGTTATTATTTGCTCTTCTGGTAGCTATAGAGCATTGAACTTGATGTTTTCATGGAATTCAAGTATACTTTGAATAGTGGCACATACTTTTTGTCCAGCTATACCACTTCAGAAATGAGCCATTTGACTTCCTAATGTGATTACCAATACATCATCGTAACTTTTAAAAGACCTAACATTTCTGTACCAGTGTAACCATATCTGTACTTGAGGGTGCTCTAATTCAATCACATTTGTACAACAGTTTTAAACTGAAACACTTTGCAAGGCACAAGCCGGTACAGAGACCAACCAAAACCAAACTATCATTTCACTGCCTAAGAAACACTGGCTTGAGCAGCACCACAAGTCAATCGGCACTGCTTCATCACAGCCACTGCACCCAGCTCTGCTGACATGAAACGCACTCCCTTACTTCTCCTCTGTTATTAATACTCTGCACTTTTTTTTACCCCCAAAAGAGCTTGTATACAGTGCTCAGAATCTAACACACACAAATCACATCAAAGTATTAATGAAGACTTTTTAAACTGTCAGGCTGGCATTGAAAGTTGAGAAACAGTTTCTCCCTCAGGTTTCCATGGTTACTGCATCTCCAAAGTGCTATTCAAGTCACTTATGTCATAATTTGCTCCAGGTAACTTCCCAAGCTGTTGCCAAAGTATCATCCCCCTTTGGATTAGTAAGTATATGGCAGGGACAGCCACTGTAACCCTAATTCTTCTCACTGATGTTCCTGAGCAGCATCCCAGGGGTGGTTGAAAGGTCTACTGAGCATGTCTTGCAGTGGGGTGAGCTGTCTTCTTCTGGGGTACAGCCAGTGAAGGCTCTTGCCATCGAGTTCAACAGGACCCACTGGGTTTTTGCAGGTTTTAGGTCAGATGTTCAAGGCTCAAACCTGGCCTGGCAGGAGGCAATGACATTTTGTCTATAGCTGAACCAGCTTTCAACTAACACATAATTACTGATGGCTTATATAAATCTGGCATTTTCCAAGAGAAAGCACAAGACTGTGGACAGCACCGCAGGCCCAGGTTGGTGACCTCCCAGGGCTGTATTTGACATGCCCAAAGGCCTTCGGGGCATCACTGTACTTCTGCAAATCCAATGTTAAAGCTCCAGAGAGCCTGACAGTCTAAAGCCAATGAGAACTCACTTAAAAAGCAGCATAAAGAAACATGAGAAACACACAGCAGCTTGTAAAATGCAAGTTTGTAAGTGTAGCTGGCAGATAACAGAACAATAGGTGAAGACAACAACTATATATAAAAAAAGTCCTTAGAAAGCTGAGATTACAGATCTAATATTTTCCAGCTACCCAAGTCCCACAGATAATCCTGCAGTAATAGACATCACCAAGGAGACAATTGAGGCCCATGGGAAAGGAGCCTGTGTAGCAGAGATGCAGAAGGCAGCGCATTACAGACTAAAGCTTATAGGAACCAGTTTAAATAATGTGCAGGCAGCAGGGCACAAAGGTTCAACATGTGCAACACATTTGGGGCTCAGCCGTGAGATGGCAAGCAAGAGCTTCAGCAGATCAGTCTACAAGAAACATATCTAAACACTGATGTCCAAGAACATGGAAATTCTGTTACATATTCAGGGCTATAGTCTACCACCCCATCCTTCCCAGAACAGGGTGTCCTGTCCCAGAAACGGAAGGGCACTATCCAAAGCAGATGATCTCTTTATGAAGAACAATCATGCACAATCAAGCCAGACATTCCTAAAGTGAGATGTCATTTCAAGTTTCTGAGATTCAGGTATCTTGAAAGGCCAATTGTTGAGCTGTTGTCAGCTAAAAACAAGCCCTGCTTGAGCAGCTGAAAGTCTAGAGGCTGAGGCAGTCTTTATTCTTTAAGGATCATGGCTTAAGGAATTAATTCAGGCTGAAGGAAAGTATACTACCAAAGAAGAAATACAGGAAGGTAAAGACCTCCATGATTAATAAACACAGAAAATAATGTGAAACTTACTTCTTCCAAGCACTTTACTACACTCAATTAAAAACACTTTAATTTCTGATCAGTCTAGCTATGTTTATCTACAAACATATAAAATGACATTATATGTCCCTTCTGGTGGATAAACCGGCAAATAGTTAACAGCATGCAAAAATAATCAGGGCAGCAAGCGGAAAAAAGCTCTTTTCTACTAGAATTTACACATGGAACCTAGAAAGAGAGACTAATTGCTCCCTGGGACCCTCTGATTAGCTAAATCTGACTTGTAAACAGCTGCAAGATCATGATATCAAGGAGTGGGTACCTCTGTTTTCTGTCTCACTGGCTGCTTGTGATACATTTTTCCCCTGATTTGAGCTGATTGGGTCTCTCATTTACCAATTAGGGGATGAGACTGAACAGGGAGGAACAGAGGATGATTAAAAATCTGCTCTTTGCTATTTCTGCAACAACTGTGGACCATTCTCTTCCAAATTAAATCTGGCTTCTGGCTGGCAAGCTAACTGGCAAATGCAATCTCATTCCCCGAGTGCCAGAGCGCATCAGCTGTACATGCGCCATTTGTGGTCCATCTGCAGGAAACATGACATGCCAATTGCTTTCGGGTGGGCTGGGAGGAGGATGCAGCACCATCAAGAAGCATGTCCCTGAGCTTTCCTACTCCTCCAGCCCAAGTAGATAAGGTTTGGGAATCTTGTGAGACTGTGCTCTAAAACAACTTCAGCAATTCACAGTTTCCAAATACCCACTTTTGTCAACAGGTCTGGTTACTAAAGTATCAATCTTTAAACATGGAGACAGTGGCAATGAAATCTTTTCATTGTTTAAAAATTATTATAATGCGATCTAGGAGCTCTGGCAGGTGATGTTGTGGGAAGTGTTTGTTTTCTGTTTGTCCACTCTACCTCTTGAGCTAGGGTAGTGTGCAATGAACTGAACCCACACTCAGGAAGAAAGTTGAAACATTGCTACTTAAAATTGACTTTGAGCCAGATGAGAAGCTAAATATACATCCATAGGAAACCCATATTCTCCATAGGACAATTCTCGGGCACAGGCCTCCCACAGGAAGACTGAAGGCCGGTTTCATAACCTTTATAATTTTATAATCTCTGTTTTGGGAGGGGAGTAGTGCTCTGAGGAGTTTTTTTCTGAATAATTGTGTTGGGGGTTTTAACTCATTTTCCAGACAGAGAAATGCCATATTACATTTTATGTTGTCACAGCTTTTTTTCCAGCATGAGAGAATACTTTAGATGAATAACAGCACAGAGGTAGCAATGCCAACAGAATTACAGCTCCCTTCTCTAGCTCTGAATCAGTGAATCTGTAAAGTGAGCTGAGCAGCCTTACTGCTGTAACTGAGGCCCATTTGTCCCTCTCTAATTTGTCCTAATAATTTGTCCCAATAATTGTCATAATGGGCAAATTCAGGAGAGATTCAGGAGGAAAACTGTTCATTGTGCAGATTAAAGTGAGCTGCCAGCATTGCAAGGGGAAGCTAACAAGGCACCTGACTGTATTACACTTGGAGTAAGCTGGAACTGTCAGTCTTCCACTCTTGAGTACTCTCATTTGAGAAAAGCACAAGATCTTGAGTGCCTCTTGTCCTCTGTGATTGCATCTGCACTCTAGTGCTGCCATCCTCTTGGAGTTTGACTAAGCTCTGTGATCACCAAGAGCTTGTTTGCTGTATTCTCAATCCATTTTCCTTTTTTTTTTTTTTTTAATAAGGCCTTGTTTGTCTTGCCACTGCTGAAAGCAGATGCACACAGATACTGACATTGTCAATGAGGAAATTATGTCAAACACTGGTGCCCGTAATGTTGACTGCAGCTTAAGCCAAAAACTGCAGCAAGTGGCCTGACTGCACAGCACTGAATTAAAATGTTGTGCTTATTCATAAGCTTCTTTGACATTAATACGAATAAAATGGCAATAAGCCTATATTTTATATTCTGTCATTTCACTCTGCATGACTAGTACTGTAACTTTGTATGCTCCCACTACACTCATACAGATTACACTTACAAATTGCCCCTCTGAATAAAGAGCACTGCACAGGGATGACAAGTATTGATTTTCAATCTCCTTCCAAAATGACTCTATCATTGCAAGTAAGTCAGGCAATTTGCCTCACTTTACACTTCAGGCTATAGGCCTCAGATCACATTGACAGGCCTGATCCTTCAGGAGATGTTTAATTAGAAAAGAAATGAAAGGAATTACTGTAAATCAGCACTTAGTCAGTGGTGCAACAGAATTTGTAAAGCTCCTTTCCCGCCGCCTCCCCACTTTGTGCAAACTGCCTAATTTATTCTCTTATCCTCGCCAGGAAGTTTGAAGCAGTTGTTTCACACAATTAGAACTGCTACCTTTTCTCCAGGAAACACCTCAGCACGGTCTAGCCTGCATTATACTCTCCGCTGACAGCTCATCCCACACCAGCCCTGTGGCGAAGGGGCTGGCCAGCACCCCCCAGGCCTGACGCGAGCCCACCTTCCCCACCCGCGAGGGAGACCCACACCGCCTGGCACACCTCTCTCAGAGCTATATTTGAACTTAATTACGACTAACGTGCAGTAAAAATACACCTTACTGGAGGGGGACTACAACGTGGTGAAGCGCTGCGCATGCTCAGGCTGCTCTTGTGCCCCTGCCCAAAGGCACCCTGCAGCTGCCCTGGGACAGACCCCCCCGCCCGCCGCGGGGCCGAGGCAAAGCCGTTGGTTAAATACGTTCCTTGCACGAACGACTGGAGTTTCTGACACTTTATATCGCACTGCTTTGAGATGCTCTGAGGTGGACGCTTCTTTTTTGTCTTTTTTACACAAACATGGGGTTTATCGGCTTCCTCCCCCGGCCACACTCCCGCCCGCGGGGCAGCCGCCCTCCTGTCAGCAGATGGCGGGAACGCCGCAGCCCCCCCAGCCCGAGCCCTCTCCGCCCTCGGGTGCGCGCCCACGCCAGGGAGAAGCGCCCAGCGACAGCGGGAGAAGGGCGTTGAATCCCGCCGCACGTCCAGCGGCGGCAGAGGAGCGCCGGGCCCGCTGAGGGGAGAGCGCGCCGGGCCCATGCCCCGCCACGCCGCTGAGGGGAGAGCCCGGCCGCGGAAGGGATGCGCTCACCTGCCCCGGCCAGCCTGAGGCCCGGCGGCCTCCGTCGCCTTCCTGTGCTGGCGGGACGACGCGCTGCTGCCTGGCCCGGCCGGCCCGGCCCCCGAGGGCAGCCGTGAGGCGCCGCTACTGGGCCCCTGAGGGGAGCCGTGAGGCGCTGCCGCCCGGACCTGCCCGCGGCAGAGCCGTGAGGTGCCCGCATACAGGTGAGAGGAGGCCTGCAAGACCACAAACCCCCTAGGTCGAGGCACACCTGACCCGCGGTGCTTGGCACAGCTGTGCAGCTGGGAGCGGTAGCGCCCTCCGCCCCCTAAAGCCCACGAGAGAGACTCCCTGGGGTGGGTGGGGGCACCGGGAGCCGTTGGTTTGGGGCCCATGAAGGCTCCGTCCCCAGCTGAGGTGATTTAACAGCAGGAACCGAGCTGTGCACCTGTTGTGGGGGTGCCTATGCACCCTAAAGCAGCCCCAGTACAGGTGAAGGCAGCTCCTATATTGACTTAAGCTGTGTAGCACTGGTTGCCCACGACTCGCACTGCACATCCATCCCTGGCAGCTCAGATAAACACGTGCAGAAGCCTTGGTTGTGCATCCACCGGAGAGCAGGTACCTCCTGGAAGCTGTCGGCCTCCACACAGCAGCACGCGAGGCCTGTGCTTGGTCCGGGGATCACAGGGTTGGCATCCACTGCAGTCCAGCAGTGCATCGGGCTCTCACAAAAAGAAAAATTAGAACCAGGCAGCCTTGAGTCCAAAATTTCCCTCAAAGCATGGTGCAAGTGCTTGAAACATGCCCATGCACACGTCCGCAGGGCAACAGATGGCATCATATGGGAAATCCTGGATGTGTGGTGGGTTTGCTGTAGTTTTTCATAACAAGTCAGTTTGTAGTTGTGTGAATGACCTATCAATCTTAGTATATGAAGAGACCACAGGAATAACCTCTGTGCCTTTTAACTACTCGTTAAAGACAGAGTATCTCTAAGCTAAGGAGAAGGATGTAACATCTGTGACTCTGAAAGAGGTTTTAAAAAATTACCGGCTGTTGGAATGCGGTAGGGAAGAAAAACCCTCCTGCAATTTTATTAAAACTTGTTACAAATGGTGAGTGCAATCATCCATCACCTTGTACAGATTACTTTTTCTTCTCTTTTAGTGTGAGAAATGAAACCACTTGTTTGTTGTAGCAGTAATACAACACAGAACTACTTTCAAAGCTTCCAGCTGTGCCCCGTCTAAAACTCACAATAGAAGGGACAAAAAAAAAAAATATTCACCAAAAAACCACCAGCCAACAGGTTCAGATGCTAACGGTCTGATAGTAGGCTGCACCTGAGTGGTCTTGTTTGTGCAGTACAGAAGTACTTGAAGGAGGGAAGTGTTGCATGAGCGGTTTTCAGCCTCACTGATGCAGGTTCCTCAGCCGCCTTGGAGTGGATGGAGCAGTGGAGGACTACAGGGTTCCTCCATGAATGGTGTTAGAGACTGTTCTGTGGCATGAACAGGAAGAATGCTTCTCTTTGATTCAAGGACAGCAAATCTCTAAAAAAACCCTCCAGATTAATTCCTATTTTTTCTGCAAAAAGTCAGGAAAAGGTCATTTTATTTTTATAAATGCACAGAAAATTTGAAACATCTGGAATCTTCAGTGTTTCTTTGAACACAGTGTTGTTAGTGTAAGCTCAGTTGAGCCTATGAACTTTTAACTAGTGCTTCGCTGTTAATTGGGGTCATCAAGGTCACCCAGATGACTTGGACTTCTTCCTTTGGCGGTATGGGGAATTCTGGCTGCAGAACAGCTTACTTGCTGTTGATGTACACTGACTATGTACGAAGGCTTTTAATAAATAGATTGAGCCTCATTCTAAAGCATGTGATAGTTCAGCCCTGAATTGTTGGAGTCAGTGGAGGAAATGCTGGGTAGATTTTTTTTTCTTTTGCCTGAACGATTCAAGAATTTAGAGAAGAGGAATCATTGTACTAAATAATAATAAAAACACAACACTATGAACTACTTTCAAAGTCCTTCATGATTAAAATACACTTTTCTACTCAGAATTCATTAGAACAAGAACCAAACACACACGGTGAACCTTCTGTGCTTTATTACTACCACCATTAATATTTTCAGAAATTTCCAACTGCTTCAACCATTTGTTCTGGCACTAAAAAGGAAAGCTCTGGTTTTTAGTGGTCTCAGCTAAAAACATCAAGTTTTTCTGTGAACAATGGAGCTAATGGAGTTGAGCTTCCTATGAAGCTGAGCTTTTTGTTCCTTTTTTTGCTTTCTCTTTTCACACAGAGTAACTGCAGCCTCCTTATGTGTCCTTTGTGAGAGCCACACTGAGCAATACAAGGTAGACGGTGACCCCCAAGCAGTATATATGACAACAGAGATCCACTTGCCTTTCCCCTGGCAGAGGTGCACATTCGGGTTCCTACTCTAGCTACACACTAATCGCCATAAAATTTGCAGAAATGTTGTTACCTTTGAATTGTCTATTCCTAAGTAAAATTATGTGAAGATGGGCTACCAGGTTCATAAATTTCTGGGGGGCTGGTTGTTTTACAGGTAGATTGACCACATGGTCACAAAGGCCTGTTTTCTTCAGGAGACTAGGTGACTGGATTTAAACAGCTCAAGTTGCTAGTCATTATCCAGGGAACTTCAATTATATTTTCAGGACATTCAGGAATGAGTAATTCTTCCTCACTATCAAACAGCGACTTTACACATGGGGTTTAAAGAAGCATAACGCACTGAAGGGAGCCCATAGTGTAGCATCACTGAATGATCTAGCGTACACAGAAATTTTACAGCCTGGGGTAAGAGGACAAAGTACATGATCTAAGTCTCTTTCCACAGCTGTGGAGGTCTGCTGAGATAGCTAGTACTCACCATCTGCTTCTGGAGGGATTTGAAGTCTCTGGGACTGCACTGTCTCTCCCACAGGTAGCTGTGGCTTTGTGCTGGGTAGTAAGCTCCTGCATTCGGCACCATCCTCAGCCCAGCTTGCTGGGGGTTGTTACTGCTGCAGAAGCTATGATAGCATCAAGATTACAACTGATGGAGGACATGTTTCTTGCTGCAGCTTCTGCTGATGTTTAGCTCTTTTGGAAAAGTGCAGCAGCCTGAGAGTTCCTTCGGAAGTCTTTCTAACCAAAACAAACTAGTTCTCTGTGGGTCTCTTTCCCAGTATGTCAGCAGTTTGCCATCTCTGATGGAGTGGCCATGCTAGCCAGGTAACATAAACTTAAGTTCTCTTGTCCAGACGCTCCCAATCACCAGTGCAAATACTATTTTAAAGTTGCAGAGAACATATAATTTTGATATAACATCTAATTTCATGCAGATGAGACCTGAGTGGTCCAGCCAAGTGCCTTTTCTCACTTGCACTCCTTTCCCCGTGGGGCTGCTACCATGGGATGGCTCTTCTCCCTATCCACTGGCAAGTACCAACAGAGAGCTCCCCTTCTGCTCCCTGTTCCCAGGACTTTGGCTTTCCAACATTACAAGAACATGCAAGGAACAAAATAGTAGTGAAGTCTTGGCACCTCCTTAGGATTACTTCTCAACAGATCTCTGCTGCGTTATGTGCAGACTGATTGTAAAGTCATTTGTACTTAGAAATATTTTCTGTTAGACAGCAGAATTCTTTAGCCAGTCACTTATTTTCAAGTGCTCTGTAATTTTTTATACCTTTTTACCTTAAAAAAATATATCGATCTAAATATGCCAGAATACAGGGCTGAATTTTCAGTGCAGAAGTTATTTATATATGCTGGAAAAGAGATTAGAATCACGCTTAATATAAATCCCTTTTTCCTTTTAAAGCTCTTATGATGTAGGTACAAGCTGCACTATACAAATAGGGAAAATGAGGACATGCGGAAAGTAAATTACTGAAGACCATGCAAAATTAGCAATAGTCCTGATTATCACTAAGTATTCTGTTGCCGTTATCTCAGGAAGAAGGGAGAAATAGAAAGTGTACATTCATTTCAAAAGCTTCAGATCACTGAAGAAGGAAAATGCTTTCTTATTGCCTGGCAGGAGTGACTGTTGGAGGGCATCACTGCGACTCCTTTGTTGTGCGACAGTTCTTAAATTCCATTACTCATGCTGCTGTTTTGGTTGTTTCTTGCCTAAATGCAGGCTCCAGCATTTGGATCCACTTTGGTGGATCACTAATACATGGGGTGTTGTGGGGCACTGTCTGCGCAGCTCTAACTACATGCGGTGGCTTTTGGGGCTGAGCCATTTGGAGCAAGAGCAGCCTAGTTTCTTTCCCTGTACAGCACCATGCACAGTCCTGCCTGCACTCAGCAGCCAGCACCTTCACTCTCTTTAAACTGGGAAGAATGTCCCAGCCTTTTTTTCCCCTCGCTTATTCCCCATCTCTGTCCCTTCTGTACTGAAGTAACTAACAATCCCCAGTCCCATTTCAAAGGGATATACACCTCCTTGTGCTACTGCCTTTCTTACTGAGATAACTTCCGAAGGAAGCCTTTTCATTAAACCAATTTCAGCATGCTCTATTTAGTTTTTCAGAGATTCTGTGCAAGAGAGGGAGATAAGTGACACAGGCTATTTATTGAACCAGTCCAAAATACTGCACTTTACTTAGAATTAAGTACTGAAAATGTTAACCTAATTGAAAGGATTAATTAGGTCTTTGTAAGTCTGCTCCTACTGAATAATACATGTGATGTGAGGCTATAGAGGCAAGTATTTGGATGATGGAAGAATAGCTAGTTACTAGTTGCTTACCATCTGGTCAGAGTAAGTGCTGACCTTGATTTGCACCAGTTTCCTTCCCCCAGAAAGACCCTACTTTGTGGTTTTAGTTGTTGTCTTCCTCATCAGTTTCGCAGTTTCCCTTTACACTTCTTCACTGTTTTGAGCAGTTTCAACTGATACTCTTCTCAAAGCACACCAGCCCTCTCCCACCACTACAGTATGTTTCTAAAGAGGAGAATTTTTTTTCTTGAGGGGACTCTTCAAGTCACTGGTTGTACTGGAAATCCCTTCTCCCTTCAGTAGCTGCTTTGTCCCACGTTCCTGCTCACCTATGCCTGTATATTTGGGATTCTCCCTCCTGTCTGGAGGCAAGGCTTGCTGTCATTTCAGCTGCGCTTGAGCCTGTGTGGTCTGAAGCAATCGCTTTATTTAAGCTGCAGTTTAAAAATAAAATCCTCTCCACAATAATTACAGCGTTGCATTAGAAAATACTGGCTGTCTACATATTGCATACATAGACTGTACTCTGCACTGAGATAGCTGCACCATCTGCTCTCCTGCACCCTGTTCTTCCTCCTGCAGACATTAGATAAACATGTTGAGAGAGCAGCAGGCTGTTTTCAATCATGACATATCTGAGCTGTGTTTAAAGTCAAAAGCCTTTATTTACAGCTCGGTGAAGAGAGAGGACTCATAATCAAGGGCAATAAACTAGATCCATAGCAGTTTAATGGTTCAAAGGGATGGAAGCCATGTATGTCAAACCTGTCACTTCTTTAAAATGGAGAAGGCTCCAACAAGAGAAAGAGGGGATGCAAGGCTTTCTGGTTACCATGAGACGGCCTCCAGGGCTGTGGGCTGGGTTTGGAGGCAGAGCAGTAGGACAAGTACGCACTGCTTCTCATGGACATCATAGAGTGGCCTGAAAAGAAATTCACTGGCTTTTACCCACTGCACAGGGCTGAAGCAATGAGATGTTGGCCAGAACACTTCAAGGACGACATCCCTCCCTGGGATAAGTTGCCACAGCTGCATGTAGAAAAAATGGATGTTGGGTCTTTCTTCATGCTTGGAAAGGAGGGAGATTAATGAAAGGGCAGGTGTATTGGCAGGGTGGTCCTGTAATGGCCTAGAAGTCAATCGGCCTGTCTCATGCTTCACTGCAGAAACCCACAGAAGTCAGTGTCCACCTTTGAATGTGAAGCTTGTTTTTATCAACTAACTTAGTCCAATATAGGCTCAGAGTACTTACAACTTACTGAGTAGCTTCTACATCTAAACTAATAATCTAAATCTTGCCTGAACCTGGGCACTGACTGGGTCTCTGCTATGTGAAGATGTAGTCGTGTTCAGTTGAACTCTTAGTGCTGTGAATCCAATGGAGTTAAATGTGTTGCATTGGCTGATTCACCTTTGCAGGAGTTGCTAACGGCTCTGGGATGTAGTCTTCTGATTTAGAGCTAGTGCTTATACCAAGGTAGTTGAGTAGCTAAACTGATCTGAGTAAGACTCTTACAACACAAGCTTGCCAAAAATCCCAAAGCCAGGTTTATCAAGCTGAGGTTCTCTAGCAATGTGTGTGCATTTCCCCCTGCTCATTCCATCAACCTTTCTAATTTTACTTGTTTTCTGTCTGATCCTTGGAATTCAATTGTACTGATTTCCTCAGCATTAAACATACATGAATGTTCCCCTAGTCTGCTTAATGGCCCTGGCAAAAAGTGTTTTGACTCATTGGCAATGCAATTGGAGCAATCACTGAACGCAATCTACCCTTTCAGGATTGGACATTGGAAACAGCTTGCTTTTTTTTTTTTTTACAGTGAGTGAGCATGCAAAGTTATGATATTAGAAATGTCTCCTGAGAAGTGACAAATGGGCTTCAAAATGCAGCATAATGATCATTACAAGATGAGGTTGTATTTTGTTCTTGAAGTGCTATGCACATTTTATTGAGATGGGAGTAAAGATCTCAGAGCGTGAGGCTTCAGTAGCCAACCCAAACCCAATTTGGGCTTTGGCAATGAGGCATTCATGAACATATCTCTAGGATGGTGCTAAGAAAGGATGATGTGGCTGAGGTGGATTGGTGAAAAGTGTCTTAGAAAAGCTAAAGATGCAGAAAACTTCAAGTCTGGAGCATGTCACTGCTACAGCCTTGTAGTCCCTGGTGGTCCAGTGGCTGCAATATTGCAAAATCTCAGGAGTCTGAATTCTGAGTTCTAATTCTAAATTCTCTTTCTGCTGACTGAAGAAGCTGTTCTTGCACCAAACATTGTGTACTATGTACGCTTCCTGCCAGAGATTAATAAAATGGCTCTGGTAACTGAGTCACAACCTAAAATTCCAAAGATGCTAGTTCATGAGACTAGACCTATTACTCAATCAAGCTGAGCAGTTTCTTCACTCTGCTTCAGGAACACATCTGAAGCTGTTCCCAGGTGATTTCTGCTCCCTGCGCGTCTACCAGTGGCTCTGTCTGTAGGACTTTTCTTTGTTGAGCTTCATCCAGGGAATCTATCACTAGCAGGTTCTTTGCAATCCCAAAGTCCTTATCTGATTATTAAAGAAGGCAGAGGGGAGGCCGCAAAAAGCCTCTCATGGCAGTTTCAGAATGGCACAGCTGTTTTTCTGCCTAAGCTCAGTATACTGAGCTCTCTGTTATTATATGGTGCTTCTCTGCCTGCTCAGGCCAGGCAGCGTCAGCATCTGCCGGGAGGTCCTGCATTGTAGCATCATGTGGATACAGACTCCTGCCCTGGCTTCATTTGTAGCCAATGCACAGAAAGAAATAAAGGAAACCTTTCCCCTTTGTCCATCAGTATACTGATGATTCCTGTTCCTAGTGTGACTAGCGGAGAAGGCAGGACTCTCCCAAAGTCATGCTCATCAAATGCAGTCTGAGCTCTGAAGCAGAGGGAGCTCTGGGTTAGACGGCACATTCGTAACATGCACCATGCCCCCCAGAGTTAAAGCCTTGATTGTCCATATTAGTCCTCTGACAGAGGAGAAATCATCTTTGCCTGCAGAGGAAGAAGTGTAATGCCCTGTGTCCAATTTTATTTTCATTGCTGTTTTTATTATGGAAACAAAATGTTCACTGATTCTAAAATGAAAATGGAGAAAGCTAATTTTTGTAGTTCTTGCTAATAAAATTCTTAATGTTCTCTTCTCCCATTATCATAAAGATTGTTATGGTTTACTTTATCTCTGGAATCTTATTATTTTCCCCAGAATTCATTC
This sequence comes from Falco biarmicus, assembly GCF_023638135.1. NCBI lineage: Eukaryota > Metazoa > Chordata > Aves > Falconiformes > Falconidae > Falco > Falco biarmicus. The sequence continues at coordinate 24,000,569 of NC_079288.1, read as the reverse complement.
ATGGGCATTCCTTATCTTCAAACCTATTTTCATCTATTGAGATATTCCTCCTTTATCTTATCTTTATCCTCATAGTTAGTATGAACATATCTTTATTATCTGACTTTTGTTTTTGTAAACAGTAAGTAGCTATTGATCACAAAAGCGTCAGGGTCTTTAAGAAGATGAAGCAGCAAAACTACTGGAAGCACTGGGTAAGAATCTAAAGAAATTCTGGGTTTACAAGTAACCAAAAATCTGATAGATAGCAAGGTAATACAAATCAGTAATTCCAGTAGTGAGAAGTGTCAGCTTAATTTGCTGTATTACAACATGGCAAAAATTTACAAATGCTGCAGACAGTACATTGAGCTGGGGCCCTTTTCATACTGGCAAAATGCAGGTCTAGTGCGTACATCAAACATTACACGGTTTGCAGGTAGCCGAAGTATGATCTGGCTGTACTGAAGAAACCAGTCTGGCTGTGCTGCCTCGTGCCTGAGCTTACTTAAAAATGGGTTTCAGTGAGGGTTAAAGGGCGGCTCTCCGTTCATAAGCTGCTCTGCCCTCTGGAAATACTTTGTACCTTTAAGGACCTAAGTAAAACTAAAATGATGCAGCTGCAAAGATTCGTCGGGAAAACACCTCTAAGCTGGTTTGTACTAACATGTGTGATTTACAAGTACAAGAATTGTTCTGAGAGCAGGAAAAGTGAGTGTGGCCTACAACTCAGCTCCTGGTAGTGGGCACTGCTGCACAGATGTGGAGCACAAAGCCACTGATATTCTGAAAACTGAGAATGGGGGAGTAGGGCCTCTTTACAGTGATTTTCATCCCCCCAAAAACAAGAAAGAAAGAATCCAGGCTGGTTTTTAATTTGTATTGCACTTGCAGAGTGCAAGATGACTGCATTGTGTGGCCTAACCTTTGTACACATACAGTGGACGCACTGACCGCCTGCAGAGCCAAGGTGTACACAGGAACCGTCACGCTCGTCACAAGGTGTAGTACCGCTCCCTCACACTCATTCACGGGCTTCTGCCACCGCCTTTGTTTGAGCTAGTCCCATAGTCCCGGCTGGTACCTACAGGAGACAATACAGTTAATCTTAAGGCATTGAAGCCTGTTTGACTGTATCTAGGTAGCAATTTAACAAAAGGAGAGAATCAGAATTGTCAAGGAATTCTGTGAATGCGAACTGTGAAATCCTAAAGCTTTTATCTGTCCTTTCCTGGGATGGCAGCAGGAGTCTAGTAATAAGCATGTCATGAAGAAAGACTGAAACGCCTCTAAGCTGTGCACCCCCCCACAGGAATTCACCTTGTGTTTCCTTTTGACACCCAGCCAAACGAGATGCCTTCTCCTGGAATAACCTGAAAGCTGGCAGCTAGGCAGGAGCCAGAGTGGTGATGGATTGCCCAGGCAGCCACTGCGACTCCAGTGTCAGCAGGTAACGAGGCAGCTGGAATCCTTCGTTTTCCAAATGTCCCCTCCATCTCCTTCGAGCCATCCGGACGTGCAAAGCACATGAAGTACAGCATGAATCAGACCAGCTTTGCTGACAGCACATGCTGACAGCAGGCGCTCTGGTTCAGACCCTCACTCCTGCCGTTAATCTTTCTTGCCCTGAGCCAAATGCTCACAGTGGCTTTTCCTCACCCTCTCTCTGTTGAAAGCAAACTGTTACAATTGCTGCTGAGGTGAGAAGGAGAGGACAGGGCAGCCTGTGCGTCAGAGGATCGAATCACCACCAGAAGGGAAAACATGCAGCCCTTGTCCTGCTTGAGCAAGGCTGGCCTCCGCGCACATTGCTATGGCAACCTCAAAGCTCTTGGGTGACTTGATGCCATCAGTGAAACCTGTAGGTTGTACTGGCTGCGAGGAGAGTGTTTTGAGGCCCTCGCCGCTATTCCTTTTCCCCACACCACTGAACTCAGACCACCACTGAACTTGCCAGCTGCTGTGAAGCACAAGCTGTAAGATTCCTGGAGACATAAGCTTTTCTCGTTTCTTCATTATGGCAGTCTCTGCTACAATGTCCACACGTTGCTGTACAAAAAAGACAACGGAAGGATAAAAGCTAATTATAGCTGTTGGCAAAAAATGGTGGAGGCTCGCTCCGTGCTGGCAGTAGTTCACTTGATGCGTGATTAATGATGGTTAGTATGGGCACAGCCAAAGCTTGTACAACCCTAGATAAATAATAATGAAGTTTAAAAAGATCTATGCTCCTTGAGTTAATAATTTTAACAGGCTGTGAGAAATGTTGCTGTTCTCATGGTAACAGGAAACTGTAATTTCATATCTAATTTGAGAATGCTTGTATAAAGTGTGCAGATAGCTTTCTGATGCGAACTTTTTTCTCTCTTCTTTAATTGAAGCCCTTTAATGAAGTGATATTATTGTGTAGTTTGGGCAAACAATTCAAAATGGACTAATTAGGACTAAATACACCATTGAAAAGTGTAGTCTGAATTATTTGGAACTAAACTGGTATTGCTGCTTGCAATCCCTGGTTTCTGTGTCAATAGGTGCCTGATACTGGTGTGCATGAGCATCTCTCAGAGCTCTTCCAGAGATTCTGAATCCATTTGCATCTCACTGGAGGCTGTATTTGTAAAGTTATATTCATTAAGAAGAAGAAATGCACCGGTCCCCAACACCTCAAGAACAAAGGCTCTCAGAGGTCAAATCAGCCCAAGGATTTTAACAGCCAATTTTTTCTATCATGGCTTTGACCCAGGTATCAAGACACACAAAGATGTCAAGAGTCTCATCCTTTCCATAGTAATCCTGAAAATATATGAATAAGGCACCTAAATATGCACTGCAGGTGCAAGACTGAGAATGAGGCTGTCTTGGAAAACCAGCAAGAATTGGGTCTGTGATTCTTTAGCACTTTTGAAAGTATTATCTGTGGTCCTTTTCAGTTTATTACAATGGCTTAGTCATGGAAACCAAATGACAGCATACATAATGAAAGCATTTCTGCTGGTTGTACAAAAGCGCCTCCATTGACTACTAATCTTAAACCATCTCCACTGCTCATTTTTCCTATTAAAGCTCTATATTCAGGTTTATTATTCTCTATCTGTTCAAGAACATTTAACTGCCAGATACTGGGACAGTTCCAAAGCAGTTTTAGAGTACTTAGAAATGTGAATTAGTGCTTTGCTTATAGGAAAACAAAATGTGACCTTGCCTCAAATGGATGCATACAGGGATTGAACTGGGACCTCAGTTACCCAGGGGTAGGAGTGGAAGTGTGGGTTGTTTGATGGGCCTTACTCACCGGAGGGAAGCTGGAGTTTAGCATGGAGGAGGAGGAAATTGCCATTTTCAGCTGCTTGTTTTTCTTTTTCAGCATAGACAGATTGACTTGTGATGAAACATATGCATTTCACAGTTAGCTTTTCAAAGGCTGTGTTACTTCAGAATCATTAACCTGGCTGAGATCTTTGCATTCTTATCTGCTTTGTTGAATATTTTCATAGCAGAAATTGGTGGCTTGCATATCCTTAAAGCTGCAAAGCTAGCATTTTAATTTATCCTAATTCAGAACCTAATTGTCTTGCACTGTTGGCTAATTAAATGTTCAAAGAAGTGATAAATTAAGCAGGTTGATCACTACAACACAAGTAATTAGTCAGTCCAGCTGAATCTGAGCCTTGAAATCCACGTTCCCTGAGATGACAGGAGTTTTGGGGATGTGCAAGAAAGCAAAGTGTGTGTCAAGGTTGAAGAAGAAAAAAACCCTTCCTTCAGTATTTCATGTGTAGTGTCCAAATTTCACATCAGTTTGGTGATCTTCAGGCTGTTTATTTTGTGCCTAAGGAATTATTGTTCTAGTGCCACTAAGAGAAGATGAAGTTCCAAGACAGCACCTTGAGATGCTGAGATTTGCAGCTAGTTTCTTGCAGGATTTGACATTTTCCTGTGTTAGGCACACAGAGTATACTTCGTGAAAATAGCTATGAGTGGGGGGTTTTTTAACAAAAAAGCAAAAGAACAAAAACTCCAACCCCCTCAACATTAGTTAAAGACCTAAACAGACAGTTATAAATGTAATCTTCCCTGCTAGGGAGCTTCTATTCACAAAGTTTTTCATACAGCGTTTTACCAAGAATTCTCCCTGGGGTCAAATCAGTTAAGATCTAAAGACCAAAATGTACATTCTGAAAATCTCAGTCTATCTGTGCACCTGCTCAAATTCTCAAGGCAACTTTCCACCAGAAAAAAACCCAACTGTACAACGCATCATCATAGCAACATGATATTCTTCCTGCTAATGTATCTAAGTGCTCTTTAGTCCTCCCACGTGGCCCAGCCTGTATGAAGGTGCATGTCTAGGGAAAGGGCATGCTGGCACGCTGTCGGCGGCACCGCATCATTGGGGACTGGCTGGAATGAGAACCTAGGGACAGTGTGCCTGGGACAGGACACCCCATCTCACCACTGAAAACAGGGATGAAAAATAGTTGGCAGAGGTACTGAGACTGTTTAATTAAAGCATGCAGGGGACCTTATCTGGGATTTTGCCTCAATAATTAGGCAGGCATGGTGCCTGGCTCCTGCCTGCAAGAGAGAAAGATGCCTCAGAAGCAATCCTTGGTGTGATCCTGTGGAATGCTGCATCCTTCCCAGCCCCTCTACGCTTTGCATAGTGCCTGGCTGTTGCAAGTCAAACTCCTCCACCCTGTCTTGCTTCCATACTGCTGATCCTCTCAGTGGGTTCAAGTCTTGGTATGTTTTTTTACCAAAAACAAATTAAGCAACTGTTTGCACCATCTCCACACAGAGCTGTCTCACTTTATTTGCAATTATATCACTCACTGTTTGTTTCATTAGTAGGTTTCTTCTCTCTCCCTTTGCGTTTAGGACAGCGAGGTTTGAGGTTTCCAGTCTTCTGCGGTGGAAATAACAAATAATTGTTAACAGCATCTCTCAAGGGTAAATTTCAAACCCAGGCTTCCCACAGGCTGTGTTTTTCTCACCCGTCCATGCTGGCGATGGCGTGGGACCAGCATTTAGATCATTCTCTCAGTGCTGCTGCAACAGCTAGACTGCTCCGTCTCCTTCTGCCTGCCTCTTCTAGAGGTGATAATAAGTTTTAAAGGTTTTCTGCTAGTCTTCTCACTGCCACAAAGAAAATGTCTTGTCATGGCTTTTCAGTTTATCTACCATTTCCTTGTGTAGTGGGTTATAACTTGTTTCCTAAACTCAGAACTCCTGCTTACTTTGCTGAATCAGCTGGTATTTCATATTGCAAATGATACTCTTAAAATTAAAGCTCCTAAAATGTTCTAATTTCTTTTTTTCCCCCCTGTGCTCTAATTGGTCTAGCTGGATTATGTTAATTATTTCTGATCAAAACTGCTTAATTAGCATGTCATGTCAATTAGTGAGGGCCTTTGGGGTTTAAGATAGTTATTTTATTTTTATTTTTAGTTATAGTGTAGGCAATTTATTGTTATACATTTTATGTTTCTAGAACTATCCCTGAATTAATGAAAAGTTAACAGACTGGGATATAAGAAAATGCTTCATAAGCATCCACCAATATCTTGCACTGGGGATCACTGGTACCTAAAATACTTCTTTAATGCTTCATCATGGAAATCTGTCTTGAAAGCAGAGTTCATGGCCTCGCAGCTGGCCCACGAGGGGGCAGGCACCAGGAGAGCCATGTACTACCCCCAGCCTGAGGGATGGGGAAAGCTGCAACCACAAGTGTTCTCCCTTCCTGTCCATAAAACACAGGGATAACAGTAATTTCCCATCTGTGAGATCCATTTGAGGAACTCCTTGTAAAATACTGAAAGGCTGCTAAACACCTTTATGCATCGGCATAGAGAGTGCCAAAGAAAAGCTGTCCATAGAATTAAGTCTCTCTCTCTGTTTTGGTTGGGTTTTTTGGTTGGTTGTTATTTTTTTTTAATATTCTAAATACTTGATTTACTTCTGTGAGCGTAGGTTTTCATCAAACCATCTTTCTCCTTAATTGAGCTAATAACTTTACTCCTGTCCTCCTCTTTGTTCCGTCTGGCAAGCAATTTCCCAGTCTCATCTCCCATCTCATATATCCACTTTTGATCTGATTATTAGCATTTAATCTGCTACAACATTCAGTGTATGATATTCAAGCCCAGCCTTATTTAATGAAGTAATACCTTTTGGTGTGCTCAGTGTCACACATTTCCTTTGTAAGGTAACAATTTTATCTTATGTTATTGCAAGTTATTTGCTCTCCATTTTCATTTCCCCTCCCCTTTTTTAACTGGTATATGACTCCACATAAGAAGATATAAATGGAAATGCAACTGCAGAATGAAAATTGAAGTACGCATAGATTCATATATGAGAAATACCCAATGAGCAAGCACTGGAGGATTTAACTCAGAAACACCCAATTTAGCTGCTTGTGAAGAAGCTTCTACCTTCGGGTAGCTCGTGGATTCATCCCCTAGCCTTTCCTTACTCCACAGGCAACGCACTGAAATGATTCCCAGAGGCCACCTGGTCAAACTGAGCTAAATTGTGTGTTACCACTGCTGTGTGTCTGGATTCATCTGTCACACAGACCTGTCTTCACGCTGATCAGTGTGGATCACCTTGCACACGTAATCCGCTAGTTATGGACTATCTAGGTGGGTGATCAGCTGTCTCAATAAGCCATATGCATGCACCAAAGTCAGGTGGGTGTAGTTAAGCAATTCTGTGCTAATTGCTTTTTATTCTGTTCCATGGCTGGCCCTTCAGCTTGAAGCATGGTGCATGCATGCAGCAGGAGAGGCAAGCTGGAGAAGAGTATTGCTGTCAGAAGCAATCAAAGCAAACCGCAAATATGTAATTTCTGGGCTAGCACAGACAAAACCTTTGGTGCACACGTACACATCACTCTGCTCAGAAACCTAACTGGGAGTACAGATCACTGAGGCTGACCATCCAGAGTTTAAGAACATTTAAATGTGGGGTGGGGTATGTGGAAATAATCAAATTGCAAGTCATCTTATAGCCAAGGAATTGTCTGTAGTGGAAGAGTATAGTGTGCACTGTTAGCAGTGGGCTGGTTTACTGAAAGGACAGATCAACTAGTGTTACCACAGCATGCTCACCATAATGCTGCTCCTTCTTCACTTACACATGTCTTTCCTTCAGCTATTTACAATAAATTCCTAGGAATCTGTTCTGAGTTTTTTCCTAGATGCAATTTGGCATTATATTTGTTTGCATCTATAAACATACATAAGAAATGGTGACGAACAAGAGGTGCGCTCTCTTAACAACTGCTGCACTGCTCACCCTTTCTCAGGCAATGACCATCCTGCTGTCACACTTGCACACTGCAGCTATCAGAAAAGATCAAAGAACCTTTTAGCAAACAAAAAAATATTTGGTACAAATACAGCAGAAAAAGCAATAAAATAAATGGCCTTCCTGCACTTCTAATTTAGTTGTCTTTCCATAGGTCTAGCTCAGCAGTCTGCCTCCCAGCCTGCATCCCAGACACATCCATTCCCCACTTCAGGAATCAAGGAACCAGATTACCAGGAACAATCTGCCTGTTAAACAGCCTAGAGTGACCATTCTTCATTCTGATAAATCAAGGCTTAAAACTTGCTAGAAAACAATTCTCAAAGTTAATGATTTGCTGTTGTTGCTTTCAAATGCATGCAGAGAATCCTTATCTGTGAAGCTACCCAATGGTCTTTCTTGTTGTTTCCAACTGCAATCCTGTCCCTATCCTATGTTGACAGAGTCTGTTTAAAACTAAGTAATTTATCATTAATCCTAGGTGTTACACAATTAACCTCCCAAATTAACAGGAAGAAGAGTTCAAAACCTATGACATTCTCAGCTCAAAGTCTTCTCTAAATAGTAAAAAAATGGAACACAATTGAACTTACCATTTAATAGGTCTTCTTCATTCAAATCTTTCCTGCAGTTATATTAAGAAAGATGTTTCCTTTGGGTTTCATATATGGCAAAATTTTAAATACAAGATTTTTTTGTTCCATGCAGATGTATTTAAGGGACATCAGTAATCAAACTCTGAAAAACAAGAGTACTGTAACATACTTCAGTACCCAACGTAGCATAGCTATAAATTCAGTAATTATGCAACAAATTAGGAATTCTTTTTTTTTTCCTCTTTCATTCCTTAAATTCATTTGTATTACAGTGCTCTCCTGATGTCCAAAGAGATACAACAATAAAAACTGCCAGTTCACCAACAATGATTTATGCATCAGACAGGCCAGTGGTGGTATTTAGAAAATTTTAGCAACAAACACTGTCAAGTCCACTCACAATCTTCACACTGGATGAGTTGGGAGACCATGGTCTGGGGTGGTTTTAGTCTTGCTTGTAAGGGATGGGATGTTGAGGGTGGGGTGGGCGGTGTTTAATTTCAGAACTGATTGGGATTGTAAATTAATAATTTGGGACTTGATTGCTAACAGCCAAGACATTATGGGACATTCTGCACTGGAAGATTTGAAGTGGCTGAGGGAAAACTGCTCCTAGTGATTAATAACACCTTTGCTCTACACTTCCTCCAGGCAACGTGCTCTCAAAATAATGTGTGGGAGGCCTGGGCTATGCAACCAGGCTCCACTGAGAGCAGGAGGTTTGTGTGCTCTTCACGCACCTACAGAACAGGGAGGAAAATCTTCGCCAAAGATGCAAGAGATGCATATTTCTTTTCTAACCAGGAAGGCCTGTGTGAATGACTAGCTAGGTAATGGTTTATTCTGGTAACTGTAACATAAATGCTTCCTCCCTGTCTGATCACACTGTTAGCTCCTCAAAGCATAACAATAAGCAATCAACATAGTAAGGCTGTGGCTTTACATCTTGCATACCACAATTAACACTTATTTTTGTCATCACAAATTCCAGTCATTCACTTGCAAGTGGCCTCCCCCTTGGAGATGATCACATATGTGTGATAATTTTTTTTTTTATTTACTTTTTTAAAAACTAGATCTTTTTCAAACAGTGTTTACTCCTTCAGTTATTCTGAGGGAAATGCAGGAGAATGTATTCAGAAAGTTGAAAGCAATTGGCTCCCATACCTGGTAATGCAGGTGGGGGGGCTCCGATTTTTCATATTTAACACTCTGACACATCGCAGTGTTACAGTATGTGTTTCGGTGCGATCCCAGCACCTCGTGGATGCTGATGAAAGAAAGGTAGCTCTCATTTATACTCTGGCAAATCCTGGTGCTATGCTTCCCCACCACATATCAACACAGCCTAGCTAGCCATTTAGCTTATCATCAATCTACCTAGATGCATATGCACAAAAATGTCCTGAAAATGCTTTGAGGCTTCTAATGGTCCTGACACTCTAGTCCGACTACAAACAGCTGTGTCAAAAATAGCAGATTTACTCCAGAAATCTACAGAAAGTGAATCTGTAACTGATAAGGAAACTGCCAGTATGAAACACTTACCATGGAACTATCCTGCCACTGTGATCCCACGCTGCTGATGTGCGCTGGGAACAGTCCCCTTCCCTGTACAAACCCTTCAGCCAGAGAGGAGTCACAACCTGCTTGTGTGAGGGATGAGAGCACTTTAATACCATGGACAGGCTGTCACTGTTGTCCTGTGGTCATTAGTGTTAATTGCAAGATATTAGTGAAGCACAAGTGATGGCAACTGGTGAGGAAATCACCGATCTTGCAACGGCTAGTTCTGTCTTTAGCTAAAACCATTTGGAGCAAAGCCCTGCCCTTTCTACTAGCTAGGAAGAATTTTCTATAGCCAAAAACTTAACCAGAAGCAGGACCAACACATACCTGGAGATGCAATCAGAGCTCAGGATAACCATCTGCTCAGTACAGCAGGGAGGGAAGTTAAAAAATGCAAAAGTATTAAGCTCCAAAAGTTTGAGAATCTGACAGGCATGAGATGGCTCACCACTTCTGGGTTTTTGCACACTAACAAAGCTGTATTCAAGCATAATGAAAATGCCTTTTTTCTCCTTCTGGAGAAACCATAATGAGAATGCAGCATTGTGTATTATTGTTTGGCTGTTTATTTTGGTTTTGGTGGTTCTTTCCTCAAATGTGTTTGTATAAAGTTTCAGGCACGGATTCTCTAACTTTTTATTGAAGTCTTCACAAGTACTCCCTCTTCAACAATGTATCTAAAGACATTTTGATGTGTAAAAGCTCATGAAGAGTGGTTAATGTGATAAAAGCAGAAGCTTGAAGCAATGACATCTAAAGAAAGTCTCAAGATCTTGAAATCAGATAGAATAAAGAGAAGGCTAAAATGACAAACATGTTTGATCTTATGTACTTCAACAGAAAATCATTTCTGAGCCCTGTCTTATCCTATAAAAGAGCTGATGAATGTCTTGGATTTAGATACATGTAGCTATATTTGCTACTGAGAAAATTACATACTTGCCCCTTTGCACTAGTGCTGTGTTTTGGGAGTTTGAGTTTATTGATTTAAAAACCCAAATCACCCACTTCATTCCTCCTCCCCTCTCTGCCTAAAAACGTATTCAAGTGGAAAACAGAAGTCAGCTCTTTTGTACAAGGAAGGAATTAATTTCCTTAAGGAAAAGCAATGAAATGCCTCCAAAAATGAAGTACTGAGATGATTTTTGGGTCAAGCAGGGAAAAGCAATGTATGCAGAAGGTAGCTGTTGAGTCAAGCGTTGTCACTGCGACACAACTATGCCATTTACAGGGGGAAGGGCAGATAATTAGAGTGAGAGAAGACAATTTCTATGGCATTAAACCTGTAAATGAAGGAAGAATATGGAGGAATAAAATGGCCTGAGCCCTAAACCTGTCATTTCTGTATTCACGTCTGGAGCTCACAGATCAAGACAAGCAGAGAGCTTGGTAACAAGGAGGTGAAGTTGATCATCCAGCCGACCTTACATTTACCAATGAACCTGTATAGCACAGACAAGCGTAGACCTAGAGCCCTTCCTTTAAACACATAGGCTCCACTCTTGCAGAATTAAAGGAAACTTGCTTAACATTTACTTGTACTTTGAAATACTTAATCCCTCAAGCCCATAAAGCATGTAAAGCCTCTAAAAATGGGGTTTTTTTTACACAAGAAAACTGATTTTTCTTCTCTGCATTCAAGAGGTTCCTAGTGCAACCCTTCCAGCTACAGAAAGGTTTTAGCATACTGCAGCCCTGATTGAGGAAAGTAGTAGTTGCTTTATTGTAAGTGCAGCATTACATGTACAACTGTGAGCTCCACATTCAGGGGCAAGGGGGCCTTGAAACTAAATGATGGTGCATTAGAAAAATTAATCTCTATTAAATGGTGTCCCGTTCTTTCATCTCGCAAGCAGGTGCAAAGAGAAGCACAGAAGGCTGAGACGGCAGTCTCTAGTGATGGATCCACCTAGCCAACAAAGTAGCCTAGCTTGTGCTTACTAGTACATTCCCTTTCTCATAAATCTGCTTTTCTTCCCCCCACCCCAGTCTCTAAAAGACCTATCTGTTCTCTTTGGTTAGTTACTGATGCCTCTGTCCACAGCCAAGCCGTTCCAACCTCCGGATGTTCTTGTCAGCAAGTCACTGTCCTAAATGCAAAGTATCTGCATACACAAAGTCTCCTAATTGTATGCAATAAAACCTGCTACAGAAGAGTAAGGAGGAAGCATCAGCTCCAGAGCAGTGGAGGCTGGGGCTACCTAAGCCACTGTGCATGGGCCACAGTCAGCAGACAGCAGCAGTTTTAATATTACTTGAGGGACTCTCCAATTCCTTACGCACCCACAACTCTGGTATTACACTGAAGTTACACTTGAATGTACAATATTTGCATTCCACTTGCTAATTCGTGTTGCTTGTTCTCTCTAATCTCAACATCACAGCACAAATCCTTTTCATGCTCTATTTCCTATGCAGTGCAGCCTCCTGGTTTTGTAAGCAACATTATTCTTCCCACTGAGGTTAATTTCTATACTAGAATATGTACTGGCTCTAACTTCCTCTCACCTTCCCCACTTTTCAGGAGGAGCTACACCAAAAAAATAGTCAAAGGAATTTTTTCTATTACCATTTAAACACCATACAGGCTACTGAAAGGGCACTAGTAACTTCTGTTCTTCATCTTCTAAGGCCTGTTTCGAAGCCGGTGAGAGCTGTTATATTCACAGGGTTGTGGACAAAACGACTTCTGACCAACAGACAATCAAAGCAGTTATAAGGCATCAGTGTGAACATACTACGGAGTCAGTTAAGGAAGATGAGAGAGACAGTCTGCTGAAGGCAGCCTTGCACCTGCATGGACTGAATCAATGCAGAGGAGGTAAACGTCAATCCTGAAGGTGGCAGGGGAGCAGAAGAAAGGTCCATGAGGAAAACTGAATGAGTCTGTGGAAGGCCATGGAGTGTGGCACAGATTTCGCAGGGTACTTTTCAGTATGTGTGATGTCCCCCCAAAAAAGCCTTTTAACTCCTTTGGCTTTGCTGGCTAGGTGACACTTTCTGCAGCTGCCATGCAGGCCCACTTTTCAAAACAAGCCAACAGCTAAATGTACCTAGCCTAGATCAGCACATCAGTCTCTGTAAGAAGTTGTCAGCTGTCCCTGATGAACACTGACCAAAATACCCACTCCTTCAGTTTTGGTTTCTTTTCTGTGATGTCTGCAATGTCACATCAGAACTGGTAGATCTTAGCCTGTCCTGGTTTAAGGTCTGGTTTGGCACCCAGCGAAAGTCATGTTGAGTAAAGGCTCATTCATTAGTTTTGTATCTGCTGACTGAACACTAAGACATGATTTCGGGATGCATTTCCTAGTTCTATAGCAGAGAATATAGGATTTCTTACATACACAACTTGCAAATGCTACAGGAGAAAACACAGCCTGTGCTGTGCAGTGTAATTTAGACCATCTGTAATGACAAATCTTTCCAAGCTGTATTTTTGCTGATGCTCTCTGACATTTCTCTGTGCTGGGGTATGAGTTATGTAACAGTGATTCTCAAAAGACTTCAACAAAAGTGTCCCCAGCTTCAGCAACACTGTAGCTCTTTAAATTATGCCTCATCCGTGTGCGTGGACACATGCAATGGAAGTTGTGATATAGTCACCTTTTTTCCCTCAATGCTTGCTTCCCACTTGCACAGGAAAGGGTATGGCTTCTTCTTTTGGCTGTGGGGCAACGAGTTTTATTTCTCTGTGTTTCCTTATGAAGGTATCATTCCCGAGTATGTCAGGAAACAGCAGCAAGGCATTTTTGCATGGCTTATAATTAAAAATTCATCATGAACTTTACTTTTTGCAGCATGCGGGGGCAAGGAAACATCCAGTGTTACTGTTCCAAGTCCACTTTATACTAATGCTTAATAGTAGCTACATGAGTGATGTGGAGTTAGTGAGCATTAACAGCAGCACATGCTTTAAATAGCTGCTCATTTCTGCTGTCTTCTGCATGCTCAGAAATGGCTCAAAGTACGGCACAACAGAAATCAGCTCGGTTTTGTGTCTAAATTCCTGCAGGTTTTGCTGTGTTCAGTGAAGGTGCAGAGCAATCATGCTAGTCCTGCAGGAATAGGGATTGTATCTGTAACTTGTTAACACATTAAGTCAGTTTTGAAAGTATCCTTCTGTTGCCGCCCATCTGTTGAGGGAAATGTAAAAGGCCAAGATGCAAGGCTGGGACTCAGCCGCACAAATGTCACTCTAGATGCTCCTCCAGTTGCCACTTCAGATCAGCGTAGCTCTTTTGCAAGTCCTGTGCTACATCCCTTGGCCTGCTTTGGGTACCTCTGGGTTTTAGGCAATTGAACTTCAATTTTTAGGCCTTCAGATTGAATTTCCGGCTCTGCAACAAGTTCATCTGAGACTCATAGCAAATCTCTTGATTACTCTGCAAGACACAGGTAATGATCCTTTCTATTTAAACAGTAGGAGGCTCAAAGAAGAACAGTTACTACACGTACATCTAGATCCTAACACAGCAGGACCTCAATCTTAGCTGATCCTCATGCACTAGGCCATTGATATTTGTTTCATCTCTCTCCAAGCTGTCAGCATATTCTGGCCAAGAGAACAGCCTGCAGGCATTTCAGGGATGGAGACCGGATATTTTAAAATGTTAGTTCTGCATTAGGCTAAGAAATGTAACCATTCTGGGACAAGTCATTTTGCTGCTACTGGGCCAAGATCATTGCCACGCCACGGTCGGCAGGCTGTATCACAGAGGCATTCGACTTGAAATTGCTGACCCTTCCACTTGTGCACCTCCTGTTCTCTGAAGTACCACCATGTGCATACGAAGTGGAATATAGTACACAGCTGTATTTTTATTCTCTTCTGGGAAAAAAAAAAAGAAAAAAAAAAGAGGTGGGGTGAATTATCTTATCCCCTAGACAAAAATGCTTTCTACACAATGGTAAGCTGTCTATGTTTTTGCCTTACCCACAGCAAAGTTTCACGTTGTACTGACTTGTGGGAGAACATTAACAGAATACCCATTCCTGCCTCCAAAACAACTCCCTTTTTACCTCTGTCACTAATTCAAAATTGTAAAATACATAATTATACTACAGTTTTTCATTCTCTCTTGTATAGCACTTAAAATATTTTGTTCACTTACCAAATGTTTTCTTTCAGTATTTATGGTCTGGACGCTTTTCACATGTCTTGGACTACTATAGAGTCTCCAAAAACTCCTTTCAAAAGCCCTTATTTCTGAAACCACTTTTGTCTGTTTTTTTCCATTCACTCTGCTCTCCAGAGTACATCTTAACAAAGTCACCTGCTTTTTTTTTAATATATATATCAACAGCAGTGCTTAAGCGTTTAAAAATAACAGATTACATTTTACTTGAGAGCCGACAGTATAAGCTTCAGCCAAACCATGAGAACAGTTTGGACAAACTGCCTTTTCTCTGGCAGATATTTTTTCAGACTTCTTAAGTGGGGAGGAGGGTGAGTGTGACCCACGCATGCCAAGTTGGGGCGGAGGGGGCAGCCTGTGGGCTGGAGCCTGCAGAATGGAGAAATTTGTGCTTTGCAAATCTCTGAGATGCAGCCAACGCAGGACAGTGATCTCTGCCACAGCCTGCTCTTTTGGAGAGCACTCCATTTAAAAAATGAGCTGGAAGAGTATGGGCTAGCAAAAGCTTAAACTGTTCTATTGAAAACAGACAATTTGCCAGGTTTGGCTGACAATACTGAGTAACAAACTAGGGATCTCCACGCCTTCTCTACATGGAAAAGACAGTTCAACGTATGGAGGCTTTTAGTGCTGTAATGGTTGAGCAGATAAAAATGGGAGGGTTATTCTCTCCTGCTTTTTCCTGTCAAAAAAACCAAGATGGGAGAGGAATCACCCTCTTCATCTCATTGCCGTGGGCAAATCTGAGTTCAGGAAACCAGTCTCTTCCCTCAGAGAGGACGGCACTGCTGGGCGGCTTCTCCCAGCCTGGGGGCTGTGGCACCTCCATGGAGGATGAAGCGACTGAAGGTGGTTTACTGCCATACAAATGTGATTGCTTTGTTGATCATCAAGAAAGATGACATGCCACTCACAAGCAGTGTGCTGGGAAAAAGAATTTTTCATGGGAACGTTTGTAGTTTACAATTTAACACAAAACCTGTTAAAGCACAAAAGCAGTCTGTTACAGTCCAGAAACACTGTGCACAGCAACTTTTGGTGTTTATTTATGAAAACAATACAGTGTGGTTCCAGTGGGAACTGATCAAGTTGCATAAAAGATTTAAGAGTCTATTCTGTAGCTGTAATAATGCTTTTAGCACTTTCTCAGATCCTTCCCTATATTCCAACATAGTGGCCTGTGGTAGTTTATCTTCTGGACCATAAACTATTTTATGCCTTCAGTATTTTGGAAGTGGTATCATGATAAAACAGATTTAAACCACAAAATAATACACACATTTGCTGTTTGGAAATGTGTTAAATCTGTTTTTGAGAAACTAACTGCATGTAAAGCCATTAGCACAGTATTGGTAATACTCTAGAATATCACTCTAAAAGTGATGGCAGGTTCTTATTAACAACTAATATGTTTTAATACAATCCTGTTGAAAAATTCATCATTGAAAAACCATGTTCAAGAAAAAAATGTGATTCCTCTTTGATATTTTAAAGCAATTTATTTTGGTTTGGTTTGGTTTTTAATAATTTACTCTAAAGAGTTCTTGGAGCTTTTTATGAAATGAAAACTAAGGGGTCTGAGGTGGGTTGGTTTTCTTTTTTTGGTTCTTCTTTAAAAATATAACAGACATTTGACCCATACCCACGCTTTTCTAAATGTTCAGCAGCTAAATATGTCAAAATTAAGAACTCAAATTTAACATTTAAAATAACAATACTCAAGGCAGGCTGATACTGTCCTGAGTTCCTGTTAGCATGGCCTCAGACAGGGCAGTTTCGATGTGTTACTCCTGTGAAGAGAATTCAGGTACTGTAGCTGGTGTGAAGCATTAGCATCGATATCCACGCTTTAATAGGTACATGAGAAATAACCCCCTCTGCGGTGCTTAGGAGAAAGTAATTCCATTTAGGACTACATAAATTTTCAGTTTGTTAATTAGGTTAAGAGAGGAAAAATAACATTAGGAACTTTCACTGGAGTTGTATTAGCTTCAAAATTGCAAAGAAATTGAAAGAGAATTTATGTTATCCAGTAACTTTGGCAATCAGCTGTACTCCCAAACCAGAGCCCCAAAACACTAAAATCTTCACTAAGACATCTGTTCTTTCTTTTTTCTCATTTTTTTAAAATAATTTGCTTTTCATTATAATTTTTCAAAGACAAACAGCTTGTGAAATAGTTATCCAAATATATAACACAGAATTATTCTGAAATCTGTCATTTTAGGAAGCATTAGCCAAAGTAGATGTACTCAGCTCAGGTATGCCAGGTCACACATAGGAATTACCCCAGGGAAATGGCAGGCAGCTAAAGCCTCTTTTGAAATCATCAGGTCCCCCTTCAAAAATGATTCGGCATGCTGAGATCATGTCCTGTCATCATGTTAGCTTTGGTTGGGACTCTGGAAACTACTGTTAACAGGATCACCGATTGCCAGTAACCGAGATTCACTGAATCTCACTGAAAGATTTCAGGAGTGTGGAGGAATGGTCAGAAATGTTTTTGATAACGCAGACAGGAGTTGAGTCTAAATCAGAAATCAACTTTCTATTAGAAAAGTTTTATCAGTTTCAATGAGATTAATCCACTTCAAAAACTCACGGAATGGTGCTTTAGACACACACTTGAGAGGAAGAGCTTGACAAGTGGCCTTTGAATTCCCAGCTGAGGATCCTGATCAAGAGAGGGAGAAGCATGCATGTGTGTCTGTGCTGCTGAAGACCCTCACTAAGCCTTTAACTTCTCACAGGTGAAAACACATTTGTTCATCTATTCCAACATGGAATAAGAAGGACTTGGATCTCTTCTGAAAGTAGCCATGAATTTCTAGCTCAATACTTACTACGCTGAGGAAAAAAAGGAACCTATCCTTTAATTCAAATCCACTGGAGTAACAAAGCTGGCAAATGACCCAGACCTGTCTCTTGCTTACCAACAGTTACACCTGCTCTTAAAAATTCTACTTTCAGACCTGGGTAGTTGAGCTTATCCAGTGTGTTCACCACATGCCAGTTAAGTAGAAGTTCGAGTGAGGCATCAATGGCCTCACATACGACTGATAAGTCTTAGGGACTAAAGCTAGATGCCATCTCTCAGCATCTTTCTGTAAGCACTGACCCTCTTTCTGAGGTTCCTACTTCCAGAAACTCAACTTTAGGTGTTTAAGTGTTTGCAGTGGCTGAGCAGAGCAATAGTTTGCCTCAGGTGTAGGCCAATACATGACAAGTAACGTCTGCCTCGGTGTGATCCCTGTCCACTCTCCCTTTGCTGGCAGTCGAATGCTGGCAGCTCTCGGATGTGTTGCCTCGCTCGTGATCACCGGCAGGTCTCAGAACTTTTGAACCAAGCCCTGTCTAACACGGGAAATCTCAAACCAGAGCAGGCAGGATTTATCTGGGGGCAGGTTTGAGAAGTAGTCCCCTTCAGAAGACCCTCCATCAGGCTCTTTGTGGCCAAGGGTCCTTGTGGGCTGGGCTTGATAACCCACAGGGACCATCATGGGCAAAGTGGTCCTGGTGCAATCATACTTGCCACCTTCCTTAGGGGAGGAGCAGCAGGCAGAAGAGGGGGAAATCTGGGTAAAAGTTGGAAAACTGCTGCTCCAGTCTCAGGAGACAACCTCCCTTTTCTAGAACTTGTCAGAGAGGGTGCTGAGCTATGTAACGGGGGGTCACCGGTGCAAAGAGTATTCTGGCACGACTAAACAGCCTCACTTGGAACACAAGGCAGCCACAACTGCAGGAGTGCAACACAAGTACAAGGTATATACCTCAATACACTTCAGGAGTCAGCTCCATGGTGGGCATGATACCCTCCAGCTGTACTTATGTTTTCCTTTTGGTTTTTGGTCCCTGCTTGTCATCTGCAGCACATACTGAAGGGAACAACATGCACCTCATTATTTAGATTTACCGTTCTATTTGTAGCACTTCAGAGCAACACAGAAGGGTTTAATAATCCTCCCCCCACTAACTAAGGGCTGAGGAAATCGGTGGGGAACCACAGCCCCACTGTTTGCTTCCCCTGGTGGTGGGGGCTTCTTTTAGCTGCTGCCTGCCTGATACTGCTTTGTGTTCCAAGAGGCGTTTGCTGCAGTCTCTTGATGATTTTGCGTGTCAAGCAGGCATCTGATCAGACTTTTAACCTGGGGGAGGGAAGCAAAACAAAATTCTGGTGAGTTAAATTACCTTCTGCTGCATACAATCATCCAGCACAACACAGCTCGGCAATAACATTCATGTTTCCATTAATAGAAAACACTCTGATTGCACTCCAGAGATTATTTTTTTTTTTCCTTTCGGTATAGAAGTGATCCATTCAGATTGGAACTGCCTGAACAAAGCCTAGGGGCTCAGACACCACCAGCAGCATCTCTCTAAATATCTCTGTCTTATTGTGTAATCTTGACATTGACTTGAAGGAAATGTGCCAATTGCTGAAGCTATAGGGCTCTGTGTATATAAAACACACTTAGCTGAGTGGCCCTATGGGGCAACATGAGTTATTTGCTGATTTAACTCAAGTAAATCATGATAATACTTCAAGAGAATTGTCTTGGCTTCAACAAAATCTGTCAAAGCATTTTTAAATAGAACATTTAATCCGTGCCTCACTCTCTCATGTTGTGAAGTAAAGAATTAAAACCATGACTATGCACTATGCTGGTACAAGCCTGAAAATTCCGATGAAACACTTGGGGGGTGGGGGTGGGGGTGGGGGAGAAGCAGGGCATTTTCTAACATGCTTAAAGATATCTTAATTTTTCTAAATAGATAATAAAAGCTTGTCTCAGGAGCTTTCAGTCATCTTGAAAAATGTATCAGTATATATAAGCATATATATAAAAACAGTAAGAAAGATGATATCAAAAGACCAGAATCCACATTTCATCCTGTATCTATAGAGGGACTGCCTCCATCAAGCTGACAGGTGCCCGTATACCTCAGAGGTAAAAGTGGCTAAAGTGCTGACAGCAGAGTAGTCACACTTGGCTGAAAGACAGCCGAGCTGTCAGGCCGTCTGGATCTGGCTGGAGGAGCGAGTGGGACTTGCAGAGGCTGGAGACTGTGGATGTGGAATTACATAACCTGGGATGTTACACTATTTTACATCCTCGGTCCCTGAAATGCACAAGGAATAGTTACAGTCCCAGCAGAAGGACACCACCCCTCCAGTCATTTTAGTAATGTTTCTTTTTGGTTTAGTGATGGCTTGCATAGCTCCAGGCTGTCTGCTCTGTTAAAATCAGCAACCATGCTTTGTGATGGAAAAAGTCATCCTGTTTTCTCAACGAAGGTAAATCATTCACAAATCAAGAAGGGATGCTGCAGCCAGCCCTTAATTGAATTTTGTGGCATCCTGAATGACAATGCATGAATCTCCTCTCCAAATCAGGAATGAGGTATTATTACACAGAAGGATAAACGGGATAAAAATTAAAATTAATACTCCTGGAAAACAAATCAAGTACTTCTGTAAATCTGTTTACTGGCATTTCTGCTCATGGACTCGCCAGTTAAAAGTCTCTGTTATTGAACCCAGACCCATCAGAGATGATCAATGCCTAATTCCATGCCTTTTACTCCTGGTAAAAAACCATGAAGTTGCACAGAGCATTAGAAACATTACTTCAAGTAGTATGGTAAATAGACTGAGCTTATTAACCTCTGTATAAACAAGTAAGGTATGAGTTGGATTATGGAGGGTAAGACTCGTGTTTACACACATTCATCTCACATAATTAGACATCTAGGGTGGGGATAGGGTGTAACCACAAACACAGGAGAAGAAAATTGATCTATTCTCTGAAACTGCCCGCCTTTTACAGTGAGATCTAAAAGTAGATCCTATCAAGTAATAATTTGCTATGTCATTTACAACATTTAGAAATGAAAGTAGCAATTACCAGCCCTCTTTATATGTCAAAGGTTGCTAGACAAGGTTGGCTCAGCATTTTCACAGCAAAGAGCATTCAGGTCTCTCAAATTCAGATCTCTGTTGTAATCGACACCAGAGTCGTCTGTCATAAAATCAGCAGAAACAACCCAAGCAATCTAGTTTATGGACAGCTCTTCTTGTGGCAATGTTATGGAAGATTAAGGCTGGGAGACTTGCTTATTCCTCATTGCAGAAGTCCTTCCTTGTTAGCAATTTGGAAAACTTACTCTATTTTTGCTTTTACTGGGAATAGGAGTAAATAAGGAACTTCAATGAAGAAATTTTCTAATGTAGATCAACTCCACTACATACTTAACATTCTGTATATTGCAATGAGTTAATATGAGGTCACTGGCACTACTGGTGAGATTCTATCACAAGCTATTCAGGATTAACTCAGTCTCTTTTCAGAATAACTTGTTCTTAAAAACTGGGGCTTTTGCTGAGTAGTTATCTACTCTACTGAGATCAGGAAATAATGTTTGGGGTTTTTTTAAAAAAAAGTTTAATTCATAGGGTTTGTGGAAGGAGTAGGGCAAGGGAATTCCGGGTAACCTGGGGAAATATTTTCTTTTTGCTTGGTCTCACTGTCTTTTGCCACACCAACTGTCCTCTCTGAAGCTGAGCTAACAAGTCAATACTTGAAAACCTCAGCTTGCAGTCTCTTGTAAAAGCAAATTGTACGCGAGTTTAGCAGACTTCCCAAGTGCTTCTTCTCCTAGCTGAAAAAAAAACATAAGCAAAACACCACAAAACAAAACTACAATTAACACTAACAGAACTTCAATATGAAAGCAATTTAATCGTAGGTTAAAAGAAATTTCACCTCAACAAAATACACTATAAAACAGTTGAAGCATACAGGATTACCCCTGTTAAGAGGTTAGGTATGTCTGTGAGATGTTTTTAAAAAATGAATAAAAAGTTGGTGAGGCTTTTGCTTTTCCTGTGAAGGATTTTTTTGCACCCATCTCATCCCTTAGGAATCTGTTTGTGGGAATGCAGGAGCAGCTGATGGCTTTCTGGGATGCCAAATATCATGTCTTTGGGGTGAGGTTATTATCATTTTCAGTTCTTCAAATGTGTTTAGTATTATCGTGTTTGAGACCACTACAATGGGAAGGGCTGTTTTACTGTGCTCCATGGTCTACTTTACACATGGGAGTCTGGCATGTTTGTGTAAGTGAAGATGGTGTCAAAATATGAGTTTCTCTCATGTAACATAGAATTTGAAGCCAAATGGTTAGGTAGATAGCAACTGGCTGGTACTATTGCAATTACATCTAATGAAAGACTTGGGTTTAGGTCTGACTGGGGTTTAGGTCTTTCCTGGTGTCTGTTAGCTGTCTATGTAGTTTTTCATTAGCAAACAACACCATCTGAAACCTTGCATTTTGTCAAAGGTTGTCTTTTATTACGAATTAATTCAAGACAAGACAAGGGGTATGTGTTAGCTGTACCTGTTGCAGGGTAGATTTGATGGTTCCTATATACGTCACTGTTCACAGCGGCAAGCATTTTCTGTAAGAAGTATATCTGAAAACCAGACTGGGAACCTTAAAAGTGCTGGGACTGGTGAGTGCCTCCTGCTCTAAGAAACAAGCCTGCTTTTTTTTTGAAGAGGGTGCACAAGGCCACAGAAACCCAGCCCAGCAGTCTTAAGCGCAGTAGTGGGGAGATCCCTTTCCCTTCATACTGGTGAATGTGGGGGAGCCCTTCTAGCCTGGTACAAGGGTGAAGGATTTGGTTTGAAGGCTAAGCAATCAGCCTGAATCTCTGATCACGGCTCTTGACATTCAGGAATTTCAGAGCACTCATTTTCTCACATTACTTATTACTGTGCACAGCTCTAAACTATAGGATAAAGCAGGGTTAAAAAAAAAAAGCATTTCTGAGTCCCCAAGGCTTAGAAGAAATCCTCTTGTTGGGCGCCTGTTCGATGCAGATTTCCCTTTATCTACATAGATTCCTGCTGAATTTCACCTTTTCATGATTAAGAAGGCAAAGTTTGTTCAGACCCTAAGAAGAGCAACTGCCTCTTACTCACTACTTGTGTGGAAATGTCTACATTCTTTAGATTCAGCAATGATTGTGGGTAAAAGGTCTTTCTAAGGTATGGCCCAATGCCCAAATGATTTACTGCATCAGTACTTTTTAATTGAGAGCTTTTAAAATTGAGAGCTGAATCCCAAGTTTTCAGTATCTCTACTTTGTGCCTGGCTCGAGAGCAAACTGAGTGTTCAGTGTTCCCATTTTTGACATTCTGCAATTTTACACAATTTCACAACAGCGTCCTTTTTCTGTACACGGGTTTAAATATTTCAGGATTAAGAAGAGCTCACCCTGTGAGCTGACAGTCACACAGGGAGTGCAGCTCAGCATTCAGGAGCTGAGAAAAAAACCTTCGTATGCTGATTTTCTTCAGACTTTGGAATAGCTTATTTCTGGCCAGAGTGGAAAGAGTGAGGCTGTCAGACTGCCTTCTGCAGGAGGGAGCGACCTCAGCCCAGGGGAGGAGCAGGACAGCCATCCACGAACAGCTTGTGAGCGCTTCCCAGGCTGACTTCTGTGTCGGAAGGCGCCACAAACCAGAGTCAGCGACCGTAACAGTGCTCCCCTGCATGAGCACAGACAGCAAGCTTGGGATTCAGGACATGCTTCCCCCTCTTTCGTAGATTATTTTTTTTCCTCCCTCTGTTGTCAGCTTATTCTTAGGCATGATAAAATGAGGATGAGAATGGTCATATAATTATTTTCATTATAAAAACATTTGAGAGTTCACTACAGAGTTTATCTTTCTTTTTCCTCCCTTAAAAAAAGACACGGCCAAGAGCTCACTCCGCATAAAGATGTTTGACTCTTTCATATAAATAAGGAAAATCACTTTTGCCAATCAGTGCAGTATCAGCTTTGCGTTTGCAAGTTGGCTTGAACACAAAATGACCTTTCTACATTCATGTGTATCCACTTCTCTAGAATTAATCACCCATTCAGCTGGTAGTTTATTTAAACATAAACACACCAAAAAGGTGCAGTAAGAGTGTTTTCAGAATCCAAATATTTGCTTTCTACTTCTTTAACCACCTGCCCACCACAAGGGTGGAAGCTGCCAACTGGGAGCTGAAAGCAACATTTGGTCTTCGATTAGTCATATCTAAATTTCTTTTTTTTTTTTTTTCTTCCCTGTGAAATAGTGCCGCAGGGACGAATGTATAACAACAGAGGGCAAACTAGGTCACTTGAAAACCAACTCCTGGGGCATGTCTGGATTGTGAATGAGTTCATGACTTTCGTTAGGAGCTCTCGTTCTCCCATTGAGATTATATTTCCTGCAGACAGATCACGTTCAGTGAGCCAACAACTGCCTCTAGGCAACCAGGATATAACGCCGTGCCCTGAGCAGCACAACACTTAACCTTGTGGGATATTGTACACAGGGTTTGCGTGTGTGTGTGTGCGGGGAGGAGGGGGAGCCCTCTTAATATTACTAACACTGACGCCACAGAGCACTTTTGCAGTAGTGTGTGCTCTTAGTTGTCTGTTCGAAGGGAAAGGATCATGTGGAACATTTCGTCTCCCTCATGGCATGAGAAATGTATTTTACGGCTATTAATGTTAATCACTTGTGTTGGGGCTGGGCCAAGGATGCCCAGTGATAGACCAAGATCACGTTAGGTAGTTTACAGCAAAGGAAAAAGATTGCTTACTGAGACAGAGGCCAATTTATTAACTAAGTATCTAGGCTACAACTCTCTGTGAGCTCCAGGAGGAGCAGGGAACTATCCGGTATAGGAACCAACAAAAGAAATACCCAGATATGTGCTAATCCTGTTTGGGGAGCTGGGGGTTGGTGGGTCTGCATGTGGCTGAGCATGAGGGTCGTTCGCAGCTGGGCCTGCTGAGCCTGGATTTCACATCTGTCCTTATGAAGTCTGGAAGGCTTACCTGGAAAGATTCCCAGAGAAAGGAGCTGGATGTGACCCAGTTCCACGGCTTATTTTTCAAGGTGGCAAATTCCCATGGGGCTGCGTTATAGAAACAGCCTGGCCAAGGGAGGGGAGTGCATATCCTCCACAGGCCTGCTTAAAATTAACAAGAAACTTGAGTGTTAGAGTTGAGATCGATTGCCCTAGCACTCAGATAATTTCTATGACTAAATAAGGCATTTCTAGAAGTAGGGGCTTTTTCTGAAAGGAGGAAAACAACGTGAAGTGTCCTCAAACAGCTGCTTTAGGTCTGCTTTCTATGGTATAGCAGCGGCCTACATTTGGTGTAAGGTTAAACAACTAGAAGGCTTTATACTGTGCTGCGGCTGGTGGCTGTTAAACCCAGAATGCCTTAGAACTGTCATTAGATTAGAAAGACTTAGACCTGATTTAGATTGGCTCATCTGTAACTACTACACTATTTGGAAAGTTTCCTTGAATGTACAGAACCAGAATCTGGAAAGTCAGAGTTGCACAGCATTACTCAGCATAGGCCTACCCAAATTTGTGAACCAGCTATTGTCATTTTGTCTGACAGTAAAAAAAGTAAAGGTGGTCACAAACCCAACTTTGTTGATGAATTCAGAATGAAAACCAGTGAATTAGCACAAAATCCACAGGTATTTCTGCTGGGGTGGCTTTCAGGGCTATCTTCAAAGCCTGCAATGCTATTCATCTTCTTTGGCAAATGAAGCAGGATTGTTGCCCTGAAACGGAAAGCTTTACTACTAGGTGCAAGAGCTTCCTATTTGTGGTTGTGTGCCATGACAGCTAGGAGATGGTTCAGACACAACCAGCCACACAAAAGCTTTAGGTTAAACACTGCAGCCTAATTAGCACGTTAACTAATACCATTATCACAATAAGAAAGTTAAAGAAATAAGCATTTATCTTTAGGCCCAAATCTGCCAAATCTAAGCCTACTCAAAGCCAAATTTTCTTTTGACAATATTAGAAAATACTACAAACTCCTAAAACAGCACTACTGTACAGAAAGAAATTAGAATAGAACAGCATAGTTCCAGTGGGAAAGGGCTCACAACGGCGATCTAGTCCAAATGCCTGAGCACGCCAGGGCTGACCAGAAGTTAAAGCATATAGAAAACAAACCTCTTTGCATCACCGGCACACCTGGGAGCTCCCACTACCTGCACCGCTGCGTCCTGTCCCTTTGCAAAGGGCTGCATGGGGAACCTCAGGCTTGTGTGGGCTGCTAGGGGGACCTCCCCCAAAAACTTGGCTCCCCCAAGCTGGCTCACCTCAACAGCATCGTTAAGAGTTATCCCAGCTTCTGTACGGCAAACCGAACTGATTTCAACTCCTCCCCCCAGGCCTCCTCTCTACCCTCAGTTTTGAGAACTCAGACAAGCAGATATATTCAGCTTTCAGTTCTCAGTTCGTGCATGTTGCCAAATACTTGGATAGTTTCTCTGAGGAAAGCTTAAGAAAGCTCTAGAACAACTCAAATAGTCTCATTCATTGCAGAGCCCCCAAAGGATGTCAAATTTAAACTGAAGTCCTGCTTGGAGAGGAAATGAAAACAGAGAGGAAGGGGTTTGGGATAATCAGAGGGTTTTTAATTAGTTTGTGGTTGAGGCAGCGGAATTATGTGCTGTAATACCCCGGTGCCTGTACGTACGTTGTTCCCTCCAGGGTCAGCTCTGTGAATTTGCTGACTGACAAGAGGAAAAGGTAACCTTATTGCTTCCTCCTCCCGCACTCTAGTCTCAAATCAGCACAGCGCTGTTAAATTCTACTTTTACCTCTACCTCTCCTTGGCTTTACAAGAGTTATCCCAACGCAGCAGTGAAGAGAAATGACAGTTAGGTCATGTACATATCTCGCTTCTGGACTCTTCAACCACTATTGTGGCTACAAGGCCAGGTTGCTTTGTTTCGTTAAGTATTTAATTCAGTGATGACCTACTCTATCTTTTGTATAAGACAAACCACCTAGATCATAGCATCGTTTTTGTATTATGCCGCTGACAGAGAGCTGAACGTCACTCATGCAGCACTGGCTGCATGGATAAGAAAAGCAGCTGGTGAGGCTCTAACTTCCCCCAAATGAAACATGGCATAAATAGTTTTTAGCACTTGCTCTCCAGACACTGCTCTTTCGTAGAGAATGGGCTAAAGAGACATATAGTGATGGCAAACTTTCTATCAGCATAATGCCAGGCATTGAGAAAACTGACCTGACCTAGTTTTTGATTTGTAGAACCAAGTGACATGCAGTTTATTATGTGCAAAAAAAAAAAAAATCTTAATAAAAAAAAAATTATGTAGCATACATACTCCTTCCTTTCAATCTAATATTTCTATCATGCCGCGTATGCTGCTAATTCAAAAGGCTGATATGGTCACAGACAGCCCAGCTTCTAGGATTTAC
Source organism: Falco biarmicus (assembly GCF_023638135.1). Classification (NCBI taxonomy): domain Eukaryota; kingdom Metazoa; phylum Chordata; class Aves; order Falconiformes; family Falconidae; genus Falco; species Falco biarmicus. Next base: position 23,973,658 of record NC_079288.1, on the reverse strand, counting down.
CATTCAAACATACTTGAATTGGCATGAAAAATGCAATAAAATAATTCTTTCAGACAAGTTTAGAGAGAGGTATTCCCAAAAGACAGAATTCTGGCTTCTAGTCACATAAAGCTTACACTTTGTCAATAACACAGTGAAGGAAGGCATGAATGAATTTTATTTCATTGGACAAGTGACTTGGAATACAGATAAGGCAGGGTGAGCATATAAACCTTTAAATAAATGTTTTAGCACTATCTGGAAGGGAGGAATGCAATTGATTCCAATCTTTTCTGACAGAAAATCAGTTCCTCTAAAGCTCTTGGGGCAACAAACACTAACTAAAAGCGTCTGTTACTAATAAAATCTTTAAGTACAACAAAACAAAATGTTGTCATTTGCAACTATTAGGCTACAATTAATGCAAATTATTGCTCTGTAGTTTAATTGAAATATTAAACTGTGATATGGAGTCTTTGTTTTACTATGACTTTAAGAGCCATGTAACTTTGAAGAGCTCAAGACAAACCCTGCAGAGAAATAGCTGACAAAGCCCCAGACAAAACACTGTAAAAAGCAGAATACAAAATACTCTGTTGCTCAAATGTTGGGATTTTTCTCTAATGAGCATAGTTATGTTACCTGGAATTACTACAAACAGTTAATAGAAAACACTGATCGATGATTATGCCCAACAACACTCTTTGTTCTGCATTGTGGGTGTTACTTTATACCCTTGTTTTGTGGGAAATCCTGACCTTTTCTTCCCTCTCTGCCTGTTTAACATGAGACTTTTGTTATTCTCTGCAGTGATACTACAAGCTGGAGCAGTAAAAACTGCTGTTATAATTCCAGTTTTGCTTTGCAAACACACATTATGCTTCAGAAAGAAGGGGTGCATTTAGTGTTTCAGGAGAGCCGTGTTTGGAACTTCTGCAACAGAAATCCATGGAAAGTGGCAATTTCTTCTACATTATAAATCTAACCTAAACTAGTATACTGAGTTGCAGTTTTATTTGCAAAACCACAGGTTGTTAAAATTCACAAATCAAACTCAACACTATTGTCTTAGGGGCCTGAGGACAAATGATATTGCTAGAAAAAGGAATTGTACTCGGCCACAACCTGAATTTCAAATAATATGGTACTTCATTCGCGCTGCCTATCTCATACCAGTTCAAAGGAGTCACTATAGTTTCAGTATTAAATGTTCTTTTCCTAATGCCTTCCATGATGGAAACAAAAATTGTGGAACAGAAAAAACAAAGTCTGGTGTTTGTATAAAGTACCTTCAGCTGCTTTAATGCTTTTCACCTAAGACATGTAGTAGTAGTACTACCACTACCGCAGTAGTAATCTGTTGATTAGTTTGGAGAAAAACAATTATTGGATTGGATTTGCTTTCAGATTACTACTTATTGAAATAGACACTAAGTTAGTTATTATAGCTAACATGTTTAAAAATGGAAAAAATCATACAACTTCAGGTACACGTGCTTGCTATTGTTATTATCTAATAAGGAGTACTCGTGGTTTGTTTCTGTGCCTCCCCAGCCCTTAAATCACACAACTTCAGGACCCTGACTTCTGCCTTACCACCTTAACTGCTCTCTTTATTTTTATAGATAACTATCCAACCTTTAAACTTCAGTGTGATCAGGCTTTGGCACCATACAAATGCAAAATACAAATGCTAAGGTCAATATAATAGGTATTATATAATATTATATAATAGAAAATAATATTTCTGTTTTCATACTTCTACAGTGAGAGAGGCAACAGAATCTGTTTCACTGTCTTGTTTCAAAACCAAACTTGCAGCACTCAGGGTAGCTATTTCTTAAGGGGCTGTTTTTCAGTTTTGCCAAAGAAAGCATTCAACAACTGCATGGGGAAAAAATACAAATCAAGTATTAAACAATGGCCAATGCTTTACTTATACCTTATGGGTGAGTCTATATGGTAATCTATACTTCTGCACTGCTGAACCTGAAATAATTGCATGAGATCTCCAGGGCTCAAGACTCATCTCAGAAACCTCAAAGAAATGTATCCTAGAACTGCTAACACCAGCAAAGGGTGGTGTTACGTACAACCCTTCCTCAACCTCCTCTCTGAATTGCTCATTTCTGGCAACAGGCACCACACATACATATTTTTAAAATAAATTCCTGGGTTTGAATTACACTAAAAAGTGCAAGTTTACATTCTGCAGTGAGATGACCTGGTAATTAAATCTACAAAAGAAACAGTCTTGTACTTTGGGAGCGTTTTTAATCACTAATTTTAACATTCCATTGACATGAACACAATTTCCTGCCTTGTGACAGAGGATTTCAAATCTGAAGTTTTCAAAATGTGTCTAGAGAATATCTTTCTGCTTTCATGGAAACCCTTCAAAAGTTGATTTCAAACAGAGAGGTACCAAACTTTGGTAAATCTTGATTTTCATCCAGCTTTAATGACTACAGACCTCATCAGTGATGGTGGGGTCTTTTATTTTATGCAAAAGCTGTAGGCAGTGCTGACACTGTAAATCTTAGAAAAAATCTCTTACCTTCTGTAAATTGCTTGATTAATGAGAACTTACTGAAGCTGACATGGAAAACTTTCAGTGGAGTAATTTGCCAAATATTTCCATCTTCAGTTGAAGGACACTTTTCTTTCATTAAATTTAGTTTTTAAATAGTTTTCCTTAATGCTGAAGAGAGCTAGTTGTGCTTCTGTACAGAGCTGGCTGCGGCAAATGATGGCATGAAGCAGTAATCCAGACAATGACTTCGATAAACAAAAAAAAATTCAGTGCTGCAGATTATAAAACCAGAAAACCGGTCTGACTTGTATCGCATTTCCTCTTTCAAAGCACTCCTGTTTAGTAGGAAAACATGCAAATGGAACTCTAAGGAAGAGGAAGTGTGCTTGGAAACCTAAATTAGCTAAAAGGTTGTGTGTACTGTCCTTACCGGCTGCATCAGGGCGAAAACCCACACCTCTCATCTGAAACGCCCAGGAGCAGCACCAGTTAGACACAGCTGTCCCCATCCGCACTGCACAGCATCTGGCCTTTGTGCTCTCTAAGGCCCTGACAGCCACGGAACTTCCCTGTTCTTTCTGGTTTTGGTTCAAAATAACGGTGACTACCAGCACGGTGTGTTTACAGCACGATAAAGAGCGCACACTCATGACACAGCTGAACAGTGAACAACTACCCCGTGTCCTATCAAGAAACCCTCCCGGGTGGAAGAGCCAGCTCAGTGTTGGATATATCCTCATCATCTGCACAGAGTGCATAACCAACTAACCTTAAACCCAGGTTTATGTTTTCCTGCAGGACTACTGGGGCTCACTCTAGAAAGCCGAATGGAAGCAAACTGGTCTGTCTGCAGTATGGAAAACCGCCCTACAGCCAAGCCGGGAAATGAGGCAGACTTTGCCTTCTGTTCTCCCGCTGGAGGCATCTTCCTTAGCTTGCTGTGCCATCTCTTTCATTTCATATCCCTGCAGAGTTTCCTCTGATTTCCTGGCCACCTCCTGTTCGGCTGAGCTCCTCTATCAGCAAGTAAGCTTGTGCTAATGATTTTTCCAAATACAGCTAGTTGAAAATATTAAATGAATGCAAATCAATCATTTGTGCATACACTGAGGGAGGAATCTGGTTTTGATCAGCTGAAGCTTTTTTCAGAATGTTAAGTCTTGAGACGTTTCTGCTGACTTCATAAATAATTAAAACTTGTGGTGAGGGATTTTTATTGTTTGGGGTTTTTTCACTAGCTGCATCAAATAGTAAGGAAAAGCACCATTAAGATTTCAACGTACCCAATTGTGCATGCTCTCCTAACAACTAACCCAAACTGTTAAATTCCCTGTCAACAGAAGGCAATGATTTACGTGGAATGACCCTGACTTGCTGCACCTGTAAGTCTTTAAACAGCTACACTTTCAGCTGCAACAGCTTCCAGAAGTAAGTAATCAATCTGGAACACGTTGTTTCACAAAAATAACTAGGTGATTTTAAAGCTGCCTTTTCCCCATACCAGGCTACTGCCAAATCCAGCGAGCTGTCATTCCCATCTGCCTTCACGAAAGCAGTAGGATGCACAGTCCGCAAGGAAATCGCTGTGTGTCCCTTTAAGCTGGGAACTGCACTAAATCAGGAGGCCCAGTGGCACTAGAAGGATTCCCAGAACATAAGCCTAAAAACATACTATTACCAGGCAGAGCAGTGGTGATGATTTTGCTGTGTAATCCACGCTGACATCCCTCCAGTGCGTAAAATACCAGGCTAGTAGCAGCGTCACACAGAGCACTAATGACACACTTTACTCCTGCTGCTCTCGCTCCCTGCTGAGCAGATGAGGCTCAGGCTAAACCCCCGCCTTGTGAAGAGGGCAGTGCCACTCCGAATTCATTCTTCTTCAATTTACTGCAACACAGAGAGTGAAGTAAAACCCACGTGCAGTTTCACCATGTACAGAACTACACTACGTGTCCCACAGCCTCCGGCAGGTAAATGGCGTTATACAAACCGTACTGTTCTCAGCACAATGTAAACCAGCTGTACCCCAAGGGCACAGTTCTTACCTTCCTTTTAGGCCCAGAGAGCAGCCACAGCTGACGGCTGACGCAGACATCTAGCGTGACTGTGCTGGCCGCCTGCTCTCTGTGCTGCCTCTCACCCAGGCATAAGGCCAAGGCTCTTCCATTCCTGCTCTCCAAAAGTAGATGGACCCATTTACTGTTATTCTGCACAATCAAGAAAGAAAAAGACAAATTAATATGATATAAAGATGGAAAAGCAAGGAAAAGACAGTTTGACGAGTGATCTTAAGAAAACCAGTTGCTGTGCTGCCCACTCCCTCCCTTCCCTGCAGCACGGCTAGGAGTGGGTGCTTTTCTCTGATGTGGTTCTTGAGGGATGCTGCATGAGGTTGTCGTCCTGGACAAACACCGCTCACTGTGGCTGGATACGAGTGTGGTGGTACATCTCACCCCCTTCCCTGGGCTGCCCTACAACCTCAGGAATCCCTATGAGGCCTTAGTGTTTGAGCAATGAGTTGCACGGTTAAGCACCCCTTGATCATACCAACAACTCTTGCAGGACCACGGTGAGGAGCAGCACTGCCCACACCAGGAATTCCTGTTGCCTAGCAAAGGTGGTAATAAAAACAATAATCAGTCATCCCCTGACAGCCCTCGGACATTCCTGACCCGAACCATAGCTTGAGTGGAACGGTACCACTGGCATTGAAAAATGACCAACTCCGGTAATGGCCAGGATGGAATTTTATGGATGACTAAAGCCAGTCATCTCCAACAGTATAAACAGCGATCCAAGTCAGACCCTTTGAGCTCTCCTGGCTGCACCAGCATCCCTCCCTGAGCAGGACAGGGGAACCATCACTGAAAGCTGACGACGGAACCTGGGCTGATAGCCCTGCTCCTCGGGGTCCGACCCTTCGCCCACTGAGAAACGCAAAGGCATTCGACATGTGTATTTCACTGAGCGTGAGGGGAACTTTTTAACACATATCCCTTTGTACCACATTTGTGCATATATAATTCTATACATCTGTCTCTTTTGGTTTGTATGCATGTGTGTCTGTGCAAATTGATGTAGATAACTCGTAACCAATACAGCGTGTCATCATTTCAAATCAGTATTAAAACACTGTTATAATCAAAGTAAATCGTATTGAATCATTCGGTAAATGTTAAATTCATTGATGACTAAGTGCTGCTACAATTTTGTGATCAACCTTAAACTGTCAATAAACCCTCACTCTCGATATACCCTTAGATATAATCCATTGTCAAAGCCTGAGACTGTGACTGGATCTAGCGACACCAAAACTCTATTAAGAGTTTAGAAAACAAGGAGGTCCACTCTGAACCTCATCAACTCAACAAATTTCCTTTACTCCTTATATTCTTTTAGATATAAACCACTGTCCAAGTCTGAGACTAGGCTGGATCTAGCCACACCTGAACTCTATATAGAGTTTAGAAAGCAAGGGAGTCCATTCTGAACCTCGTGACTCCATGGAAGGGCCTTCCTTACTCTTTTATCCTACTCTTTGTATGTTTAGACGTAAACCATTGTCCAAATCTGAGACTAAGATTCGATCTAGCCACATCTAAGCTTTATCAAAGAGTTTAGAGAACAAGGGGGTCCTCTCTAAACCTCGTGACTCGATGGCAGGGTCTCTTAGCCCTTAGGTCTTTGATCCCTGTGTAAATAATTTTTGGCTTAATTTTAACTCGATTCTTAATCTGACTTTTCATTTGATTTTTAATTTGATGTTTCTTTGTGTGTTCTACCCGTGTAGTAAGTAATAGAGCAAACACTGCCATTGAACATAGTGAAGCCACACTCCCACAAACTCATGTGAAAACTATTTCGCTCATATCTTTGATGGTGATCCTTTAAGTGACTTAACCTAAACCACTCATTTGCGACAAGTCAGATTTTTTTGGCATTTGGAATGAGCGAGGCTGGCAGATTTCTGTTCCTGACTTTGGCACTGACCCACTGTTTGACTCCTCAGCTCATTTTCTGTGTTTCCAGACTAGAAAACCAAAAGTTCCTCCCTGTTCTCTCCTAACAGTGTCAGCTCTTGGTAGGTAGTAGTTACTGTGATCATATTCTCAATTTGAAACATTGCTAACAGTATGAAAAACAAGGTATGAAACATACAGCAGTGCATTATGGGTCAAATACAGCTTTAATTGAAATATTTTGTTGTAATTTGCTTGGCTTGGCTTTTGTTTCACATATTATAAGAAACTGAAACAATGCACCAGAATCAAAGCAATGAATACAGCATAACTTTAAATTCTGATTAGATTTTCTTTTATAGAGGATGTGTGTGAGGAAGGAAACACATACATCATATAAACTGGCTAACGCATGAGGCATGGCATGCTAAAGCAATGAGGCCTCCTTTTCTTCTAGGCTTAATTCCAGCATTCCCCCAAGGACCAAACAAATGTAAAACCTGACTTTGTTGCTGCAACTTACTCTACTTGTTGCAAGGTCTTACACAAAGTGTAAGTGTGATTCCAAATTTCCCATTACCAATACCGAAAGAGAAACGTAATTATATACATTACGAATGAAAATTTCCTGTGCTTTGGAAGCATTTCTTTCAGCTTTTACAACTGAAGGAGGAGCTTAAATTGATATTAAATATAGCTTTATGTATCGCAAGGGCAATATGGCAAAGGCATTTTAAGAGTAAAATAATACTTACAGAAGCCTATCACCAGACTGAACCAGGGGCTGGGACATCCCAAGTGAAATCAAAGCATTAATAAAAGACAGTACAGACTAACAGAATTCATCTAAAGAAATGAGGACACAGACAATGAATCTGTGATGGGTTTGTTTCATTTTTTCTGGCCAGCTGAACTGACTATTTGAATAGGTTCTCTATTTTAACCCCTCACCACATCGATAATATTAACTAACAAATATAATGAGATCTTGTTTTTAAAGCCATGCTCACTGGCTGATACTAAATTATTGCATTTTATAATACTAGTACTTTTAAAGTAAAGACCACGATGTTATCATACAGCTACTTTAATTTACAGAAGAAACTTGGAAGGATGCTGGTACATTTGACAGGGCTTTGGGGACATTACGCTGCATCTGAAACACTGCTCCAACCAAGGACAGGACACTGTGTGATTAAAATTAAAGCCTCAAACCCCAGAACCTGTATCTGTTACCACAGGAACAAAATGCCAGCTAGTTGAGTGTGTGCTGTAAGAAGTCATAATTTTTGTTTACTCTATCTGTTAAATTATTTAGGAGAACTCTACATAATTTATTTCTTTCAACAAAGTATTTCCATACCTTGATGTTGTTATTTTTTACAAAACAACCTGTATTCAAAGCTAAAATTTAAGCATGAGTAGCTTTAAATATGAGTGTGTGGACTTGGGGATTTTGTTTGTTCGTTTTTTTAAAAGAAAAACTTTCAGTATTTTTGAATAGGAAATTCTGTAGAAACCAAATCTAAGCAGCAACAATACTCTGAGCAGTGTTGCTTGTTTTTCAAAAGGGCTTTTTCATAACCTGAATGTTGTTATTTTAACTACTTACTTTTAAAAATCAGATCTGTTAGCTCTCAAGGCACCAGAGTCCTCCATGATAGACAGTAAAGAGCATACACAACCTCCCGATGTCCAGTTCTAAATTTTTTAATAGGTAGCATTAATGTTCAGGTATCAGACACAGGCATCAATCCTGAATCAAACTGCTTACAAGCCCTGCCCTAGTCCTGAACTCAGGTGAATACAATTTTTCTCTTTCCCTGAACACATCATAGAAGACCACACAATTAAAATAAAGACCACACCTTAAAATAGAACATATTCCTTGTTACCTCCAGTTAAAGACAGTAATACGTTCTTCATCATAGATCAGTTGACTGCTTTACCACACAGCCAACAATTAGTGCTGGTTATAACTCACCACTAGTTTACCTAGAATGAAATGAAATGAAATTGTCATTAAACTGCAAGACGAAGGCAACTAGCCAGCTTCTGAGTGGTTGTATTTTTTTCAGCCAAGCATATCTAGTTTCAGATTTCTTCAAAGTTCTATCCTTAATGTTCCCTCCACAGGAATAAACTTGTCCCTTGTAAAGACGCTGTTCTCCTTCATAACTACTGTAGTAAGTGAGACTCTCTGTCCCTGTTACCTGCTACCAGAATCAGAGTTTTCAAATTAATTCTCCTTACTGGAATGAAGTGCAGCCCTTACTCCTGGTTCCCCTTTGGGCACCACTATCACAGACACAAATACCCCCTGCACCAGTTCCGAGAGCTAATTCAGCTGAAAGTGAATACAGCAAAAAACATTTTAACTTCAGCCACACAGAGCAGCGCCAAAGCACGCAGGAGCAGGGCAGGGCAGGACAACAGCCACCTCGATTTCGATCAGCTTAACCCATAACAGGATTATGTCCTAGAGTCCAAAGTCACAAACTGGTAGGACTTCAAAGAGGATGACACTTGCTGTGTGCAAATGACTTTACTGTGCCTTTTCTGCATGATGGGGCCTCTCCTCTGTCACTCTGTCCGAGTCCGGGAGTTGGTGCCTCTCTGAGAAGCAGGTCAGTGCCAATGGGCTAAACCAGCGAGCCCTGCCCAGTTCAGGTGCGGGGCAGCACTCCTGTGGCGTATGCTAACGTGCAGGCAGGCAGAAGCCTGCGATTGTGGGCTAGAGCCCAACCCACCTTTCTCCACCCTTTAGTCAATGCAGTGCCATCTTTTTATCTAATAACTTTATCTAATTTTATCTAATAACCAGGGCTGTCCGCATCCCCCAGCTCTGCCTAGATAACCTCTCTGACAGACACGCTCAGGAAACACCTCTGCACTTCCAGTTACTCTGACGTAGTGCCTGAGTGACAAGAGATCCTCTGAGCTGTTTGGATCAATCGAGACAGGAATATTTTTGGTTGTGGTCAGACTTGAAACTTTCTAGAGAACTTTGTCCAAAGAAATCAAGTGAAGAAATCTAGCTGAAATGTAAGCACACCTAAGCTGGGCATCAGCTGGGAGAGGGAAGGGCTGGGGATCACAGTTCTGAACAGGCTGTGTGTATTGGTCCCAGTTTAAATGCAGTTCTGCTGTGGGTCTGGCCTGAGCACTTTAGCCGATACACCCGTGTTTGAGCCGGCAAGTATCAGAAGACATGGGATTCAACACAAGTTTACATCATTTCAGCTCACTCACATCCTTCCAACACATCTCTGGCTGCACAGAGTAGGGAGAAAGACCCACAGAGTATGGCAGGTGTGGTGAGAATGTAAGTGTGGGCAGCTGTGAGCAAAGATCAATGAAGTTCCACGCGCTGACCAGAGCCTTTCAAGAGAAAATACTGAAACCATGAGGCAATTTACAGTTAAACACATGCAGTTTGAAAGATATACTTTCATCTTCAAATTACTTCAAATCACCCATTTTCATTAGTTAGTGATCTTTCCTCTTTACATATAAAATCTGGACAAATGACGGCAGAATAAAACAGGTTATCTTTAAAAGGTGCAATATTGAGTGCTGGATTTGCAATTGCCTTTCCTCAGGTTGCTGCTAAAACTTTTTTTTTTCTTTCTAAAACTTAGCTCACCCTCTTCTGTGAGCAGAGCTAATGGAAGGAAAGTCAACACCACTCCTCTGGCAAGCTGTTGCTCCTGTCAGCTACTGAAAATTCATTAATGCACAGGTTGCACAACATCCCTCTCCCACTCACAGGCAGGCTCAGCCTTCTCGCTTATGAAGTTAATTTAGTGAGGTTAAATGATACAGTATATTTGCCTGCATTTTCTCACCTCCAGCTTCAGCCTTGTCAGGCTTCCCAGGTAAGAAAAGGAATGCTCTCCCTGCCTTGTTTTCATCCACGCTACAAAAGGGATTGCATTACCCCCCCCCCCCCCCAACCCCAATTACTAGGCTGTGGAAAGAACTCCAATTAAGTGGTTAGCCATAATAGCATGGCAGCCCTTTAGGAAACTGCTTATCTAAATAGAGATGTACAGAAGGCAGTTTTCTCTCTAATAGTGATGCATTTTCAATTTATGCAATACAAAGTGCATTGGTCTGCAGTGTCCCTGGCTACTGATGATTAATAGCCCATACACTGCAAGGGTCTACAAAGAAAAGTGCCAAGGGAAGCAGATGCAGCGGGTTTTATATTATCATGACAGCAACAAACTCATTCAGTGGTGTCAGCTCTGACTGCAGGATTCTGATTATGAAATATGATGCGTGTTGAATTTAATGGCTTTCTCTGCCCTTCTGGTGAGTTCACTGCTTTCCAATGTCATTTTGTGTTCTCATCTGAGTGGTAATAAAAGGAATATCATTGACTGTGCTAGCTCTGTAACCACTGTGTGTTTTACAATAAATTGTGTTTCAGGACCTTTCTACCCAGGAGAGTGTGCAGGGCCAGAAAGTAATATTCCCCAGTTTTCCAATATAAAGGCTTTCTGTGAGAGGACAGGAAATTATGCAGGACTGCCCTTCTCTTGAGGCACTCCTTATGTGAGCAGGACATCTCTTTTTTCAAGTGGTTATGTAGTAAAAAGGTCAGTTTGGATTGCAAATAATAAAAAAAGAAAAAAAAAGATAAACATCAAAATAAACAGCTACTGCCTTAGAGCAGAAATGATGATACCTTGCTGACAAGAGGATAAAAGTTGTTCAAAATAAAATTTAAATAAGAAGCCTGGGCATGTATGGTGTTAACCATGTAGGAATGTCAAGTCAGGGGAGACTTTAAAAGAGGGGTTTCTTTATGCAGCAAGTTGTTACTTTGTCCAACCCGTCAGCAAGCTGTGGCCTGCACTGCTGGGTTAAGGTCTCGTCCTCCGGAGAGCTGGTTTGCTGGATAGCTACAGGTGCTCCTGCAAATTCCCCCAACGCCTGCAAACTCATTACACTGGGTTCTCGAACAAAGCAAGTCTCGCTACAAACGCACTGTGCCAGTATCAGTGTTGAAGAGCGCGCACACAAGACTTCTTCACACTGCTAACCAGCACTGCCCCAAGGCGGGGTGGTTTTACCCCACGAGGGACTATGCAGATCAGTGCAGAGAGAAAAGACAGACTCAAAGCCAAGGTATTTTGCAATGCCTGAAGGGATTACAGTATTTTCATCCCCTTTGCTCCCATGTGTCTCCTGTGTTAGCAGCTCCAGGGGCTCAGTCGCTCACACAGCTGGATCGGTCAAGGCAAAGCAAGTAACAGATAAATACAAAGAAACATTTTTGTTGAGATTCTCTGATAAATCAACTCATCTGAACTTTCCCCTTGGCTTCTGCTGCAGGCTACAGCCAACTTGAAGCATTGCAGCCACAGCTGAGTCAGAAATGGTGTGAGCTAGAATGCAAGCCCCTATATGCAGACAGGGTGAAACACAAGCGGATTCTTCCTCTTCCACCCAGGAAAAAGCAGAAATCAAAGTATTACTCGCTTCCGCACTTCACAATTTCATGACTGGCCAAATCTAGACAGCAGCAATGTCTAGAGGCGCTTCTCACACAGAGCAAAACCATCTCCAGAGAGGCAGGAAATCCCAAAACTGTACCTGAAACACCAATGGTATATTCCTCTTTGTTTATAAGGTTTTCACAAAGAACCTAGAAATGAAACTTCTACTTTTAGGGTAATCAAGAACATTTTTAACCTTGTTTTTGTCTCTAGTTGAAATGTCACTGGTATTCTCAATCATATTTTATGTATGAACACTTAAAAAGCTTTGCCTAAAGGACAAATGCGAATTTTCTTTCGTCCTTTCAGACTGTACTTCATATATTTTCACATAAAAATGTATTGAAACAAGATTTAAAACTGTTATACATTTTATTGAGATCTACCTCCAGAGGGAGAAGAAAAGCACATTAACATTTAACATGGTGGCTTTGTCTTTTTCCCTTTCCTTCACTGTTTGCTGAAAAACTTGCAACAGTTGAAAGGTAGAAATGTCAGACACAGATCTGTGATCTGCCTCAAAATTAAGTTATGTACTACCATAATAAAACAGAGCATTTGTCCTCGCTGGGATTCTGTCTCTGTAAAGAATCATCAAAGGGGTTACGAATATTCCCAGATGAAGAGATCACAGGGAACAAGGGTCCTAAGAGTATTACAATTAGCTTAACAACCCAATGGCGGTGTTTCCTTCTACACTCCATGACCCCGTCTTTTGATTTATTCTGGTATGTAGGTACAGGAAGGTGCATGGCTCAGTGCACGTCTGTGCATATGACAGCCCAGTGCAGCAACCCAGGAACCAGCCACTGTGCAGCTTGTGCTGGGGCTGGAGCTGATAGAGAGGCACCAGCTTCGCAGTTCAGCCTGCTGTTACCTGAGGAACAAAAGCAAAATCTCACGCAGAATGCAGGTCATCTTCCCTCCTGTTGTTTTCAGGGTGCTGGTATCTGCTGTCTGCAAGCACAGGAATTGCAGCCTTCTTGGAACGATACAGATAGAGCTAGCACTGAAACGTCTTCCCTGACAGAAACTGCATCCTGGAGCCTCCTCTGTGTAACAGCCCATGAAGCCCTGTTCTTAAATTTGTCATCAATGAACAGATAGACTGATTCAGCACTGAGAGGGCCAGAGTACGCCAAACGCATCCATGATGCTCCTCCCAGGCCAGCAGAGACTCCACACAGTGAAAATGAGCTCAGAAGGCCAGGGCATGAGAGTTTTAAGCAGGTAAAGCAAGGCTCAGCATGGCTAAGATAGAAGTTTCTTTAGCAGCTGGGTTACACTGAACAGGGGTGGAGGGAAGGAAGATGTGCTGCTCCCTGTGATGCCCAATGTCAGGCACGTTTCTTATTCTGGATGTATTTCTTATGTTTGAAGTTGCAAATCTGGTCCTTAATTTCACCAAAGCCTTTAATTTAAGCACTTGCCCTTATTGCACTGACCTCAGTGGGGCCTCAGAGCAGCGTGAGTGTCCCAGAGCAAGCCAACCTGTTTCACAGCCAGCGACCCAACCACTCATCCCAACACAACCACGAGGCTTACTTCACATTTACACCAATACCTAAAATTCCCTCTGTGGAAGCCCTGGTGTTCCTGCGTGGTACATGCCTCAATTTGTAAACCTCTTCCTTCAGATGAACACCATTAGCCAGGTTTCTTAATGAGCTCTGCATTTCGGGAGCTCCTGTACTTTCCCAGTAGAAGCACGAAGCCAAGCTTGATTTCACATGGAATAGCTGACTGTCAACAAGTGCTCATTAATAAGATCCAAACCTGCACAGTCTCGCTGTTTAATTTATGAAAGCTTTGTGATTACAATAAACCTGAGATGCTGGATCACTAGGGATTTTTTTTTGCTTGGGGCTGGGCAGAATTTTGTACCAATTAGGCCTATACAAGGGCACATGCCAAGAATTGTTATTTTGTTATTTTTTTTCCTTAAAGGCCATACCTGAAGTGCCCTGATAGGGAAACAGGGAAATCTGTCAACTTTCCAGCAATTCTTTCAAGCAAATTAACCTTTGTAAATCTTTTAAAGCAAAAGCAGTGAACGTTCTTCCCCTTTTCTTTGTTACCATTAGATTTTCTCCCAAAATCTTGTTGTGACGTTGTTTAGCAAAACACAGCTATGAAACCTGGCATGCTTTGAGAGGGCTACACCATGTGCCCTCTACTGAGACACACTCAAATCGAGCAGCAGACTCTTCATAAAGACACGCAGGGTGCACAGTGTCAATTCAACGCAGGGGGAAAGGAGCCGCGTATTCAAGGAAGCCCCCGAGACCGTTCACCGTGTCCCTGGCAGGGTGGGTGACAGGGCAGGCGTCTCACCTCCCCCTAATCGTGGCTGTTTTAAACCAGTTGGGCACCTCGGTGCCGCTAAAACCCAGCGAGCAGGGCAGGCCTGTGCAGCCGTTAGAGAATAGATGTGCAGAACAGGGGGGATTAATATTCTTGGAGGTTTTCCTTAGTATGCAGGAAGCCAGCACAAAGGCACTAATAACCTCTTCAAGCAGAGTACATTTTCTCATGGGGATAATAGCTCAAGGATAGAAAGAGAGAGCTTTTATACTATAAAGGAAGATTATCTTTCTTGTATGAAAACTAACCATTTTTGGCTCTTCAGTGCAGAACTAAGCTACCTTAATTTTACCTGTGCATTTGCACCTGTGTAAGGATAATTTTGAAATGTCAACAAAATACGTTTTAAGGAGTCTATCTTATGCCTCCTCATTTGCACTTAATTTGTTTCATAACATAGGGATAGGAATTAAAGGCCTTCACTACAGTTTAGGCAGCTTGCCAATACCTATTTTATAGCAATAAAATATGTACAAATTAAGGAATCTCATGTGGAAAATTCATTCAACAGCCTCAAAAGCCAAATGAATGGTAATTACTTCAAACACAATGTGGTGGCAATCAGGCAAGATTGGATCATGCTTTTAAATGTATGTCTAAATTTTTAAGAACCAAGATAATTATGAATTATGAAAATAGCTCAGACAATGCTACAGCAAAGAGTGGTTGTGGAATAAGAAAGAGATCTTCTTCAAGGAACAGAGAAGACTTAATTCCAACACCTGCATGGGAATAATCAGAGAGCAAATGTGGGGCTGATATTTTATTTCCTTACTTCTAGCTGTCATGTTATACTTTAGGACGGCTCATGGATGCCTTGAGGTATGGAGCAAGTGGAAGCATATAAAATAAAATATAAGTAAAAGGATTTATCCTGCTTACTAAAAGCAATGGAAGTTCTTTCTAGTTCACATTCACATACATTGCAATGTCGAAATAAATTTGCCATCTTAGTTCTCGGTGTGAGTTTTCTTCAGTCTGGAAAACAAGCTTAATGCTCATCCACTTATGCAATGCCAACTGAATAAACACAAAGTGGGTTCGTTTCTCATGGGTAAAGCTGAACAGATTTAGATCAATATATCCATTCTTTTTAAAAGACAACTGGCAAACACTACCATACCTTTGTTGCCTTTTTGAGAAGCCTCTAGGAAACCTTTCCACTCAGGAAAAAGTGCAACAGAACAGGTCTACATTATAATTACACAATTCCAGCAGCACGTAATGAAAATATGGGTGTAAATCAAAATAGATACAAAATATCAATATTTTTTTCCCCATTGAAAAAATTTCCAGGACACTGCACTGGTTTTCCTGTAGATCTATAATCTTGTAAATTAGTGGTATCACAGAATAATTTCAAGGTGGCAAGGAGCTCTGGAGATCTCTTGGCCAATACCCTGCTCAAAACAGAGTCTACTTTAAACAGTCTGCTCGTGGCCTTGTACTGTTGGACAGTACTGTCGGTACGCGTAGCGCTGCAGTGCTGCCTCCAGTCCTTATGTCTGCACCCGAACGGGGCTGCTGACACACCAGAACGAGTGAAAAGGCTACAAGAACTCTGTGAAGTCTGCAGAGCCTCCACCTTGTGATGCATTTACAGAGAGGTCCACATCACCCCACACGGGAGTATGACACGACACCAAAGCTCGTAGGGTCAATACGGCTGCTTTAGTGGCACTACTCGCAGGCTACTTCAGGGTTCTGGCAAACCTGCCTGCGTGTGGCTGGCCAGCCACCAGCCCTCCTGCCCCCCCGGATTTACCGCTCCCTAAAGAGAGGTGGCAGAAGGTAACATGCAGCTCCGCTTCAGCTGTTCCTTCACAGTCCGGCATCAGGGCTTAACGTTTCATCAAAGTGGAAACTATGTTGGACAAGCACTCGTTTCTTCCTGCTGCCCTCCCAGGAGCACTGCCTGCTGTTACGGTGGGGGCAACAAGGAACAGGACAGCAGCACCCACTGAACAGGAGGCAGAACCACCCCACCGCCGAGGTGCATCAGCCCTGCCCAGGTGTCTGCACTGGCACTGCACTGAAGTGCGGCATACCCTGAAGGAAGCTCAGTCTACTTAGCTTTGAAAAAAAGAGCACTAAGAGGTCACTTGATCAATGGCTACAACATGTCATGTAGGGAGAGACCCTCGAGGGATAGTGTGTTTTCATCTCTGAGGCAAAAATTCTAGTGTGGTCCAATGCCTGGGAGCAGAAAGTAGGCACACTGGAACGGAAAATAAGGCAGACACTTAGGGGATAATTAAGCACCAGAACAGTTTACCTAATGGTACGGCTGAAATTCCACCTGTGAAATCGTTGGGACTGACCGTATGCTTTGGTGAGAACATGCCAAACCACAACCAGCTGTGAGGGGCTAGAAAACCCCTTGGGCAACGCCGAGTGTCAGACCGGCAGACAACAGCCATTCCGCAGGTGAGCAGCAAACCAAACCAAACAGTAAGTGTTGGGGCAGAAGGAGTGCAAGAGTGAAGTTTTCAAAGGACGGTTGGGCATCCTTAGAAGACAAATTAGGCCCAAGACTTTGAAAACCTCTCCAGAAGCATCCAGCACACTGGACCCAAACTGCGTATTCGTGCCAGGCTGGAGGGAACACTTACAGGTTTGCCTCATTTAGGTTGGTTTTGCCAAAAGACACACTCAGGGACTGAAGAGAGAATCTGCTACATGAGAAGCCTATGAAACTACAAATGGCACAAAAAAAGTGAACAAGGAAGGAAAACGTCTATTTCATATACAAGAGCTCTGGGACACCAGTGACATATTCTGGCAGAACAATTCAAATTTTTGAAATCATTCCCACAAGATGCTGTGAGTTTAAAGAAAACAGACTCAAAGAGGGATTGGACACACGTCGTGGAGAATAAATTGCTATAAAAAGTAATGGTGCAGATCTGGCTTCTGGCTCAGGAAGGCCGTACTCCTCTCCTTGCTGGGAGCTGTGGGGGCACTTCTGGGGAAAGCTCACTCACTTCCAGCTCTCAGCCGGTCCTCACACACACATTTTCTGCAGTGTCAGCACTGCAGGTCAAGTAATTTCTAAGGTAATTCCAATCAAGTCAATTCACTCCAGGGAGGGATTCGTCCCATGAAATCATCTCCATCTGCAAGAACTCTTAAGCCAGCACTCTAATTTATCCAACTGTTGTACGTTGTAACTAAGTTCTAGTGGATGCAACCTACAGTGCGCAAGGCTGCAAATACAACTCAGCCAGGAGAGCAGTAGAGACTCTAGAAACCACTTACCAGGGAGGAAAAAAACATTTCTTTAGAAGTCTTTTAAAAAACCAGAATATCAAGAGACACCTATTCTCCCTCTCTCAAAGTCAGATGAGGTAGGAAAAGGTCTTTAACCACCAGACTGGGAATTCTACATTCTGTTTATTCCTATTTTTACCAGAAATTAAAATGGACTTCATAAAAAGGTCAGATAAAGTGTAAACACTGTTATTTTCCTGAGATTATTTGGTTTCACCAAAAATCAGCAGGAGGGAAAAAGACCAAACAGCAAGCAAATTAACAAACTTCAGCTTACTCAAGGTTAGCAAGGATGGATGCTTTCTTAAGAATTTACAAAATAAAACCAATCTGTAACTTACTAGCTCAGCTGTCAGCATCACAGTTCTGGACTGCAAAGCACTTTCACGTGTGCCCGGCATGCAGCCGTAAAGCCAACGGCCGGCAGAAGGCTGAGGAGTTGACACAACGCACACAAACAAGTACAATCAAAGAGCTGAAGAGAATAAACCTCCCACTGTCACCTTCAAGATCTTTTTTTAAAACCACGATTTTTAAGACATGCTTAAATCATAGGTGGGATGCAAAACCCATGCTGACTGTTTCATCCCAGTTCTGCACGGACAGACCTCCCCCTGCACACCGCAGTGCTGCGGATCAGGCTCCGGGACGCTGGTAGCAGAGGTGAGGTGGGGGCCCTGGGGCTGCAGCAGGGGGTTCGGGCAGCACGTGCCAGCCCTGCCAGGTGAACCTCAAGCTCCCTGCAGCGCCGCAGCAGCTGGATGGTGGTGCTGCCTTTGCAAGATGCTGTGCATCAGCTGCGCAATAGCAAACCCACAGTGAGATTTGCGTTGTGCATGCGCCCGGGAGCACTGGGAGAACACCGTTCCCCAACATCTCCATACAGCGCACCAACACCCAAAGCTGCTTGGAAAACCATAGCAAAAAAAATCACCCGTTAAGGTGAGGAACAGCCTAAACAGGTGGAGAGCGTCCTGTCTGTAACAAAGGGCCAGCTCAGGTACTTCACAGGCAGAACTGCTGGTTGGCTGGGCTTGCTACAGGTTCAACACAACTGCTCCATGTAACCTGAGAGTGAACCATTGTTTTCTGGGGAATTGTAATTATTTCCAAGGGAACCTTTGTTAACACCAGCACAGCAAGGTCTGACATCAATTAGAAGAAGCTAACACCCTGAGCTCCCGCTGATCCCCAGACCTCCCCGTCTCCTATCGCTGCAAACCAGCTGATGTGACCTTGGCCTGCGGTGCCACCAGACACAGTGCCCTCTGCTCACGGTGCTGGGGTGGCCGCAGCCTTCAGCTACAAGAAGGGAACTTAGAGGGTGAGCTGTGTCGCCTGCACCATGGGGAGAGGGAAACAGCTCCCAGACCCTCCTTCCTACCACCTCACCAACGCCCAAAGTAGCTGTTCACCAGTTACTGCTTCATACGCATACATATCTGCTGGTCTTTAATTAAAGCTATCTAAATTAGCCATATCTGAGAAGCCTCTCCCTGTGGGAAGGCCTAGGATGTCAGATCACAGTGGACTCCTGTGCCAGCTTAATACACGAGTGAGTGTAACCACCACTGGGTGGACTGCCACCAGCTGGGGTTAGGGGTGACCGTGACTGACATTGGAACAATCTCCCAGTGACAAACCTGGCCTACTTAATGCACCTTGGTCTCTCCGACGTGTGGATTTGATCTTACAGGCAGTTCAGCAGGTGCAGTACCTAGGTGCCCTGCTCGTGGGATCTTTTTTTTTTAAGCTCACTGAAGTTTTTCATCTAGAATCTCTTTATTTCAAATGCTTTTCCTCCTCTCTAGGCTATGCCATGCAACAAACATTGCTTTTCTCTTTTTTTTTTGTTGAAGTCATAAGTGAAACCCAAGCATTTTTAGAAGATTTGCATACTTGAGGAAGGAAGTATTGCTGATATTTTTAATTATAATTCCCTCCCTTTAATCCCGTTAATAGAAGATCAATTAAGGTCAGGTGTGGGAAATATGACTCCCCACCCCAATCCTGGCTTTATTCTTTGCTGACTTTTTAGCCTCTAGCAAAGATACCTATTGTGAAACAGGAAAGAAATTACAGCTCTGGCAGTTCATTCAAATTCAAGAATAATAAAAAAAAAAGGTTGGAAAGCATAGTAGCAAAAGAATAAATATGACAAAAATTTAGCCGTGAGGAAAAATTGGATACAATGAACATATTTCTTTTTCATTTAAAGCAAAACAATTTTCAAGAATACTTCACAGAGTATTTAAAAGGAGTGGAAAATTAGGCTGTCTCAACAGTGGAACTGTGAGAACATGATTATGTGATTATTTCGCTGCTTCAAACTTGGAATAGACATTTCCTTTTTCTCACCTACCATATTTTTTCTGGACTATACACATCTTCCACCTGCAACCTCTATCTCCTCCTATTGAAAAATCGAAATCATGTATATCCATCCTTGAACTCCTGATCATTTGTAACAAGAAACTTAAAACCAACCTTTTTTTGAAAAACATTCTACACCCATCATATCCCTCCAGTATTCAATCGCAGCTTGAATTCTTTCGCAGATCAGGCAACTGCAAATCCAACATGATGTCTCCTTGTTTAAGGATTTCCATTACATACCCAGTTATTGCTGAACCTTAGTTTCTGAAGCTGCCAAGTAAGTGTTCTGTAAAGTAATGAAAAGACAAACACAACGTTCAAGACATTATCTGAAAAACACCACAAAATACCCCTTTCGTTGATATTGGAAGTGGCAGATGATGCCTTGAGTGTGGAGGGAAAAAACCAAGGAGCTTGCAAGGGTAATTCTTGTCTCATTGCTAATAGATGCAGATCCAATACAAGCCCTGATTTTCCGGAGGGTTGTGCATATGTGTGCGTGGTTTAATTTAAACAGCTTGGCATTTCACAAAATAGATACCAAAATTGATTCTGCCTACTTCAGGCTAAACATGTGAAAATGCTGACTGACAGAACCACCTAAGGGTAATAAATCTGCCAAGTGTTTTGTTAAACAGCTATTCAGTTTGAAATGTATCCCGGTATTCTGGAATAACAATGGGCTACTGTAATGTATGGCGCATTAATTATATAGTTGACAAGAAAATTACCCTTCAAGCCAAGATTACTAAAAACTTTACTAGGCTTTTTTTCACCCTCTCCTGTTAAATACAGTGCTCAATGTAGCCCTCCCAGAGGTTTTGCCCACCTCCTCCTGCACAGTTAACCAGCATGGCAATAAAGTTCAAGGGAGATTTGCACTGATGTTTCACCGAGAACATCGGTTGCTTCTCCAAATTTTATTATAGCTCCTAAATGCTAAATGATGAATATAAACATTAAAAATGGCCTCCGCTTTCCTCAGTAGAAGTTTTTTCTGATAAGCAGAATAAAATGTTGATTCAATTTGTGACTGTATTTATATCCCACAACAGGAACGCTTGCAGATCTCTGACAATCTGTCTGGAAAAAAAAAAACCACATCAGTTTTCAAATGCTGGCTCACATGTTGCTGAAACAGGAAGAACTCTAGTCCTGGAGGCAATGCAGAGATGCTGCAAATTAGTATAAGAATACAACAGAAATATAAATGCACTGTTACAAATGGAACGTAATTTGTTGTTTTCTAGGCAAATACTCCTCTCCGATCCCTCTGACAGTTCTTGAAACTTTTGCAGTTCAGGGCTAACTCTGGACGCCCCCCATGGAGCAGTTGCAACGGTGCTTCTGCATATAGACACCTCACCTGTGTGCTGCCACATGTATCTACAAGCAGCTAAGCCGTTTTAGAAACATCTTCCCTAACAGCATCCTGGCTACAGGATGTAGAAACAGACACAGATTCAAAGGTCACAAAGGGTTTTGTTCTGTCATCATTTCTTCTAGTGTGTACTTTCATTTGGAAATTGTGGGATGTGAAAAATTCTGCGTACAAGATTTAAACTCTGCATCAAAGATGACTAATTCTTAATTTTACTATAGTACCTTTCTAAATGCAATTACCAGTTACACATCTGCTTTTTCAAGTTAGAATCTCTCTTAACACACAGCACAATTCTCTAGTGAGAGTTTTCAGCATTCATGCACTGTTGCTGATATGGAAAAGCATTTCTAGTGTTGCCAAGACAGAAGTGCTTACTAGCAAAGAAATGTTCCAAAATTGTACTGAAATACACTCTACAGAGTTGACAACAACGTGTTACGACTAAAGAAAATATTACATGTGCTGTAAGTTGAATTAAAATTCCAAATCTCTTATAAGCATAAAACTGAACACTCTATTTCCTATAATTTGAGGTACAAGCATGACTTATAATCAAACACATCTGAAAAATGACACCACGGAGATTTGCCACCCTGAGGAACAGTCTGTAAGGATGCATGTTTTTAGCATAATGCCATGCTTCCCTTTAACTGGGTACAGAGAAATGTTTCAGATTTAAAGCATAATTTTAAGAAGTTATATCTTTTATAGTCTGCTTTACTGTAGGTTCTGTAAACTCACTATTAAAATAAATGAACAGGCATCATGGATTAAAAGACCACTACAGTTTCAACTGTTATAAACACCACTGTACCAAATCACATTACCTTGTAATTTATTCTAATGTAGTATGTATTTCCCGTTAAAGCCAATTTCTATTCCTCAGGCATATGACTAAATGCCTTTCTGATTAACCTCTCTGATCAGCCCACGTAGCTCAAGCAAAATCTTTCCATTTACCTCAATGAGCTGTTTATTATTCTCCTCTCCAGAAGTTGTGATGAGCTTGGTACCGTGACAGTGTTTTCCTTCAAGGAAAGCTTCAGGTGAAACAATGGTGTGGACAAGATGCTTAAAGAAAGCAAATCGAAATAATGTACCGCGCTCTCACGATGACCAAGACGGGCTGTGGCACCAAAGGGAGATTCCTGAAGAGTAAGGTCAGTTTGTTAATATCGACAGATGTACTCTTTCAGGGCTGCTGTGAACAATCTGATGTGGGGCCAAGTTACAGCCTAGTTCTAAACGTCTCTGACCTCGAGGTGAGCACAGCCTGGATGTTACAGCTCGAGTCCTGTTCCTGTTTGCTCCAGCAGAAGTCAAGTCTGTCTGGTTTCAGTCAAACTGGCAAGCAGCTTCAGGTTCTTGTGTGTATCCCTGCACAATGACAGAAGGAAATGTTACAGAATTCCCCAAATGAAAGCACACTGCGCAGAAAGCCAGTTTAGGATGAGGTCTGGTTGATGGGTGGGAAGTTCAAGAAGAGATGGAAAGCAAAGGATGTGTTATGGTAATAAAACGGCACAGAGAGAAAGGAGCATTTGTCCGGGATAAATCAGTACCTGCCAAACGACGAAATATGAAACTTGAAGCCTCTCATGGCCAATGTTTTGAAGCCTCTTCCTGCCCATCCCCCACACACCCCCAATCAAAATTACATATACACAGGCTGCAGCAGAATTTCCACAATGTAGCCCCACTTCATCAGAGCTCTCAGCTGACCTTGACGCTGAAGAGTTCTAAGTCAAGGGTCTATGCTGGTTTAAATGTATTCCCACCACCTGTAGACTTCTTTATCCCCAAAGATAGGTATTACTCACTTTAGAGAAGAGATTATGTTTCTCTTAGTCCCTGTAACATCACCTCAACATTTAATAATGCATCAAGAAAATCAACAGAGAATGGACCAAACCAAACCTACAGGCCTGAAGTCTTCCTCGCAATTTTGAGCTTACCACCACCACCCTGAGGACTACCTTCCACAGAAATCAGAGACAGTCACGCTACATCCTCAAACTTGTCAAATTTCACCTGAAAATCAGGTACATTGTTTTTGCCATCCCATCACTATGATTATCTGACTCAGTAACACAAACCAAAGCACTTGCTTCGCATCTTCATCCAACCCACAGCTTTGGCGATTCGAGCCTTGACTTCAGATTTCAGTAGCAGCCAATGCCCAACTCCCTGAAGCTGCTCAAGTGTTCAGTTACACCCACAGCCAAAACCGTACAGCTTAACCGTGTCTAGCTGTGGCTGCCCAAGGATGCTCTAGTGCTAACTTCAGCTTAAAGAGTCGTTATTATCACAGATCTCTTCCTCAAGTAATCTTTTATTCTTCTGTTCAAACAAGATAAAGAGATTAAGGGTCTAAGTCTCTCTTTAGATGGCATGATTTTCAAATCTTTTCTGTAACCCTTTCCCAAATCCTTTCCAATTTGTCAACATCCTTTCTGAAGTTCACACATGAAAATTGGACACGCATTTCTAATAGTCAAGTAAAAACACTCTGAAGCTAATTACAGCAGTTCTATTTAGCAGTTTTCCATTTTACAGCAGTGCTCTCACCACTCGTTGCCTTTGGGCTGCACACACTCTGTTGGTCTACGCTTCATTTGAACTGGGCTTTCTTTGGTGGGAAGAAACAAAATGTAAATGCTTGCTTTCTTTCAAACACCGTTTAAATTGTGCTTGTAGTAGATCCTACACAATTCCATGACACCGGTTCCAAAATGAAGCATACTTAAGATTTTTGTACTGGGGGCAGGAGGAACACGGGGAGACACCAACACTAAAAAATAAAATAAATAAATCTTCCTTATTTCAGAGAAGAAATGAATGCCATGTGGCCCATTACAACCCAGACCACAGATGGCAGAGCTTTGCAACTGGCAAAACTCTCCATGAACTCTGTGCTCAGGAGCAGAGGATGCTGCCTATGTTGAAGGGGAATCTTGGCTGTGATGACTTTGAAGACATCAGGTTACAAAATGGAAAATCCATTCCCAATAGGCAGTACCGTTCCAGTTGGCCATCACAGTGCACAACTTCCAGGGATTACTGGCAACTTTTGTAGGCAACTGTGCAGCTCTGAAACATCTGGCCGTACTTCACAGGGCGATCACATACATCCCAGGCCCCGCTTCATAGTTCTGTAAGAACAGCACTGGTTCCTGACAAATACTGCTGAGTCTCCAGGGCTGCATGATACTGTCCCAAATCAGAAATGCCACAGCAATCGAATCACAAGAGGCGTTTGTGCCAGGAACCACATAGTTCTTTTTCTCTCCCACAAAGTACAGTTTCTAGATGTCTTCCATGAGAATGCCCCCTGCACTGTCACTGCCAGAAACAACCAGACTCACTGTGACTAAACACAACTCAGGCCAGTCTTGCAGGCTGTATTTTCATGAGCTTGAAATGCTTTAATTGCATTAAATACTTAACTCCACTTACTATGATGTTAAAAGAGCTGCCAAACCCACAATGCAAAGCTTGCAGAAGGAGAGAAAGCACGAGCAGAGATTAAAACCAAGCAATAACTTTGAAGAGACGTAGCAATCGATGACAGCAGGAGATTCCAGGTACTCATTGTAAGTCAAGCATTAATGAAATAATAAAAATATCTACATTCTCCCCTGACTTAGACATAGTCATTTTCATACTCTCCCACTGAAGACAGTAAAACAACTTTAAAAGAAATGAAAAAAACCCAACAACTTTCCTACATCTACATGAGTGCAACAGTGAAAAACAATGAAAGCAGCCTGGCATTTTTATAAGACAGTTCAAATAAAAATTAATGGCACATGTAATAATAATTCCAAGCGTATTTTGTTTCCATTTATATCCAACTAAGAGACAATTTTTGGTGCATTTGATTTTATAGCTCTGTGTATATGCAGCAAAGTAACAATTCTGCACATGGGAAAATAAATAAGTGGCTATATGACTGGTTGACAGCAAGATTTGTAGAGCTAATTAGTTCAATGAATAGGAAAGGCACTCAAAACTAACAGCTCATCAAATAGTTCTTCATACAAGAGATATCTGTCACCCTGCCTAGGCTGAATAAATATTTTTACTGTCTTCCAGAGATCAATGCCAACAGAAGCAAATAAAAGCAACAAAACAAACCAGAAATAATAATAATAAAAAAAACCCAACAAAATCCCAGCACAAAAACCTGTACGGTGACCCAGGCTGCCCTCGCCAACGGCAGCTCAGTGGGATAAGAGGCTGCTGGAAATGCCAAGGCCAAACCCGGTGAGGGGCAGCCCCAGCTACCCACCACCCCAGTTCTGTAATAAACATGAACGCTGCTCTCAGTTCCAGCCTGGGGCTGGAGGTCGTTCAGAGGGCGTTCAGTGTGGGTCACCCCACACTGGTATTAAAGCCCTGAACAAAATGAACACAACAACGGGTAGGAAACGAGACTTAGCTCAGCCCCTCTGCTCTTGGTCTGTGTCCTGAGGACTCAAACCATGGCACAGCCTGCTGGATCTGCTCTAACTGCGGATGTCTTTGTAGGAGGCTCTGGGTGCATCTCAGCATCCAGACATGCATAGAACTACAAAAGCTGCCACCGTGCAGCTTGCTTATCCACCCACAAGCGTGCAGCTGCGACTGCAGGACACAGTACAATCTGGTGCAATTCAAGCCCCACTTCCAGCCGGCCACAACTGCTGGCAGCCCGGGGGGGCTGGTGGAGCCGAGCAGCAAGCACCTCAGCACCAGGAACCCAGGGACACCCGCAGAGCACCCCAGGCACCGGTCTGCAAGACCTGTTTCAAGGCTCAGGGTCTTGAAGCAAAGTGTAGCACTGAACAGATTTCGACCGGCGATGAATTACCTGTATTTTTCAGTGCTGCTCCTACTGCTGTTAGACAGCTGAGAGGAGGTGGTTCCTTAAAGGGGTTAGAAAAACTTACCTTAAAAATCTGCACTCCTACAACCTCGGCAGCTGCCACTGAAATCAAACTGCAAATACACAATGCAAAAAACTCCTGAAATTGCTCCCGGGCTCACTGAACCTGCTGTGCTGTTCCAGCAGTGGGGGGAGGGCAGCAGTGGGAGGGCTGCCCCCCGTGTGCCACCCCCAGTCAGCCCCCAGTAGCTCCAATTCGTACACCCCAATCTATGTCAGATCCCACCGGAGGGGAAAAAGGCAGTATTTACCTCTCTGTTTGCAGATGTTCTCAGGCACCACCACGTACCTCGGCCTCAGCACTCATTGCTGTTACGGAGGCAGGAGGCTCTGCCTCAAACCCCCCGAGGCAGCTGCCACGCACCCTGCAACGCGGCCATAGGGCATAGCCCGTCACACAGGGCACGAACCGCACGGAGCCCTGTTGAGCATTCAGCCCTTCCTTACGTGGGTCCCTGTTACTGACCTATTGTGTTGAAAATTATGATTAATTAGGAAGACAGAACACACCGCCAAAGCACACTCAGCCTCGGCAAAATGGCAACACCTTTTGTAGACATTTTTCAACTGAGAGTTTTCCGTGAGAGTTAGCTACAAAGTGTTGTTTCATCAAACAGAAACAGGTTTAAGCAAGTGCTTTTGTGTCAGGGGACCCAATGGGGCAATGTACTGCAGATTAAGGAAACAATCATGTTTTGAATTAATAACAGATTAAATGATAAAAATCAACAGTGTTCTAGGAAGGATGCTGATAACACTGTACTTCACCAGGGTTTTTAAAACCCACATATATCACCTGATTCAATCCCCTTCTCTAGAAAATTAGATTCTCAGGGACAGTTTTATTCCCTCGGAAGAATTTGTATGAAACACATAATTATGAGAGACAAACCAGGTTACAAGAAACCATTCTGCCCAGAACAGTTAGTTACAGCTAGCAAAATAAACAAAAAGTACTTGTCTATCTGTATCTCATACTTCTTGATGCAGAAAATAGCACACCAAGTTAATAACAAATACAAAAAAAAAAAAAAAAAGAGGAAAAATAAAGCAGCAATGAGCATGCACCGAAGGCAGCTTGCTGAAGCCAAAAGCAAGGACCCTACATCTGTCCTCCTCCCATCAGCAAGTGCTGAGCCATACAGAGGAGGAAAAATACACAGTTTGGAAGCAGCTGATGGGACTGAATCACTCACACAAACACCAAGAGACAAGCTCCCTCAAAAAGGACCGTGACAGCTACTTTACATCTGGTCATAAATGAGCCTGCCCCATCTCTAGCAGCTCCTGCCAGCTAGGATCAGCAGAACTGTCCCTGTTACAGAGAAATGTTATAATGTTAAATAGCCCAAAGTTATTCATGGCTTATACATTTGTATTATTGACATTCAAGTAAACCACAAGCTCCTCTGGCAAGCAATACTGCTAATTGATTTGAAATTGTGATATACCTATTATTCAATCAACCCAGTTTTGCAAACTAAATTGATATCTGAAACCATTCCAAGAGATATAATGAAATTGTAGCAGCTACATATTTAAAAGAGGAGAAAAAGTAAACAATCTGTTTGCTTAAGTATAGTAATACAAAATATATCCTTGCCATCTCTTTTGATTTTGCCACTTACTACTTTGAAGAACTACACAGAAGAAAAATGCTCAGGCTTTCATCGTACTCCCCAAATCTTAGTCCTCTCTTTTACAGCAAAGCATTACAATTCTATCCATCTTTTTATGCCTATAATCCAGAGTTTCAAGCACACCCTTGGATATAAAGAGCATCTGAGACACACACATTGGCCTTGTCTTCCAAGCATTTAAAATGATGACACCCATTTCAGTATTCCAATTCTTCTAAAACTGAGGCACAGTAGCGAATGAAAGGAGAACTCAGGAAACTCACATCTGAACATTCATGTGTGACTTCATGTTTTTAGCACCACTTTGCCAAATCTTCCCAAGCTTCTTCAATAACAAAGCAGTGCAACAGGCACGTTTCCACCAAGCTATTGAGCCCGACTCTTAAAATGGTACAAAAAAAGGTGAATCATAGTTTCTATTTCACTTTCCTAGTGCTGACACTGCCCCCACTGAGTCCAATAACTTTTCTCAGGTTGACTAAGACAGGTGGCCAGCGTGAAGAAAGCCCACATTCACAAACTAATATCATTCATGACAAATTGTTTCTACCATGCTCACCACCTCATATTGAATTCTTCTTGTGTGTGAAAAGGTAGGCCATGGCCAGCGCTGCAACTGTAATTAAGGTTCACTGAGTTGCTATTTCCATTATCAAGCCCAATTTCCAAGATTTAATAAGTCAGCAGTTCCAATTGCACCAGGCTGAAATCTGACATTCAAGTTATCAGCAGAGACACAGTTTGTGCTTTATCTGTTTATCAACAGCACAATTTAAATCCACTCGGCTGTTGCTGAATCAGAGATCTAAAACATGTGGCCTGCATCTTCCTCTTTATTTGTTTAGGACTTATCCTCCGAACACCAAATTTCCCTCTGGCGAAAGCAAGCACTGGTGCATTTCAGTGAAGGCATTAGAAATGCCTCCTGTCCAACAAACTTGGGGCTTATTCCCATTGCTCCCTGTTACTCCCATTGCTCCCTGTTTATTCACACAGTCTCCAAGGAACAGAACAAATTGTTTACTTAGTTTTGACGCAAGCATGCCAAAATTAAGCAAGCTGTTAATTCAGGGTGCATGGTGTTCATGACCTGATTGCATTAAGAGCCTACAACAGGCTGATAAGACATGTAGGACTTCCCAGGGAGCTCACGGGGTACGCTGACTGGGAAGGTCCCTGTGCACCCCTTATGCCAGCTCAGGGCTGGGTCCCAGAGCGAGAGGCAGCATCAGCCGCCTCGGTCACCTCCTCTCCCCCCACACCAAGGACTTAGCTCACTTGCCAAGCCAGCATCAGCTCGGCCCTGCTGCCCTGGCACCAGAGAGGGGCACGGAGCTGCGCCACAGACACATGCCTACACTGCAAACCTTTGAGCTGGTACAACCTGATGGAACTCACTCCAGGTAGGTGGGGAAACTGGGTACCGCTCTCCTCGAAATTAATAATCCCCCTGCAAACTCTGCAGTCTCCTCTGGGGTGCAAAGGCTAAGTTTGCATCTAGTCTTCCAGGGAACAGCATACTTACAACAAACACAGCCAGCTTTTTAGTGCTTTTCCCCATAATCTCTGAGTTAGGACACAATTACATTCTGAGTAAGAAAAAGCCTAACTTCTAAGTTTGGCATGTTACATGCATAAAATCAGGTAAAATTGCTAAACATAATACATACACATGCAAAAATGGAAAAGACATCTGCAAGTAGATAACACTTGGTATTCCAGGTAGCAATCTCTTCTTTGGACACAAAATATGGCAGTATCCCACAGCAGAAAGGTTATCACACATGTCAGAGTCAAACTATAAATGAGGAGCTAGCCAGTCTGATTTACCATGCTTGGTTTTAGCTTCAAAGTCTGTTCTTGGTACAGAGAGGGAATTAATTTCATGCTGCAGTACAAGTAACTGAAATGAAACACCAAGGGAAATATCTCCTAATTTCTGTCACCAAAACTATTCATATAGAATATAGAGAAAAAATAAAGGAAAACCTAATGTATTTTTTTGCATCATAAAGCAACACTCAATTTTATTTCCCAGGAACTGGAATTTTCAAAGCTGTGTATGTAGGTCAGGTATGCAAGCCCCACAGAAATGCAACAGCTTCACTAGGTTATTTCTGAAACACTTAGTCTGAAAGAACACAGATATGGAAAAATTCTTAGATAGTTAAAGTCAACACAGGCCTTTCCACAAGGGATGAAACACCAGCTGAGAGCTGACAGCTTTCATCTTTTCAGGTGTCAGAGTTTTGGCCTCTACAAAAAGGTGAAGTACAGAATCCCCCTGCACAAAAGAGAAAATGAATTCATTTCTCAGTCACGATAATGAAACCTGTAACCCTGAAAATGCTCCTTTCTCTGCTAGTCCAAACATTCAACGACTCCAT